>NW_012148941.1:2576570-2615160 GCF_000956105.1 Propithecus coquereli
GATTTGAGAGACATTCTGGAGATACACTTAAAAGTTTAGATGTGGGAGGTGGGGGGAAAAATCCAGAGGGGGCTAGGAAGATGACAATGCCTTTCCTTCTTTGAGCATGGAAAGAAGAGGGTGGGAATGAAATATGAGTTCAATTTTGGATGGTATGAGCTTTCCCCCTGTGTGGTATAAGGGTGGCGTTCTGCAGCATTGGGAGTGAATGGGCAAGCTGAAGCAAAGCCAGTTCCTTCCAAGCTTTATTTGTCAGCCCTCTAATCCCTAGACTCTTTGTCTTTTTGGAAAGTTATCGATTTCTTTGAGACTCTGAAGAAAGCTATGGGTTCCAGCTCAGAAAAAATGAATGTACACACTGTGACATAAAATTGTGCATATACTTTATGAGACCCCCATTCCCCCAGAGGTCTGTCCGCAGCCCCAGATGGGAGCCTTGCTCTAACTAACTCCCTTGATGTCCTCTAAACCTGCTCTATTTCCCTATGTGCCAATCTTCTGAGTCAGAGATAGTTTGCTAATTATAAGTCATTTCCTATTTTAGAAATCCTCATGACTTATGGTCAAATGCTTATGTTCATCATGCTGATTCAAGAATTGTAATTTCTTAATGCCGGGTGAGAGACAGGAGAGAAAATGGAGAAGAAAGGAGGAGATCCATTCTGAGACTTTGTAATTCCTCTGGACCAGCATCACATGGCTCATGCAAGATGGGATGCAATAAGAAATACACAGCACCATCTGCAAATGATTCTTGCCTCATTGAATGAAAATCTAATAGGAGGTATAGAAGAACAAGTTAAATAAATGACACCACAAGAGAGCAAGCGGCCAAATCCAGAATGCAGGAGAGTCTACAGAACAAATGACCCAATTGCTCTACCAATTAATAGCATGAAAAATTAAGAGAGTATTGCAGAATAAAAGAGCTTTAATGATTAAAAGCAATAGGATTTTGTCTTGTATAGGGAACAATCTGAGAAATTAGAATGCATACTTGGGATTTGGATCATATTAAAGAATAAAATAATTTAGCTGGGTGTCATAATGGTGGTTATGGAAAAAGAACACGTTCTTATCAGAGATGCACACTGAAGTTATTTGCGAGTGTGAGGACACAATACACAGTGTCTGGGATTTGCATTCAAATAGTCCAGCAAAAAAAGGAGGTAAGAGATGAAACTAAAGAAGGGGGAGTACATTTGGCAAAATGTTAATAATTGTTGAAATTGGAAGGTGGGATATATTTTATATGGGGGTTCATTACACTATTTCCTACTTTTCATGTATGAAAGTTTTCTATAAGTTAAAAATATTATAAATAATTTTTTTAAAGTGTGGTTCTAAAATCTGGCTGATCATGAGAATCACGTGGGGAGCTTAAAAAACTCAATTCTGGGAGCTGTGCAGCCCCAGAATCAATCCTCTGTGGGTACATTTGTACTGGACGGAAGCTGGGGACAAAGGCTTGAGGGTGGGAGCTGTTATAATTTCACGGCCATGCCGCGTCTTCCGACACGTCTGACCTGGGCCATCTTACACCAGTCTTCCTTCCTCCCTGCTCATTTTTCTCTTTCCTGTCTTTCCTCCTCCCTCTTGTTTTCTCTTTCTTCACTTTATTAAATGCTTAGGGCAGGAACCTTTGGTGCAGCACAAGGTCCTAGCATGTCTTTCCTATTCCCATTTGGGCCTCAGTGTCCCCATTGTTGAACCAGAGGCCTGTGCTGAGTATATGGCCCTGCTCTCAAGTAGTTGTTATTGTCAAAGAGCTACCTTACTACCCATGGGTGACACACATACCCATCGCCTGGGTGTACATAAAAAAATAAAGTTGCCTGGGAAGCACAGTCTTAATATTTCAGCCATTGTTTGCTTTCAGCATTCATCGATAGAAAACATCAAAATTTGTTCTTAAATAATTTATTTTTAAATTTTGACTTTTGTGAAAAGTTACATTTATTTAGAAAAACTTGAAGAAATCCAACGAAGAATAGATAGCTTTCTATCAGGGACAACTAAATGTGCAAATTTCAAATACTTTGTATAATAAGTATAAATAATTCCGTTTATTTCACATTAAGAATGAAAATATTGATAGATACAAAATATTAAGATACCAACTTTAAGAGGACCGGATGAAAACACTGAAGTTTATTTGACACCTTTGGAAAGAAATTATATGGTTTATGTGTCAGGGAAAACAATTTAGAGAGTTCTAAGTAGAAAACATCAGGTAACAAGAGTAAAGTCTATGCAGAATTACAGATCACAGATAGTTTCAGGTCCTAAGTTCAGACCCTTTCTTCCTGGGAAAATGCATTTTCCCTTTTATTCTAGAGCAAGTATGACAGCAACGCAATGCACAGAGAGAAACTGCAGGCCAACAACAGAAAGAAATTTCCACATACTCATGGTTCCTGGGTTTGGCTGTCCCAATGCTGGGGTGCCCCAGGACAGAAGGTCACTTGCCCAACCCCCCAGGACACTGGATTAACACAGCAAATAAAACCATCATGAAAGGCCACATCTTTCCCTATGACCATCCCCAGTCTCATCTCCGCTCCTTCCCTATCTTCTCTCCAAGGAGGTAGGATACTCAGAGGCATCTACAGATTATAAAGAACAGTTTCTTTTCATGTGGCTGGAGTTTCGTAAGAAGAAGCATGAGACTTTAATGAATTTACTCTTGACACAATTCCTACTTAGCCAGGGAGGGCAGCAAAGTGTATCAAAGATGCCGACTTCCCCACTGTGGTCAGGGACTTGTCTGGTTCCACGACCTGACCCAAACCAAGTATGTTACCTTAAGAAGACACTGCAGCATTTTCCTCAGAGTAGAAGAAATATCTTCATTTAAATAACCTTAACATTTGTAATAAAATAAATAAAGTGAATCACACAGACCCTTTACAAAGGCAGCTGGTTGAGTTCACACAAGCTGTGTACATAGACGGTGCCCCAGCAACAACCAGAAAATAGGTTATTATTATTCAGTCTTCCTACTTATACCTCTAGGGTAGCATTTCAGTATAATTTAAAAAATCCCTCACACATAATATAAGGGTATAGTCTATATGTATACGTTTTTACATACACCTCAGTTCAGGCTAACCTCTTAAGGAGTGAAGACAGTGATCACCCAGAGTTATACATCTTCCCACTAAAACAACTCTCATTTTTAAAAGGTGCATATTGTAAAGAGCAGCTTGTTTTCTTTTCACCATGAGCATGTCGCAGCAGACTCAGAATCACAGTCTGTGGATGGTTCTGCTTTTCTGCTGGGTTCCCGGGAAAGGAACTAAGCAGGTAGGGGAAAACCATTAATATGTCCGAATGTCTCCGAATATGTCCATTTTCCCTGAGCTTCCTCGAGCTTCTTGCAGAGGGCCTTGGTGCCGTGAGGACTCAGCTTCACATCTCTGAGGGAGGGCAGGTGGAATGGCTCTGGGGTTCCCAAACCGCCCGACTGCGTGTCTTTTCCGTTCTCTCCTGAGATGAGAAAGCAGTCTGAGTGGTGCAGGCGCCAGAGTCAGTCCTAGCACACGTGCCAAGTCCAAAGACATTCCCAGCCTCCTGCATGGTAGGAGAGGAGGAGCCCTGGGCTGAATCTGACATAAACCACTGCCAGTCACAGTTTCTAAGGCCACCCGGGAACATTGCCCAGTTACCAAACCCAAGCGTCGCGGGCACGATGCTCATCTTTCCTCCCCTGCTCAATGACACCCTTGAGCCCACTGTTGCAGGGACTGACCCTCCAGCGGCAGCTGAGGGTTCGGAGTATAGCACCACGTTGGCTGGAGACTTGAGGCCCCTCTTCTCGTAGGGACTGGCCTGCCTGTTTCCGGTTAGCCATACATCTGCTTGAACTGAAAGCACTCGTTGCAGTAGCCGTTGCACTTGGCGTTGCCAAAGTGATCACAGGCGGGGGCCCGGCAGCGCTGTTTGGGGAGCTCTTCGGGAGCGGGCTCAGCCAGGTGGTTCCCGGGCCCCACTCGCTGGGTGAGGTGCTGGCACTCCATGCAGAGTTCCTCGCTGCGGCAGGCCAGGATGTTCTTGCAGGAGGCCCGGGCACACTTGGGCCTTGAGGTGCTCTGCGTGGCTCGAGGCATGTCTCTGCGCTGGCTTGATCTCTGAGTGGAAAGAACAGACAGAACTGTTGCTCACATTTCTCGGCGAGAGGACAGTGAGACCCCATGTGACAGTGTGGATTCTACAAAGAGCTTTATCTGCCCGAGCGAGTTAACAAGAGTGCACATGCAGTCTGTGAGCTGCAGCTCGCCAAGGTTTCCTCCCAATCCCACCAAAAGCCAACCCGGCCCCAGGGAGGCCGAGAGGAACCACCAATCCTAACGTGGAGGCTTGCAAACTTGGCCCAGCTCTTGGCCCAGTTAAAGTCTGCTTTTCTTATATGCCATAAAGTGGAGGTACCTGGGAAGGTCTGCCTGCTCGCTCCTCATGATAAGAAATTATTTAAGAAAGTTTGCTTTCTAGATGTCTGTGCTTCTACTGCATGTCAAGGATGTCTCTGATCACCATTTGGCTTTCTGGAGGATGAAGAAGTTTTATGCTATGGCTGATTTTATTTGCTTTTTAAAATGAATTCTAAAGTACACTTAGGCCAGGAAAATTGACAGTACTTGCAACCCAGGGAGCCACAGTGCCGTGGACTTTTCCCCCAGGTTCTCCCAGCAGACTTTCTTAAATAAGCCATTACCATGTGGAGACAGAACCCAGCAGGGAGGAAAACCTGCTTGTCACAGTCAGAAGAAACTGCTCCAGCAAGGAGGACCCAGCACATAGGAGGGGGAGACTCCTCAAAATGTCTCACCAGTTGCTCTTCAGTCCTTTTGGCTTCATGAAATCTCTGGTTCTGAGCTTCGATGAAACACTTCTGACAGTAGCCTTCAAACATGGTGCTTCCAAGGGTGCCACATTCCCTGCCCAGGCATGGAACTGTGTTCTGGAACCTGGAGGCTGTGGGACTGGCTTTTCCTGAGGCAGTGACAAAATCTACAAGAGAGTTGATGCTAATGAGTACCACACATGGGTCACCCTGCAGACACAGAGACAGTGACATTGGAGAAATCAATGGGTTCCAAATACAGAGTAGGCCAGCCTTAAGTAGACATATGAGACCTTTTATAAATTCAGCAAAAAAATTAATTAAAATACTATTATTGAAACATCTTTGGCTTTACAAATCTCTCACTTTGAACATGGAGCACCGATCAGTCACAGTAGCAGAACAAAGAACAGACAGTAACTGCTCATCCTCCTTTTAAATTAGAGATTTACAACACCACAAATGTTTTCTTACGGTGTCAGTGGAGACTTCTCTCTCTCCAGCTACTCCTCTTCAGATTTTGGATTTCTCTATTATACCAAAATTGCACAAGAAATCTGGTTTAAACTCTATCTTATACATGCCAGACACGGAGTAGCCTTATGAAAGCAAATTACCCGACCACTATCTACAGGGCACTTTTGGTTTTTGGAATGTTGTATCTAGGAGCTGCTGGAATCATATAGTGCCTTTTACCTCCACGTGCGGTTGGCAGAGCCACCGTGACCGTCCCTGGGTACAAGCTGGTAGAAAGGCATGGTGGGTTCTGACCATTCTACCTGAATGCCCAGATGGGTGCCTCTCCTTAAAGTTCAGGAACGAAACCTGCTCTAGACAGTAGCTGCTGCATTAGGATCATTTCACTCACGTTTGTTTTCTCTGTACTCGATGAAACACAGCGTGCAAAATCCCTTGTTTTCTGGAGTCCCAAAATACATGCAGCCAGCTTTTCTGCACTTGCTCGGCCCCGTCCTGTCCCCTGGGGTCCGTGCGGCTGGAGAGAGGCAGCCAGATGCGGTGGGGGTGTCATTTCCAGGTCTGTGGCAAGAATGTGGGGAGGGACTGCGCCTGAGCTGGGAGGGATCCGACTTGGACCGCTGATGACAGGAGGGAGGGCCACCAGAGCTGAGGCTGGAGGAGGGCTCTGCCGTAGTCCTTTTGAAGCAAGTGCTGCAGATCCCATTAAACGTCCTGGTGACATCCTGGAGGCAGGCGCGGCACTTCCCAGGATCTAAATGCCTCGCGCGGTCTGCGGTGTGGCTGGAGTGACGCTGCCGGGCATTGTGGCAGCGCTCACAAAGTCCGTTGTGCTGCACGTTCAGCGTGAATGGGCAGCCAGGGCTCCTGCACTTCATAGCGGTGGTTTCGCTGAACAGGAACAGGCTGGGTGCTGTCGGTGGGGCCGAGTGAGGGCCCCCAGCCGGCTCCTCGGGGTTCCAGGCCAAGGGCTCACAGGCCTCTCCCCGAGAGGCCCCAAGTGCCACACCAGGGAGCCCCTTGGCGCTTGGCTTGGAGTTCAGCTTTGGGAGTTTGTTTTGATTCTTTTGCCGCCTCTCTGAGCATTCATGGCACAAAGGCTGGGTGTTCACGGACATGAAGAAGGGACAGTTGCGAGTTTCACATTTTACGTCCATGAGAGATAGCTGGGGCACGGAAGGTTCCAAGGGATTCTGAGCATGCATCTCTCTCCTACCCTGCTCGTTGTTTTCCTGCCACTTCTTGTACTCATGCTGAACAAGTTCAAAGTAATCGTCTACCAGATTGATTTCTTTTGGTAAGTTAGCTTCATCCAACCTAAAGACCAAAAGGAAAAATATGAGACTACACACATTTTTACATCATTAGCTCATAGAACAAACTTTTAAAACTCTATACGCATCCATTGAAAATGCAGGTGTTTGATAAATAGCTTGTACTTCTAACATAATGTGGTACAATACATTTCCTAACATGATCTAGAGTCAAATGTGATGTCAGTGTGCTAAGAAGATTCTGTTATTTTTAAAATCATAGCCTGATTTAATCAATCTTGGTCCACCCCAAATTATGTATCATTCTAAAGAAAGGGCTGCTCTGGGGCTGCCTCTGCTTCTTATTACTCTATTGGTCCTTTAAAAAGTCACTTTGACTTTCTAACTTCTCAGAGATCAAATTTCTATTAATAGTAAAACATTACTCAGGCTATTCATTTGGGACTAGTCTATAATACAAACTACTTTGGAACTTCGTGTTCTATATTTCGCTGTTATTAATTTAAACTTGTGTCTTGTCTCTACTAGCATTAACTGCCAGGGTAGCTAAGAGGCAGGCACACCCAAAGGCGCTGTCTATTTACTTTTGACTCTAATTTGCTCATCTCCACTTTGAGAAACCGATTCTCTTAGGTCCTCACTGTCATCTCTTATGCATTTCAAGTGCTCAGAAACAGCCACATCGTTAACATAAAGCTGGTGTTTAAAGATTGGATATCTACACAGCACATACTCTGGGGCTCTCCTCACATTTTCATGTGGCAAAATCATGGGCTGTCATATAAATACATTCTGTGATCCAGGGTGTGGCTGATGTGTCTAGCTTTACCAAGAAACCAAGAAAAAAGGCTTTTGTTTTCAAGAGTTTTCACTTGTTAGTCTTTTTAATATGTATTACAGCAATTAAAAAAAAAAACTATCCTTGATGTCCTTTTAAAGCCCATAATTCTGACTCTAATTCTAGCATCTAGATACTCAGGAAAATTGTTCTGGATAAATTCCTTGTTTGCATTGGAAATCAAAGTTAGTGCTCCCTTAAGTGTTCCTCTCCAACCATGCACGACGCTCTGAATTTGTCTCACGTTGGCACACACTGGCTGCGGATAACTTTCTTGTTGAGCTATGAGTGTCAGCCGCTAATGTGACTGAAGTAAAATAGCTACAGATGACAAAGAAAAGAGCTAAACACAAACTGCTTACTTTGCAGCCTTGATGAGATGGGTCGTGCCATGGTCCCAACCTTGGACTGGGATTTCTATCAGCGTCAAGTACTCTTTTAAGAGCTTTTCCTTCATCTCATTTTCAGGCTCTGTCAAAAAGTGAACTTTCAAGTCTTCAAACCTTCCTCGGTCTCTGTTAACAAGTGGAACAGCTCGGATTTCTGAGGGAAAAAAAAAAACCACATAAGTAAAACGGTATTCTACTAATTGAGGTCTTACGTAAGGTCGTACATAAAATAATTAACTTTTGAAAATGCAGAAAAGTATTATCTAGCCACAGTTAAGCTCAAATGGGCAAACAAAATGTGCTACACTCTAATATAAAATGCATCTATGTGACATTGGGCAGGTTATTTAACTTCTTCTAGCTTCAACTGCCTCATCTGTAAAATAAGGCTACCAATGCCTATGTCTCACAGGAATGCTATGAGGATTAAATGCAATAAAATAATATACCTAAAGCACTTAATGTAGTGCCGACTCTACATGAAGCTATTAAAATAATAGCTAAACTTGACAAACATTTACCTGTTCCATACCAGGCACTGTGTTCAGGGCTCTGTGTGCCTTAATTTATCATGTATTAATGTTAACAGTAGCAGTGATATATATAAACATATCATCTACTTGCAATTAACATGTTGAAAGTACTTTCCAAGTCATATACAAAAAGATATGGGGGTATTTTGATGACTGCTACTGCACTCCTGTTACTAACCAAACAAATGACAGAATGATATATTTAAGTAAAAATAGTATTCTTAAATAAGATTATTTCAGTAAGGAGCAAAAGAGCAAACTCTGACATTCTAGTATCTAATACAATTTGTGAGTGTAAACTGATGCAGTTTTCTTACCAGGCCCACTGTCCTTCAGGGTCACTAGGGGTACAAAGTGTTGGCTGTCATAGCCGAGAACGATGGGGTATCTGTAGCATTCCTGGGAAGGCCAGTGGAGAGGCAGGTAAATTCCACCCACTCTCAAAGGGGCGAAATTTGAACCCGATTCCAAACTTCTTAGCATTTTGTCTGTTCAATGAAAGAGAAAGAAAAATAAGGCCTTGAGTGACTTTAATCAAATTCCATTTGGCTACTGTTACCTGTAACTTCGGTAGTGCGGGTCTTCCCTGAGAGCGGAAAAGCGCTTTAATACAAATAAGTGATCTGCAAGCATCTCACCTGAAATGACAATGATTGGCCTTCTGAGAATGTTACAAAGGACAAATATGTGTATTTCTTCCAGCGAATTATACTGAAGTCCACCTTGGGCCCCTGGCGTGTCTGCGGAAGCCATTTTGATTAGGGTGTCCCATTCATCATTCCAGTTCTAAGGGAAGAAAGGTGAAGCGAGAAAAGATTGAACATACTCTGCATTAAAAAGCCATTCTGACATCACTCAACAATTACTCGTTTATATAACTCAGCTTACTTTTCCCCTTTCTTGAAACCATCATTCAAATGATCACCCTTTTTCCCCATTTTGGTTCTCTTCCTTTACTTTTTTCCACTACAAGGCAAACTCAAAAGTGGGGGAGGATGGGGACAGCACCTGCTTTCAAAAAAATCCCTGATGAGGCATAACACTGAAGCCCCTCATCCAAACATACACAAAAATTCCAAGCTTGTGACCAAGGAAGGTGAGGCACGTGTCTCAGTCTGATTGACTGGCTCAGCAATCACGCTAGGGGCAACTGAACTCAAAAAACAGCAAAAATACCAAAGGAAAAGGCCACAATGAGAAGAGTTTCAGTTACAGTGAAGAGACCCACAAGCTGGGAATCTGCAACCCAAAAGCAGTGGCAAAAGCCTCAGGTTAATCCCACAGGAGGTTTCTGGTGTTTTCCATTGAGTATGTCTTAGCAAAATTCACGTGACGTAGTCAACCATATGATCCCTGAAGGCAGGACCTGGCCTGGGGGACCCTTTGTCCACCATGGAAGTCTGTCAGTAGATGCTTATGAGGGAACAAGACATACCCGAGTGTCATAGCAAAGCCCCGTTTCCACAAATTCCTGAGATTTGAGAGACTCCAGTTGCCAGCGGAATTTAAAGTTGCGTGTGTCTGTCTCCTTTAGCGTGCTAAAGAGTGCCTTCCTCAGAACCAAGTCTGTGTCCTGAACGCCCCACATGTACTGAGACGTGGCGTGCATGAGGCAGTTGCCATCACCTGAGGACAGAAGGGAAGGGAAGAGACGCAAAGTCAAGTGATCTGCATTTAAGGTCCAGCAAAGGTTTTCAGAATAAACTAGCCCTATTGCTATCACAGGGGACTGAATGGTTTAATTTGGTTTAAATTCTCGGTCAAGGGCCAACTGATAACATATCACAAGGCGATAACAGCTTTCAGGAAAAATTAATTCCTTTCATTCTTCTTCTTAATGAATGATAACAACAGTGCAAAGGAGCCAAGGGACCTTGGTGCTAGCTTGGTCTGCTCCTAAATTGTTCAAGTGGCCTCGAGGGAAATTCCTTAGGCATTTTTCCTCCTTGTGAAATGAGGGCACTAGATTATGGTCTCTAAATCCCATCCCTTTCCAACATCCCCTGGTCTGCTAGTGAAGGCGCTGGCGCTATGCTCTCTAACCCTAAGGAAGGACACACAGGGCAGCATGCACAGACCAGGAAGCAGGCACGGCTTGGTTACTAGACAGGGATCTCTTGCTATAATTCAGCAGCAAATGATTTGACCATGCCACGTTAGCCTTTGGAACCTGGGAGTTTCCTCTCCTGGTTTGTAGAATGGGGTGGACACCACCAAATTCCCTGTGGCCTGTGGCCTGCCAGCCCCGGGCCCCCTAAATGCCTTATGCGAACCTGCTTATTAGCAATTGTAAAGTCCTTTTTAAAAGTTAAAGTGTACCTGGATATCTAACTTTGAAAATAAATCAGTGTTTAGGGCTGGCATTTTGAGGGGAAAAAAAAAATCAGAACAGGTTTAATTTTATTCTATTAATTTGTGACCTTTCCAGGTTAAAACTCATAATTCAATAGATTACATTTTATTTCAACCCCCAAACAATAAGCATTTTGGGGGAATGTTTAAAACAAAGAAAAGTTAATTCATTAATCTCCTTTGACAAGTACAAAATAGTTTTTATAAAGAAAAGTTAAACTGTTTCTTATTCTGTAAGTAGAACAATAAAGCTATTTGAAATCTTATCAAATTTTAATTATGGTCAAACTGTAAAAAATAAAAAAAGTAAACAAAAAACAAAAACACAACCTCAAATATGTATCCACAGGCAGTATTCCTTCAATTTACACACTTGGAAAAACTAGCTAAGTATTTGAACAAATGAACAAAAAAAGATCACTCAAGCCTTGTGTCTTGGCAGAAGTGTGGCAACGACTGCATTCTGTTGAAATTTCCCCTTTGCAAAATCTAGAGCAAAGATAAGGCTTTTTTTCTTCTTCTTGTGCTTACTTTCAGTTCTTTATTGAGATGCACCAGTATAAAATTCCCTAAGTAACATCTGGAATTCCCCAGTGCTAAGTTATTTGACTAGCAATTGAGCAACAGCTATTGTACTTTTTGTTCTGGTGTGTAGACATTTAAACTGCGAAGTGCACCCTGGACTTTCCAAGTGGGTGTGGCCAGGGTGAGCTGGAATAGGGCTACTCATTATACAAGTGAAATCGCTGCAGCCAATAGACGCTGGAATTTTTCACATGAAGTTTCAATTTTATGCCACCTACTCCCTTCCTCATTCACCGCAGTCTCATATCCTCAAATGCAAACTTGTGAATCACCCCCTCCCCAAAGAGACCACTGCCTTTGAAGAACCCTCCTATGGGTGGGGGGTGGAGGGGACGGGAGGATAAAAAACAGGTGCTAATAAAAATCAAAGGAGACAAATCATTTGTTTTTCCCTTCCTCCTTTAAATATCTTTTCTTCCTTCCTCAGAATTTTAAGGAATTTTTCTTGAAAGTGGGAAAATATAAGTCTAAAAACCCTTATTTTTCAGAAAATATTATCAAAATGCACTTGCTTTTGTAGTTTAATTGGTAGTGTGACTCCCTGTTGATATAAATGACTTATGTTTGCAAAATAAGTGTTTCTTATTTATATTCTATTTTTTTTCCTATGGAAATACAGTATTTCCTTTCTTAAGGAAATGAAGCAAAATGTCAGTTAATTCTGTTAATGATGATAAGGTTTTTCCCTTTCTTCCACACTTCTAGTTCAGTAGAATCTCTTTGTTTCCAAATCTCTCAAAGTTGACTCTGTCTCTTCTTTGTAATAAAATGGGAAAGGGTTAAAACCACCAATTGTCAGGCATATAAAAAGCCCTTAATGATGACTTAACATAATAACCTACTTCTTGGCATCACTGAATTTAATGCCAAGAACAGTGTAGACAGTACCTATGCCTAGTCTTCTGTCTACCTATGTTTCTAAGAGTCCTTTCGCAAATACAGGCAAGACGTTGAGGTGATGTACAAGAGCCCCCAGAATCAAAACAAAAAAACCCACAATCATTCTAAGTTACCCAAGTCAAAAACAGGCAAAGTTAATGTACCAATTTAGTTAATTAAGTTAATGTTGTTATCATAGTCATTGTCAATGAGGATTTTCTGCTTTTGGATGTATTATTTTGATCAGGATGGCTTAGGACTGTCATTGACGGAAGGCTCTGAGATTCCTGCTCTGACCTAAACCATGAACTTTTTAAAAATTGTTTTTGCACAGTCTACTTGCTTATCCTAATAATTACCTATGGCCACAGAGTAGAGTTTTGCACCTGCATGAAGCAGTATACTTGAATGTTCCTGTTGATACCCCTACACTTGCTCAAGGGAAACGATGAAAAAAAACAAAACAAAACAGTAGAGCTTGGAATAGGAGATAGCTACTAGTAGTCGAGTCCATTGGGCAGAAAGGCACAGACAGGAAAAAATTCAGTGACTAGGACTCCCTAAAAGTAATGAAGTAGAGGTCTACAGTCTGTGCTAAAAATCTCAAATACCTTTCTATTTCATATTGCAGGACCACAGGCCATAGAACCCAGGCAAGGGAGGAGGAGACAAAAGGACCCTCTTGTCCTCAACAGCCATCCACTGGTTAACCCATAAAATGCCACCAATTCAAGAAGTATAAGAACATCACAAGCATTTTCTAATGACAATGGGAAACAACAGTAATAGTTTTCACACCATTTTTTCCTTTTGAACTTAAAGCCTTTTACAATTTCCATTACTGGCCATGGAAGGGTATTTTACACATGATTAAACAGTCACAAGAATTAGAAACAAATCACTTAACTGGGGCATGGTGTTGAGAAATACATTCCCCAAGCCATAATGTGCTCTGTGCTCTAACACATACAATTAGAAAATATCTTTAATAAAAATATTCACAAAACAAGCTTGCTTTTATCACATGCCCCTTATAGAGTTTCTATACTTAGGTGTCTGTGCTAAATCTCAAGAGATTTGAGTTTGGGCTAGCACTATGAAAACTTCATGGATGGGACCCAGTGGCAGAAGCCATCCTCCAGGCAAAAGAAGCACAACAGAGCAAGTCTTACCATTTGTTTTCAGTGCCACGAGCTTCCTGACTTCTCGACACCAATTGAGCTTCTTTTGGCTTTCCAGGGAAGCCTGGATGTTTCTGTCGATGAGGGCTTTGTGGATGATCTCCCGAAACTGTGGGCAAAACTGGCAAGTTCTGAACATTTCCAGTGTGTACCGGTGCATAGTTTTAAAATGAGGAATGATCCCATTGGTAGGTTTAAAAATATCCTCTGGAGTTCTCTCTCTTATCTTCACAGCTTTCCGCATATTGCTCAAATACAAAGCCTGGGGAAGGAGTTGTTCAGCCATTGTGCTCTCCAACACCTGAAGAGGAGGGGGGAAGAAACCCATTCCGTTAGCCTGTCTTTGATACCACTCCTATATACCTGCCTGCAGGAAACCTCAGTGTTTGATCTTGTCATTACCCTAATCTGTAGGCACAAGATCTTAGTCACCTCTACTCCCAGGATACTAGCTGGCCTCAAAGATTAACTCACACTGGACTGTTTTAAGTTACATCACTTTTAAAGATTAGTCTAAACAAGAGAAGGAAGGCGGAGAGTGGGTACTGAGGAGGAGGGGGATAACCCGTGTTTTCAGTAATGTCTGTCTGTCAGGGAGTCAAGCCTGTCTGTCAGCAACAGGTACTGCGCCTCAAAATCGACTTAAGCTCTCACTGCATTCAGATGCCACTCTGGAGCAGCTGCTGGATTTGGGGAGTACTGAATGCCAACTAAGGGCACAATAGTAGCTCTTTCCTTAAGACCACCACCAAGCAATCCCAGCTCCTGGGTAAAATCTTGATTTATCACTTCCTCCCTATGCTGGAACGACAATAAATATTTACAAAAACTCCTGCAATTTTATGTTGTCATCTAGGCTGCTAGTTGGTGTTTCCTCTATAGCCCCCAAAAGAAGTATTTGTAAGGATTTTATTTATAAAATGTATTATAATATTTATAAAGAGTTAAAACTGAATGTTTTATAACCAACACAAAAGTCTATTTCCAGCAAGCTGCTTCACAATTTTAAGAGCCGTCCATCAGCACTCCTTCAGAGCTTATCCATTGGACTTTACAACAATAGGCTAAGAAACAGAATAACAATAGAATAAATAAATTCTACACTTCTAATAACAGACATCGGAGCTCAGTTATTTCAACTCAACTACAAACCAAACATTTTCTTGGTTTTTCAAATTTTATTTTTTGTTTGTTTTTTTAGAGATGGGGTCTCACTATGCTGCTCAGGCTGGTCTTGAACTCCTGGGCTCAAATGATTCTCCCACCTCAGCATCTCGAGTAGCTGGGACTACAGGCACTGCGGCACCACCGTACCCAGCGCAACCAAATTTTATCATCGCTCTCCAGGTACGAACACTCAGATGCATTTCCACCTGGTCCTACACTCTGAAATCTTCAAGCATATTCAACTGGTGGAGGAAATGAGAGTCTGAAGCAGACAAGGAAAGAAGTTTCAGCCAGGAGACCACTCAAGACAAGTGAAAGAAGTGTGAGGACAAAGAATCTATGCCCCATGCCAACAGTGTGGGATGACGTGAATTAACATAACGTGGGATCTCTCCAGTGTGCAGCTCTGGTTCCCCAGCCCTTAGTAGGGTGCCTCACCACACATCCTAATTTCCAAGAAGGCAAAGACGATTTCAGAACACAAAGATATTCTCTAGGAAGTTTCGCAGTGATTGTTTAGCCTACTCCTGCATCACACTATTTGCCAGGGCAACCCAGTTGATAAAGATGTTAAACCAGTGTAAGAGGGATGGGAAGAAACCTGGATTTTTGGGAAACCACTTCTCGGTGGATCTAGGCTCTCTTAAAGCCATTGATAAGGTGGTCTAAATTCTGGTGGCCCACTCAAAGGAGAAAGTTTGGATTAGACGACCCTGAGGTCACTTCTGAGGAGTTTTATGGTGGTAGTTTTGGACTGGGACTCTTAATCTGATTGCTGGGGGAGGCCAGGGAGAAGTCATTCTCTGGGTCAAATGGTGATCTCTCCTATGATCTTAGACATTCCCTGCAGGTGGAATTGGGCAAAGTCATAGCAGGACTACAGACATAATGAAGGGACAAAAATACCACATGCACTTTTCCTTTGTGGCACAGCAAAAGTCTCTTTCACAACGTCATTCATGCATCCATGCATCCATCCATTCAACAAACACTAGCTGACCACCTAATGAAGGCCAATCACCACGCTTGATGCTGGGGCCAAAAATAAAAAATGACCTTATTCCATGCCTAGAAGTCACACAACCACCTTAGTCTGCAGCTAAGGCAATGAAGGTGCAGGTCCTGAGCAGGTCCCACAGCCATTCAGGGGCAGAGCTTTGCACAGGAGCCAGGTTTTCCAATGCCTGCCTCTTCCAATTCCCACAACACAGCGGTGGCCACGGTGCCTGCCACTCTCAGATGGAAACAGACTGACAGTAGGAAGATTTTAAACAAACTAGGTGTTGCCTCCTGTTGCTTTTCTAATTTTTCTATTTTTCTCTTCTGGACCTAAAGATTTTTCAGCAAAGATCTAAAATAGTGAGAGCTGTAAACCATGTGCAAGACATGCAAATGTCAACATTCGATAGTCCAGTGTGACCTCATTCATATATTTAGCCTTGCACAGCCTGCAAAATTGCCTCCTTAAAAGAAATCAAAACCCACTGCCCAAGTTTCCTGTTCCTGGACTTCTCCGCACTTAAGATTAAAGAATAAATTTTTCTGACATAGGATTATAATGTCCTTATGTGCAAAAAAAAATATACAATATTAGCCTTAATATTTTGTTTTTACATTCGTTACCTCGCTGCCTTAATAAATTTCCCAATTTTTGTCACAAGGATCAATGAGACTGGAGCACTAACTGGCTGGCCAATAATCTGGGACATTAGGGTTGTGGTCCAGAGACTCTTTAATCAACAATGGTTCTCCCAAAATGCTGCCCTGAGACACTCGACCAGACTGGCTTTCCAAGGAAAGCAGATCAGACGCAGGGAGAAGTGAAAACAAAGGGAGCTCGAAAAGAGCCGAGCTCCTTCCTTACTTAATACCACTGCTTTCCTGAGAGACCAGGTGGCAGGATGTGGGACGACCCCGGCTGACAAAGACTGTCTGACTGTGGGGTAGGGGCTGGAGCAGCAGCCTGCAGATCGCTACTGAAGTGGAGCCCCCCAAAGGCAGGCTACACGCACTTCGACATGCATACTTCTCTTACACTTCTGCAACTGAAAAAGAGGGACCCCGAGCCCCGACCCCACCGTCCTGCACGGACCCCTGGAAGCTGTATCTGGGAAGGTGGCTGACTGAAGCCCCCCAACCTCGCCTAGTCTGGCTGCCCCCGTGGCACCTCAGCCCCGCTGGGCTGGTTGTGCACAATCTGGGAAGAAGTCACAGTGCTTCTGCAAGGTCTACGTGGCCATGGGCATGAAGCGCTCGACTGCAAAAATAGACACGAAAAGGAGCAAAGCACCAACGATCACCTCCCCAAGGGGCCCGAGGGGCGACTCTCCAGCAGTCAGCTGCAGCTTAAGTTCTATGCATTATCTCAAAGGAACAGCTGGCTGGAAAAATCCAGGGCTGTCACCCCAACATCTGGAGCGGCTACCTCAACTCCCAGCACTTCAAAAATCTAGAATGGGAGCACACGGCCAACAAATTCCCTTCCAGGACCGCTGCAAAACCAATGGCCAAGTAGACGGGGCCAGCCCGGGGGTCGCTGCCCCACACGCACCCCACCCGCAGCCCTTGGCCGCGGTGAGCCCAAGGCAGACGGCGCAGAGAGGCGCGGCGGTTACCTGTCTGAGCCGCGCGATCCTCTCCCAAAGTCCCACGTCCGGGTCAGGACAGGCGCGCGCCGCTGGCGGGGCTCGGGCCGAGGCTGCGCCCCATGGACGCCCGGAGTCGGGCTTGCTCGCTGCCGGGGGTGTGATCTCTGCTGGCGGCCGCGCTCGCCGCTCCGCCCCCGCGGGCTCGCTGCTCTCTGCACTTGCCCGCCGCGAAGGCTGCAGACTGCGCAGTTTCCTTTTTTCCCTTTCAGTTGTACTGCCCGCGACCGCCGGGGATTTCCAGGGACTTTCCAGTCACGTGACGCGCGCGTCCCGCGGGGACGGCCGGCAGGGGGCGCAGGAGGCGAGCGGCGCGCTAGGCCCCCGCCCGGCCCGGCCGCCCCGCCCCGTCCCGCCCCGCCCCGGCCGCCTGGAGAAACTCCTGCGCCCCGCCCCGGGGTGTCCCCGAGTGAGTCACCTGGGCATTTCGGAAGCTGGGCCCAACGTCACATCCATGTGGAAATCGCGGTGATGGGAACTGGAAATGAAATAGGTTCTTTTTCGCAGCCGTTTTTCTGCAGAAAATCATCAACTGTGGAGAAGAAGAAGGGAAATAAGAAAGAAAGAAAACCCTAAAAACCACCCCGGCGCCCTGGACCGCAGGCCTCGGGCAGAATTTGAAAAGTTTGAGCTGCGCACGTGATGAGCTCGGAGGGGGAGTCCTAGACAGGGCCCCGGTGGGGATTTCTAGAGAAAGAAGCAGTACAACCCCGGACCCCAGCCTGGGAGAGGTGGAGGTCCGAGGAGACACGCGACCCCGTGGTCCTGCGGTCCTGGGCTTCGCGGGGACGAGGCCAGCCTTGGACAGAGTTAGCAGTCAGAACGACCCCCACCCGTATTCCCGCACTTGCTCCATTTCCTCTTCTCTATTTCTGCACACCAGGCACCCAGGTGGCATCACATTAAGTAGCATTTCAGTTTAGGAAGCGCTTCTAGTCTGGTTATGGTCCTTGCCTTGTGTTTCCAAGGCTAATTTATTAGGTGTATTTTTAGCTGTCCTGATAATTAGTTCCCCCCCGGGATGCCAACGGCTGCTAATACTTTGTGTCCCCCACCCACCCCCCACGCGTTCTTGGCTTGGTGACTGCACTGCTCAGCCTTCATCTGGACGGTGAGTCACGTGGAAATGGGTGCCGGCCACCTGGGCAGTGGAGGTGCTGGAGCTGTGGAGGGAGGGGCGTTAGGTCGCTTTTGCTGCCTTGCTGCCCTCTAAGCACCGGCTCCCCTTTCGACCATCCACTAGAATGGCTACATATACTTAAGAGTACTTGTCAGGCTATATATTGCAAGTTTTGAATTAGAAAAGTATGATCCTCTCTGTAGTGAGGACCTGCAGAGACTAGGGTGGGGGCTGGACGGAGGGTGGTACTTTTTTGGCAAAGAGAGAGAGCAGAGTCAGTAGTGGCTACCGTCCCAAGGCTGGTCCTGGTCTTTTTAAACCCATGGCTGGATTTTTTTCCAGCTCCAAATCTTTTGTTATTTGTCCTCTTCACACGTTTTCAGCTGTCAACACTCAAACAATGGATAGTCAACCTAGTAATATAAAATGTAATATAAAATGCCATCTATCAGGTACTTACTATATATATGCTTTTTTTAAAAATTTTGAAATATTAAGGGGGTACACATATTTTTGTTACATGGCTACCTTTTACAATGCTTAAGTCTGGGCTTTCAGTGTGCCCATCACCTGAGTAGAATAGTGTTCATTGAACCCAATAGGTAGGTTTTTACCTCTTCCCTCCAACCCCTCTGTCTTGATTTCCAGTGACTTTCACATCTCTTTGTGCCCATGTGTGCCCATCAATTAGCTTTATATATGTTTTTATATGAAGCTTAAGAAGCTTAAGACATTTGCCCAAAGGCTACACAACCAGAAAGTGGCAGAGCCACCAGTGGAATTAGGTCTGTCTTTCTCTAAAGCCCATACTGATAAGTCTTCATTATTAGACTCTTCCTTTTAGGAAAGGTCCTATAAGATTTCAAGTTTCAGGGGCCCTGTTGGTACCCTGACCCCCATTCTCTCCAACACACCGAAATCACTTAGCCAAACATGGACCCCTGGGCAGAATCTGGCTTGGGAGGCAAAAGGGCCTTGGTTCCACCGTCAGGAAACCTCCTAGACTTCTGCTGAGATGATGAAAGAAGATGATGTCTGTAACAGAACACCCTGCGCAGAATGTTAATCCTCAGATCACGCTCCCTGGCTCTCGTTTGTAAACAGAATCTGCCTGCTCCCTCTCATCTCTGTCTGGCTCTGACACTCCAACACTTTGTGCTGCATCCACTGCCCCTTTCTGGCTCGTGTCTTGTTCCCTGGTATGATGAGCTTGGAATGCAATAAGGAAGAGTGACAAGCCTGAAAGGCCACGTTCCATACCTGCCACTTCCAATTGTCCCATCGTGGCTGCTTTGCCATCATGCCTGCCAGGATTTGTGACGAGGGTATTAGCAGTCAGATACAGGAGTGGTCTGTAGCCCTCAATTTTGTTCTACCTCTATTTTCCGCAGTTTTACTGTAGAGCTTGTTGATTCGTCCTCCCCACCCCCAAGCAGTTTTTACTGTCCTTTCTTAGCTTTTTTTTTTTTTTTTTTTTTTTTTGAGACAGAGTCTCACTGTGTTGCCCGGGCTAGAGTGCCGTGGCGTCATCTTAGCTCACAGCAACCTCAAACTCCTGGGCTCAAGCGATCCTCCTGCCTCAGCCTCCCGAGTAGCTGGGACTACAGGCATGCGCCACCATGCCCGGCTAGTTTTTTCTATATATTTTTAGTTGTCCAATTAATTTCTTTCTATTTTTAGTAGAGACGGGGTCTCACTCTTGCTCAGGCTGGTCTCATCCGCCCGCCTCGACCTCCCAGAGAACTAGGATTACATGCGTGAGCCACCGCACCCGGCCCCTTTCTAGCTTCTAAATCAGGGCTTTGTTGGGCTGGACACGTAGCTTTTCTCTTTCTACTACTTAACAGGACCAATAAGAATTTTCTTGGTGGTGGTTCAGAAAGAAAGAATAGAACAGAAGGAAAGAGTATAGATGGAGTGACCTCTTATGAAAAAAGGGGATATAAAATTTGTGGAGATTCGTTGAAGGAATTAAAACCAAAGAGATACAGAATGCCCAAAAACCTTGAAAGGGACTTTAATTTTTGCTGTAGACCTTGTCAAGTTGGACAGATCTCTTCAAAGAGGAAGAGATATTTATTAACATCTAGACACATAGGAGGGAAAACGTGTCTCCTTATTAGAGGAAAGAGGGATTGTGGTTATGTGGGGTGTTTTTACAAAGTTCCTAAGTTATGTGCCATTTTCACCGTGGTGCCAGTGTTCATACATTTCATGAACTGCATAAAATGAGCACATGTGACCTCTCGGAATTCAGCGGTACCTTTGAGACCATGCCTGCAGCCTGTATCCTTGTATCACACAATGGAAAAGATGTGCGTGCCAAGACGGTGGGGAGCAGGAGAAACCTGGTGAAAGTGAGGCACATGTGACAAGTGGGAAGGGGACCAGGCTCAGCTCCAGTGCAGGTCATGAGCCTTTCTTAATCAAGAATCAGTGACGGCTGGGTGCAGTGGAAGGTGCCTATAGTCCCAGCTACTCCAAAGGCTGAGGCCAGAGGATCCTTTAACTCCGGGAGTTTGGGGCCAGCTGGGGCAGCACAGTGAGACTCAGACCCTAAGAAGACAATAAATAAGAAGAAAGCATATTTTTTAAAAAATCAGTCTTTCTGAGTGTATGGAATTCCAGGGTATGGCAATCATGGGTCAAAGTAAAATTGGACATTTTGTGTCTGTTGTACAATTGTCTCCTTCCCTTTTCCCAGAGCTACGCTCTACTGAAAAGACAGATTCTTGTTAAACATATTTTAAAGCAGGCTCCTGTGAGTATAGATAGCAGCTTAGTTATTACACAGTAACTTTGAATCCTGCTCCAATTTTTCAAATCCTGCTTCAAACATTACTAAAGAATAATGTTTGCCCTTTCAAGACCATTGCCAGGGCTAGTTCTGAGAATACGAGAGAAGGTCTTTGTGGATTATAACTGTGAGAACTGGAATAATGATGTCATAGATTTCACCATCGTATGAATGCCAAATTCTACTGAAATGCTATTTCTTATCTAGGGACCTCAGATCCCTTACAGGTGTTTTCTGGGCTGAATGGAGAAAGGAAGACCCACCACGGTGGAGGGACGACTACAGTAACCCAGTGAGTCACCTAGTAACAGGAACAAAGGCTCTGCACTGGAAGGGAGGCAAATTAGTTTACTGCCAAGTATAGCTCTTGTTCCACTTTGCCTGAAAGCATGGGATGCTGACATCTAAAACTTGTCGAAAATTTATTGCCCCTGTGAATTCTGATTTAATTTCCTATCAACACTTGGCAGAGAAATTTTATTTTACGTCATGAATCAATATTCAATTCTTGGTTTCATTTCTGTTTTTGTGGAGGCTGCTATTAATGACCAAATCTGAACGATGACAAAAAGCCCAGAAATGGATATTATTAGGAACCAACTGGTGTTCAGTATTGCTTTTAGCAGTGCACTGGATGTTCACCGAGATAAATGAGTTCCTGTTATTTGGAAGAGTCCTAGACATTGTGAAAATTTGTCTTTGACATTCTTCTTTTGCTCTTCTGTCTCCTCAGTCCAGTTTGGGGTCTCCATAGTCCTGCCTCCTTGGCACTCCTCCCCTCCACCCCCATCGCCATTAAAAAGGGATTTGGCTTTCATTCTTTCAGGGACCTGTTTTCTTGGACGGGTTAATTAAGGTAATTCATGCTCATTTTCCAAACAGATTGCAATGTGTTATTGTGCTATATTTCTTGAGAAAACATTTCTATAGAAGCCAGAACTTTCTAGAGCTTAACGGTAGAAATTCCAAGCACCTTAGCAGGATGGAGAAGGAGTTGTTACATTTCTATGGTTCTGAGAGTCTGTGGTTGTAAAACACACCATGGATTTAATAACAAATGGTGTGGAGTGGGGGAAACAACCTCATTTTATTAAATGTACACATGTTCTTTCTTTTACTCACTAACAATAGCCTGCATTTATTGATGTGATTGCCTTCCTCTTTCTTCTTCACTGTCACCATTCATGTTGGATTCTAAATCACCTTGTAGATTTAGGATTCTTCTGAGCTGATCTTGGCCGTTGATGGTTGTGCATTGCAATGCTCAGATAGGCTGTTTTCAGTAAGCTGGCTCTTCTGGCCTCTTTATAACTTTAGGGTTGACCATAACATCACATATTCCTTTAAGCTTCTCCTGAAGGTCTGTTGGAAACTGAGAGATTGTCCTTTAAGATGCTCTGTTCAGTGACAGGTACCTATTCTAGCTTTGGTAAGGAATTTGGCGCTAAGCCTTTAATCATGAAAGTTGGCTAATATCTCCATGATGTATTTAAACAGCTTTATCGCTATGTGGGGACTAAAAAGTTCCTTGGTTCTTGCTTTACCAGAAACAATGGACTTTTGGTCTGTGTTTTTCTCTTTTAGCTTCAAGGTAGCATCACAATGTATCTCTTGAAAGACATTTTATTCAACAAATACGAATCCAAGTTTAAGTTAGACTGAACTTCTTGTTGAGCTAGACTGAAAATGACTCAGCGGAAGTGAGTCTTGGTGTTCCTTTACTTTGCTGAGCTCAGGCCTGCTTGCCTCAGTGCCTTTGCACTTAAGAGTTGTCTCTGCAGGAACTGCCCCCCTCAAGTCCTCAGCATTCAGCTTTCTGCTTACATGTCATTTAATCAGATAAACATCCCTGACTACCACATTTCCTATCTTTCTCTCTTATTCTTTTTGCAGTATTTATCACAAGTGAAAATTCTTTATTTATTGTTTATCTATCTTTCCCCACTGGAATGAAATTCTTTGAGAGCTGGAATCTTGCTTGTCATCGTTCACCTCTGTATCCCCTGTGCCCAGAAATGTGCCTGTTGCATAGTAAGAACTCCATAATAAGACAGATGAATGAAACGATTGAGGGAATGAATGAGATAGCCTTTCCATGTACACTTCTAAGCTTGCAAATGCGCAGGCAATGAGAACCACCTCTCTTTATTTTTTGGCATCTGAGTCATTTCACATGAATTTTTAAACTAATAACTGTGATAGAAATTTTAAAATGTTAAAAAAAAGTCATAAAATTGAAGAAATGTAGTATTTTGGGAGTCCAAACACATCAATGCAGTTTACTGAGCCTAAGTGTTGAGTTCATCGTAAGTGATTTATCTTTTTGCATAGGTAAGGCACTAAAAAGAAGACCAGAAAAGAAGAGGTATTGTTTTTAAATTTTAAGTCCCCAAATGTACTAGTATTTGTCTGTAAGTAAAACTTCATTCATTGAAGAAGAAAATAATCTGGCTCTACATAAAAGAGTGTGTCCCTGAAAAGAACCAGACCAGTCATTTTCCTCTTTCTTATTTGAATGAATAAACATCAGCAAGGAAGAGACACACAGACCCTCTGCCGGTATGTTTAGTATATATGTTTATGTATGTTTATTATTCTTTTGTTTACAGCAAAGTGGCTATTTTCCCATATGAATGTTTAGAAGTTTTAAAATGTTTTATTGTGAACTTTATTTTTTAATTTATTTGTAAATAAGATTATCATATGCAAATATATTAATCTTATATTTTATGTGAATGGAAAAACTTATTAATATTTTCCTAACTGGTCTTATTCTCATAAAAGCCTTAGAATTTAGCCTCATTGATTTCTAGTTTTCATTAGAAAGCATTTAGAAACTTAGAAGAAAATTTTGCAATTGCCATATTTTTAGTATATGCTTTGCAGGGAGTGGTGGATGAGGGTGGGGGTGGGGTGCCTGAGTTTTTCTTCCTTGAAATAAATCTGCTGAATCTGTCAGTTCTCTAGAGAAAACAACTAGATGAGCTTTATGCTTCATCTCTAAAATGAAGTGTAATTTTTCTCTTGAAACAATGGACTTTCATGGTATCTTATAGAGGTACTAAAACAAATCTCCACTCGTCACAATTTAGTTCTGAAATGAACCCATAAGAAGAAATGCCTTGATTCTTGAGTCTTTCATGGTTGGTTCTGGTGTTCTCTGGTTGAACAAGTCATTCTTTGGTTGGTTCTCAATGATGTCAAACATCCAAACCTGAGCAAATGTGGGATTTGAGATTAAAAAAATAAAACATTATGAAAGAACTTAATTCATATATATATATATCCCTGGCTTTGAACTTCAGGAACATTATTATACTTCTTGGGTGGCTGCAAAGTTCTTGGCCTTGGGCATTTTAACTATAATTGCTCAAAAATGCACAGCCTGTTATGTCTTATTCCCAGCTACAGTCATTTTCTTTGTGATAACTGAACTTTCAGTGTAGAACTTTGGACGCTGCTGTTTTCAGAGTGCCTTTCTAGAGCTAAATCAGATAATTTAAATGAAAAACTCACCACAACAAAACATAAATAACCTTTCCAAACTAATGCTCATTTACTCTAAGCCTTAAAGCTTCTTGTCTGTTTGCCTGAGTTAATATTGTTTTTAAATTTTTAGAAAACATTTCAAGTGGAAAATTCATTTTGAGAAACTTTAGAAAAAATGGTAGAACTTTCAGCCAAGCCAAGAGATTATTTTTTCCTTTCTTAAATTGGCCTCGTTTTGCTCATTTATAAAATGAACGGTTTGAATGCATTGGTCCCTAAGAGTCATCCCAAATACACCCTTTTCTCCTTCTATGGTTCCATCAAGAAATGGAATATGAACTAATATTCCAGTGGAGGACATTTGATAAAAAAAATCTGAGTACAGGGTCTGAATCAGACTGCTGGGTTCAAAGCTCAGCTCTGCCACTTACTAGTTAAATACATGAGGATAAATGCTTCATGATATATATATATATAGGGGCATCAAAAGGGGGGAATGAAGTGGAAGATTGGAAAATTCCACTAAAGTGGAATTCTTAGAAATTCCACTACCGGGCTTTCTCCCTTGCAATCCTTACCTGGGCCCCCTCCTCCCCTGCGACCTTGCCCTCATAAATCACCTGTAGCAATTAGTGTACCAGGCTGTAAAGTAGCTTAGGACCCTGCCTCACTAAAGTTAACCCTGTTGTAACCGTGCCCCTCCTCCTTAAGCAGAGTGTATAAAAGACTGCAATGCTCTTTGTCTGATGCTCAGAATTTGGGGAGACCAAATTCCCCTCTGGGCCAATTTCTGGCCGGCGTGAAGTATAAAACCTGTTTTGCTAAAATCGCTGAGTGTGTCTCTCGGTCTATTCCCGGTCAGCCCTGCCGTAACAAAATGACCGTGGGTAAGTTACTTGCTTCTCTGCTTTAGTTCTGCATTTGAAAAATGGAGATAATAATAGGACCTACAGTTATTAGGAGGATTAAATAAATTAGTACAGGTGATGTGCTTAGAACAGTGACTGGACGCATAGTAAGCACTCAACAAATGTTAGTTATTATTTGCTCACTTTATTGATAGGATAAGCCATTGTACTCTAAGATTTGCTTGGAATTAATCAAACTAAAAGCTACAACAGGCATTTTATGGTGTTTTCCATATTTTGGGGGAAGAAGTATTACCTTTATATTGCAAGAGAGTTCAATAATTCCCTGACACATTTACTTATTTTTACCGATGTAGAACTATATTAAATATTAGAGCTTGAGGAGATCTTAGAAACCATCAAGACTAATGATTGTCAAACTGCATTCCACACAAGATTCCCAGAGTTCCTCAGAGAGGACATGAAACTCATCCTCAAGGCCATACAGGATGAGTTAGGAAGGATGAGCTTCCAAGGTCTTGCTTCTAATTCAACCAGAGTGGCTTTGCTTCCATCTGCTTTCTATACTGCAATTCTGGATACGAATTTATCTGATTTAACACAAATCTCATTGAGTTTTTTCTTCTTTTTTTTTTTTTTTTGAGACAGAGTCTCGCTCTGTTGCCTGGGCTAGAGTGCCGTGTCATCAGTCTAGCTCACAGCAACCTCAAACTCCTGGGCTCAAGCAATCCTTCTGCCTCAGCCTCCCAAGTAGCTGGGACTACAGGCGTGCGCCACCATGCCCGGCTAATTTTTTCTATATATGTATTTTAATTATCCAGCTAATTTCCTTCTATTTTTAGTAGAGATGGGGTCTCGCTCTTGCTCAGGCTGGTCTCGAACTCCTGACCTAGAGCGATCCTCCCGCCTCGGCCTCCCAGAGTGCTAGGATTACAGGCATGAGCCACCGCGCAAGGCCGCATTGAGTTTTTTCTAATGAAAAAAGTGGGCCTCAGTGAGGTGGATAGATGTGCATAGTAACATGTTGCAGGTTAATAACACACCGGAAGTAAAACCCAGGTTTCCTGACTGCCCAATAGACCACATTCTACCATGCTACCATGGAAACTTTCAACTCGATTAAAGTAAAAACAAACAAACAAACAACAACAACCACCACAAAAACCCCATGGTTTCTTCCATTTGATAAAAGCAGTAAAACCTAGCCCAAGGGAACTGGAATTTAGAGGTTAGATAAGATGCCAGAGATTGGGCCTTTACATTGTTTTGTAAATTCTTCAGACCTTAATCTCATTTAACTTCCCCATCTATACAAAAAGGAATATAATAATTGCTTTCTTAGGAAGCATTCCAAGGGCAAAATAATTCATATGTGTCAACTACAATGGGATTCAGGAATGAAAAATTCCCTACAGCTCTAAAACAAGCATTATAATTTGAGGTTTCCTGGCAGTTTTTGCAAGAAGAGAAAAACTAACCTTTCTTTTCCGGGCCAAATGCCAACGTAGGTAATTACCCTTTGCCCGCTTTCTTTCCCCAAGCTGTTTTAATTAGATAAGAACTCTGCCTTCATTTCCTTTGGCAAACTGTATTGGGATGTTGCCACATGCCCTTCAACAACTATCAATGCTGTAGTTTGCTGAGTGCTTTTCCCTTCAGAATGGAAAAGGTTTTGTTGTAAGGACCTGACTTTCTCCAGGGTACAAAATGCTTTCCAAGGAGCAGAGGGTAGCGGGGGCACATTTTTATGTTTCCTAACACTGGAGCCTTCAGTTTGCAGTGGGTTCCAGGGACCCCGAGAGGAATCAGGAAGCTGTACCTTCTCTGCTTGTGCTGGATGTCTCTGGCAGATGTTAAGGGAAAAATGGTTCAATAGATCAATCTTGCAGTCAATCTGCCACCTCTTACTCTGTCCCCTACTCCCTGAAAAACTGCTCAAAGAAATGATGGATCTACAGAGTCACAATGACAGGGCAGCCATTGAGCCCCACCATCTTGCCAGCAACGTGGCTTTTCCACAGCAGCATGACAGCAGTGCCCAGTGCCAGGTACAAGCAGGGCTTTGCACTCAGACAGAGCTGAGTTCTAGGACCAGCTACCCTACTTAATAGTAATGCTATTTTAGGCAAGTTACTCAAGTTCTAGAAACTTCTTTCCTCAGGCTTACTTTGTTTTTGACTTAAAATATCTTGGAGTTGTCCATATCAACGCATGCAATCTACTTTATTATTTCATTAACAACTGCATAGCATTCCATTATGCGGTACCTTTATTTACCTATTGATGGACATTTAGGCTGCTTTCAGTCTTTTTGCTCTGGGAGCCAATGCTGCAATGCAGGTGGGTCATTGCACACATACCAAAGAGTCTCTGTAAGGTACAGTCTTACAAATGGAATTGCAGAGGTAGAAAGATCGTTTGTGTTTGAAAGTTGGAGAGACAGGGCCAACTTGCTCTCTGTTGTAGATGGTCCTTTGTACTCTCACCAGCAGTGCCTGAGAATGTGGTTTCCAAGAGGTGAAAATGGCATCTCTTTATAGTTTAATGTGATTTGTTTTTTGTCATGAATGAGGTTGAACATCCTTTCATATTTTAAAGAACTGTTTTAATTTCCCTTTCTGTAACTGCCCAAACCTTTTGTGCACTTTCTCTTGGGTATTGGTCTTCTTATCAAAGTGTAAGAACTGTTTACGTATAGGGAAATTAACCCTTAGTTTGTGGTATGAATTGCAAATATACATGCATACATATGTATATGTAAAGTTTGTCTTTTAACTTTGCATGTGGAATAGTTTTCCAAGCAGAGTTTTAAAAAGTTGTTTTATGACTTTTTAGTTTTTATCATATTTAGAAAGGTCTTGGCTGGGAGCCGTGGCTCACGCCTGTAATCCTAGCACTTTGGGAGGCCGAGGCAGGAGGATCACTCGAGCTCAGGAGTTCGAGACCAGCCTGAGCAAGAGAGAGACCCTGTCTGTACTAAAAAAAATAGAAAGAAATTGGTCGGACAGCTAAAAACATATACAGAAAAAATTAGCCAGGCATGGTGGCGCATGCTTGCAGTCCCAGGTACTTGGGAGGCTAAAGCAGAAGGATCACGTGAGCCCAGGAGTTTGAGGTTGCTGTGAGCTAGGCTGACGCCACGGCACTCTAGCCCGGGCAACAGAGTGAGACTCTGTCTCAAATAAAAAAAAAAAAAAGAAAGGTCTTTCTCACTATGAAATTAAAAAAATAAATACAATCTCCCAATGTTCTTCTCAGTATCTTGTGACCTCATTTTTCACATTTAAATATTTGATCCATATGGAATTTATTTTAAACTGTGAAGTAGAGGCCTAATTTTATTTTATTTCTTCATATGGTCATCTAGTTGTTTTAGTATCATTTGCTGAATAGTACATCAATCTCCAATTGGATTTATCATATACTAAATTGCTTTCTGTGTTTTGATATATTGTTGGAATTTCTAATCTGTTCCATTGATTTTTTTGGTCTGTTCTTATGCAAGGAAAACATTGTTTTAATAATTAGAATTTTATAATATGCTTTATTATCTAATAGGGTATCTGTCTTCTAGTTTTTTTTCCAGAATTTTCCTGGCTAGTCTTGCTTGTTTATTTTTTCATATAAACTTTGGAATCCACTCATCTAGTCCCTCCCTCCCCAACAAAACCAGTTAGTATCATGGGGGTAGTGAATTAAATTTATGGATTAATTTAGGATGACTTTACATATTTATGATGTTGGACCTTATTATTGAAGACTATGATATATGTCTTTCCATTTAACTATTTTTGTGTCCCTCAGTAGTATTTTGAAGTTTCTATATTTTTCTCTCTCTACGTTCCATGTATACACAGTCGTTTGTCATAAAGTGTGGATACTATGAAGAGGGGATAATAATGATACCTACCTCAAAGATTTACCGTTAAGGATTAAATGAAGATAATGTACAGTGCCTGGCCGTAACACACATAAAACATATAATGTATGACAAATGCACACATTGCCATATCCGGGACTATGGGTGACTAATCCAATAAGATAAGTCAGTCTTTCAATAATCTCAAATTTCCATGGTTGTGACTCATACTTGGCTCTACCCTTGAAATAGACACTATTATTCTACCTATGCCCCACTCACCTATATCCTACTCACCTCCACAATAGGTTTATTGAGGTGACCAGAAGTCCCAACAGGGGTGTCTGTTGGTGTCCTCGTGGGCCATGAGATAAACAGGGTATGGCTGCTCTGCCTGCCCAAGGGAGGTACCAGCACCCAGAAAGAGGTCACCGCAGAGAAGTCACATTTCACATCTCTCTTGACAACCGTGGACTAGGAAGAAAATATCACCAGATACACTGTAGATTTCAGAGCTATTTTATTTCTGTTTTGAAGGCAGAGGCTCTCCCTGCATAGGATAGTAGGGGTTTGATAAGATTGCTCAGTTGTCAATCACATGAAGAGTGTAGATCATCATCTCCTGACACTCAGCGCTCCCTATACAGGTATTTTATACACCCTGTGCACATTTGCTGTATACTCAGTATCGTGAAGCAAGTTTTACTTGCTTTATCATATTTAATATTCTGAAGGTAGGTATAATCATCCCATTTTACAGATAAAATAACTGAAGATCAAGATCACAGATCTAAAAACTGGTAAAACTGTGGCTATAGATTTCTTGTCTCCAAAAATCTGTTTTACTAACCACATTCCAAAAAAGTTAAAACAAAATCGACTGTAAAATAAAAATAAATTGAAGTACTATTTGACTGCAAGTCAGGGCAAGCTCCTTCATCTGGAACAGAAGCATTGTCATGCCAGGTATTATTAGTGTACAAATTCTTTTTGTTAATAAAATCACACCCCAGGTGAGGGCTGTAGTTCCTTGTCCTCCTTGAAAGTCAGCCTGAGAAAGTCCCAGGAAACGTAACTACCTTTTCAGTTGCATTTGCTTTCGGGGGATGAGATTTACATTTTTCTACAATCTGAAAATGCCATAGCAGCAATACCCGAGGAGGACTCTATTCAATTATTCGTCTTAATTTTTTAATTGAAAAATTTGCCTTCATTTGGTAGAAAACTTATTTATGTCACACTTCCATTTGGCCTTTCCCAGGCAACCTATCCGACCTCTGAGAAATATATCCACGAATAGGAAAAATGGTTCAGCGAATTACTTATTCCCTAAGGGAAAAGCATGTGGCTAATGAATCAGGGGAACCTGATTGCCCAGGGAAGAGAACACTCAAGGCATTTCAACATGAGTCACAAAACATAAGGACTACCCCATGATCAAAAAAGGTGAATGAACAAAGCCAGAATTCATTTTTTAGTTTCCATCAATGTAATCAGTATGGGCTTGTTCCCACACAAGCTGGTGAGGCCTGCTGGGTAGAGGATAAGAGTTTGTCACTGAAGTACCCAAAGGGATGCCCTGTCAGAGAGGGGGCTCCAACTAGGCATGGAGGGTCCAGGGCCTGGGAACCAATATTGGGTGAGTGCGTCAGGCAATTGGAAAGTCATGTTGACATTTCAAAGAGGGAAAAGGCCTAGAATCCGGGAGCAGAAGTACGCGGAGATCTGCATAGTTACAGAGCTGGCAGGAGATGGTGGCTGGACTAGGTGTCAGAGTACCTCATTCCTAGGAGAACTGGGGAGATCAAATCTGGGACTTACTCTTGGAGGAAGTGGAGTATTTGCTGTTTTAGTAAGGGAGATACTTGGGCAAAAGAACTGACTCTCTGGGGTGAGAGGGGAAGGCTTATTCCTAGGACTAACTATACGTCTGTCTTGCTCATTGCTACATTGTCTTCAAGAGGAGGCCCTCTGCTTGGCACACTGGAGATACTCAATTAAGTGTTTGTTGAGTGAATGAATGAGGCATAAGGCAGACACCTGGGATTGGAGTGTAGCCCACATGGAGAGAGCAAGTCTCTGAGTGGGGTTGACTTGATGCTGAGTCACCTGAGCAATGACTAAGGACATGGTTATTCCAGAGCCTGGGGTGGGGCCGAAGCTGCTGGTGGCAGGTGCAGTGGCTGGGTGCCGGGCCCAGGAGGGAAATTAGGAGGATGAAGAGTAGGTAGGCAGTTCCTTACTCACTCTCTGACAGCTTGACATTATTATTAAGACTTCACCTTTGATCAAACACACTGAAAATGTTTTGCCAGTTTCCTTGGTTTCCACGGAGCCTCTTTTTAAGGAAGTCACACATCCCACATGTCCAGCGTTCACAATCTTATGAGTTACCATTCAGTTTCAATTTATTTAATGCTCATTATGTGGCTGGCACTGTGATAGGTCCAGTACAGCCAGTATCTCTGTTCCTCCAAGTAATCCTTAAAGGTGCCACTCTGCTTGTCAGCTCCTGAATGCTGCTGACACTGCTGGTCTCTGCATCACACTGACAGCAAGAATCTGCAGCAGGGTGGGCCAGATAGTAGGTGTCTTCAGCTTTGTGGGCCATATGGTCTCTGTCACATCTCAACTCTGCCATAGATGCATAGTGTGAAAGCAGCCATAGAGGACACGTGAACAAGTGAGTACCGCTGTTTGCTGGGAAAACTTCATTTATGAACACTGAAACTTGAGTTTCACGTGATTTTCAAGTGTCACAAAGTATCATTTTTCTTTTGATGTTTTTCAACCATTTAAAAATGTAAAAGAATGTATTAGCTCGTGGACCATAGTTCCCTGACTTCCAGTCCAGAAAATTCAGTGGCCTCGGTCCACTGAAGGAGATGAAGAACTTCCCAAAAGGATAGCCCAGGGTTTGAGATTTTGCGAGATCACCACCAGCCGCGACAGGTGGCAGACAGGTGACTGAGATGGGGAACACCAGGTGTGGAATCGGATTTGCCTCTTCCATCAGAGCGACACAGCAAAGCTTTGTAATCTCTCAGTACTGTAGTTTCCTCGTGTTCAAAGTGGGGCTAAAACAAATACCCACGTCACAGGGTTACTGTGACGAGGAAAAGAAATGTATTAATGCAAACACAGCTTTCGTGTTACCTGACAGAGAGGAATTACAATGCTAGAATTGTCATGTTAGCATCAATGACAAGCAGGATGTGAGGACAAGAGCCTCTCAGAACCTGACTGCACGTCAGCGCTGGCCAACTTAAAGATGGCCTGAGAGAGAATTTGCTGATCACCACGCTGCAGTTGCAAACAGCCACACAGTTTTGAGGAAAATGCTTTGAGGAATTGAGAACTAAGCTCAGTTCAATAAAGTGGAGGTGAGATCAACGCAAAGTCACAAAAAGATGTCTTCTTAGGGGAGGCGACAGAGACCCTCAGGAGAACTGTAGGCAAGGCACAATGACACAGTCGTTATTCATGCAGTAAGAACAACTAATAGAGCTGACACCTAGATAGCATTTACCATGTGTTTGGCAATGGTCTAGTGTTTTATAAGCAGAAAACTATTTAACTCTCATGATCACTTTATAAAGTAAGCACTATTATTATCCCTATTTAACAGATGAGGCAACTGGGAAAAAGAGATGGTAAACAACGTGCCCAAAGCCACCCTTTCTTTAAGTGGCAGCACAGTCTGGCTCCAGCATCCTTGTTCTTGGTCACTAAGCTGAAAGTTTTTGCCCCAGGCTCTCTAGGTTCTCTGGCTAAAATTAGCTTGGCCAAACTTGGGGACAGTGATATGGGAGATCTCCTCCCAGGGAACAGATGGGGCTGTGGGGATTTGCAATTCTTTTGGGCCACTAGGCTGCGACAGATAGCAAATACGGTTCATGTGCAAATGGAAATAGTTTTTTGCCTTCATATCTCACATTTACTAACCTCTCAAGCCAGAATCCTCGTCTAGTCACACAGCACGCTGTGCCAATTCAGACTGTAACCTGCATTTCGACACAGATTCATTTTCAGAAGCAGGTGGGGGTGGCACACATATTTTTGTCTCCATTCTGTGTGGGCGATGGCCCTGGCCTCATATGGGGACTGTGCTCAGGCAATATGAAACAGAAAGGTGCCCGTTATGGATCCGAGGGAAACGTCACTCGAACCAGGTCTCCTGAAATTAGTGCCCCTGATTACTTGGATCCTGTGAGTCTGTAGAAAACTTTGGGTGATTCCCCACATTATGACTATTGCTTTTTCCCATCAGTAATCTATAATAAAAGACTTTGGTTTTCCTGTTTTATCTGACAATTAAACGGCTCTTCTAAAATTGGATATGGAAAAGGAATTTTTAATGAGGGTATTCCCAACTCTATATACCTCAGAGGATTTGCACTGGAAAATTGATCTCACTGTGGATGCCCATACTTGGTAGCTTCCTCATCAACGAGATCAGATTCCCTGGGTATTCCAGAGTTGCCTTCCCCAGGTTTTTTTACTTGCAAGTGGAACACCGAACCTAGAAATCTTATGTTACCTTTTCTCAGAGGATAAAGAATGATATATGAACTGCCTATCTTTTGGGTATATAAAAACTATATTCATAAGCTATGACCAATGATTCTGTTTCAGCTGTCCTGGTTAAGCAAACATAATCTCAAATTCTCTAAGTTCTCCAAGGGTTTCTTCCAGCTAATTAGTGACTGTGATCCTATGTGTTATTTTCTAAAGTGTTACTAGATATGTCTTGGATTCTAGCCCTGTACATAATTAATATTTTTATTAATATAATGATAGCCAGTCCTTAGCCACACATGTAAACTAACTGGCATTTGTGAGCAGATTTTCTTTCACTTTTCTTTTTAATCAATTTAATACTGAGAGTTTTTTCTTTTTTTAATGAGACCCATTTGAGTTTTATAAGAAATACGCCTTCAGCTATTTAAAGGCTGAGCTTGACTAATTTCTCCGGGATATACGGCCAAGAAAATCATTGAAAATAATTGTTTAGTTAAACGAGAGTCATAAAAAAAAGTCCTGAATTGCTTTAAACATACTTTGTAACAATTTCTTAATATGTTATGAGAGTCAGTGCAATCAATTAGAAAAATACGCAGCTGAATACCAGGAATTCCTATCCTCAGTCAAGCCTCACTCATAAATATCATATGACCTTAAGTAACTGACTTGGGACAGATCCTTATGGCAGTAGAATGTTGATTTTGTGTTCTAGAAAAGGATTGTTTCTAATTTAAGCCAGACATACCCCATTACCTAATATTTGCTCACAGCAGACTAGAAAAAACAAACATATTTTCTAAAATATTTTAAATTTGAAAAGAAAATGATTCCTAAAAGTGTTTGGATGTTCAGTAAACAGATGACCTAACAAGCATCCTGGTCTAGGGGAATATAAAGGTGATTTAGGTTATTTTAGCTTTGGTTCCCCTTGATTTGATGAAGAATTTATTATATTTTATGAGATATGTATTTTTAACTCCCAAGAACCCATACTGAGCAATCCAGGACAGTGTACATTACGTACTATGTTGTGGTTATCAAATGCTGTAGGAATTCAAGGGAGGATATACCAACGAGGCAGGAAACGGCCAGGGGTAGATGCTCCGTGGAGGAACTGAGAGTTGAGGCTGGTCTTGAATGACAGGAACAATGCCCGGTGGGTTCTGGAGAAAGATGAGGGCTTTCTGGAAGGAAGCTACGTGGGCCAAGTCATGAAGGTGGGAAAATGAGCTTGACAAGTTGATGGAAGAATGGAAAAACTCGCTTGCCTTGAGCAGAAGAAAGCTGGGGCTGAGCAGCATTGTAGGGGCCGTGCAGGTTAGCTGGGGGACTTTGGCTGCATTAGGGAAGGGAAAAGGGAGCCTCTGAAAATTTTAAGCAGGAGCGCTGTGATGAAAATGGTGTTTCAGGTAGGCTGATTGGTCAGTGAGGTACTCCAGGACAGACTGCGAGGCAGTCCTTTAGGTAGCAGCTTCCTATATTTTTATATACTATAATGTCTTAATTCAGGAGATTAGTTGTTTCATCATCCCCATAAACTGTTTCCACTTAGATGCTTTATCTAATATTTTAAATTTATTTAATGTAATATTGGTTTAGTATTTTATATTGAAATACTCCGTATAGTTGTGTGATGTCACTTCCAGCCCTTACGGACCAGGGCTAGGTAAAAATACATGAATGGTACTCTGTCAGGGACTGGGCTGTGTTTGTAGACGAGGCAGATACGGTGTCTGCCCTCAAAAAGCGTCTCCACTGAGATTGACCATGAGCAAATCATCGCAAAATAGTAAATTACAATGGTGGCAAATGCTAAGAAGTACTAGGTACTATGGGGAAGTTTAACAGAGGAGTCCAATGCGGATTTAAGGGCTTGAGGATTGGGGAAAGTCTTCTTGGGGAAGTGATATTCAAAATGTGATCTGATTGGAGTGGAGGAAGAGAGAATAGAAGCTGAAGGGTGTTAGAAATTCTAAGAAGAGGAAATTGTACTGTGAGGGCCCTGAGGTGAAACAGAGTCCAGAGCATTCAAGGAACTGAAAGAAGCCCAGCTGGGGCTAGTGAAGAGGCAGGGCCTGGGCCAAGGGAGGCTGGGAGGAGGCGGATGGTGCCTGGCCTGGCAGACCACAGGAAGGGCTTTCATGGTACTTCTCCATCTTCCTCAAAGGGTGTCCTCCCCCTTCCCCTGCCATAAGTCATAGCGACTTCAACATCCACGCTCACTGTCCTCTAACATCAAATAACCTGCATCTGAGCATGGTCACATCTTAGAACTCAAGGTCAACTGAAAGTGTTCCAGCTCCCTCATCCTAAATGCTGAAATTCTCTGCTTTGACCACAGCCACATATCCCCTTCATCTCCCACTGAACTGCCGTTTGGTCTCAGAGCACCTTCTGTTCCCTTCACTGTTCCAGAACCCTTCGTTTCCTAGGCTTCCTTCCAGCTGCTTGTCTACAGCAGCACAGAACTCAAACTCAGCCACGTTTAACTGTACCCTTACTGGTGTGGGAAAGCTCTTTCTTCCTGGCCTCCTACCATTCTCACACTCCCACAGCTCACCCCAGAGTAAAGATGAACCTATTTTCTCTGCTCCATTCTTGAGCTTTGCTGGGAAATGCAGGTGACTATTCCTGCGACATTCCTAGTGACATTCCTACTGATTCATGCTACTAGTTTCAACTGGACCCTCATGCCACTTGATGACCATTTATTTATGACTGATTGCTTATTTCATTCCTCCTAACCGCTTTCAAACTTTCCAACCTTATCACCCTAACCCCAAACCCGCTCCCCCGCGACATTTGTTTCCTATGTCAGGGATGGGCACTCCACCCTTGAGTTACCCATACCAAGAACCAGAAGTCCCCTGGACGCCTCCTTTCTCCCTCTCACACTCCCTCCCAAATCCCCTTAATTGCATCAACTCAGCCTCTCTCTTTTCGGTTTGCTTCTCTCTATCCCTATAGCTGTTTCCCAGATTCAGACTGTCTTTGCTTTCCTTGCCTCTCCTCTGAAATTCTTCTAGTCCTTTCTCCGCATGGCCTCAGACATGAAGTCTAATCTTGTTACTGCTTTGTTTTAAACTTGCCAATGACTCCCATTACCTATAGGAGGAAAGTCCAGCCTCCTTATGTGGAAAACAGGGCCTCTGCAGCCTGGCCTCCACCCACCTCTCCAACCTTTCTGCCCAGAGTGCCACCTCCTTCTGCCCTATCCCGCCCCTGAACCTGACTCCCCAGCTGTTCATACTCACTCTCTTCCTCTGGCCCACCGTGCTGTTGCCGCCCTGTGGACTTCGTGCTTCCTCTGTCCAGGTGTCTTTCCCTACCAGGGTTACTCCCCACACACTTGATATCTTTGCCGTGCGATGCACAAGCTCCAGGACACTGTTCTGAACCGTCTTCTCTCCCTCCTCTGTGGGCAGTCCTGACCTCTCCTTCCTCCAGGCCCCACTCCACCCAGTGGGTATTTCTATCAGAGCACTCATTATACTTAGTTGTAGTAATTTGTTTTCAAATATCTCTTCTTCAAAATGGTTGTAAGCTCCTCAAAAACAGGGCGTATGTATTACTTGACTTGGCCCGCTTGGTGCCCAGCACAGCTCCTGGCCCACGGCAGCCATGCAGACACGATCACCAGACAGACCAAAGGGCAACTTCTGGCTTGACGCATGATCTCACAGGCGACCTTACTGAGACTAAGTCCTCCTCATGTGGGACCCTTCCATCTCTCTCCTCTACTTTCTTTCCAGAGGAGGACTCTGTGCCTCCTCTCTTCAATCCTGTTTTGAGGAAGAAGTGTCCCTGACCCTTTCCAAGGTTTACCTCGGCCCTGGTGCCCAGGATCCAACATGCTCCCATTTCTCCTCTACTTTGTTCCCTAAGTTATTGATCCTCTGTTTTCCGCTTTTGTTTCTTCTTCCACTTTTTTTCCATCTTGCTTACAAATGAGCTTTTTTCTCCTATTATAATAAAAGGAATCTACTTCTCTAACCCCTCCGTGATCATCCTGTCTGCGGTTTTCCCCTCCATGCTCACCCTGCGCCCACTCTCTCATTTACCTAATTATTTTCTTAATTGTACTCATCACAACACTATTATTTTATTTTTCTGTTAACTCACTTTTTGTGCCCACTAGAACGAAACCCCCATCAGATCAGGGCTGGGACCAATCTCTAATGTCTAGCACAGTGCCATGGACAGAGACACCATTTATTTTTCTGTTGGATAAATGAATGCAGAAGCAAAGAAGTAAATGAATAAATGAACTTATTATCTGTCTTCTTTTCAACCGCCCTTGAATTCTGCACTTCCAGTGCTTTTTCCAACCCATTCTGGTTTCTGGTTTCTAGCCCACGGCTGTACTGAAATTGCTCTTTCAAAGTTTGCAATGACTCCTTTGTTACCAAACCCAATGCCTTTGGTATTTTGGGGAATTTGATAAACTTTCCTTGAAATTCTTTCTATTACTAGTTTCTGGGAGATGTACGTACCTGGTTTTCCTCCTTCACCTCTGGTCACTTTTCTGTCTCTTTTTCTCTTTCTCCACTCAAATTCTCAATTGTTTTCTGGGAAGTAGTCTTTTCTAATGCTATGCAACCCATTTATCTCACCCATCCCAGAGATTTCCACTGTGATCTCCAAGTGAATGAACTGCAAACCTGCATCTCTGTCTCAGCCTCTTCCTGAGCTCCATGTGGGCCTTGTATTTATTTCCAAATCAGGATCCTGCAAAAACAAACCTACAAACTTCCCTCTCCCTGGGTTCC
>NW_012148941.1:2616730-2621122 GCF_000956105.1 Propithecus coquereli
TAATAATGGTGTTATATGTATTTATAAAATTAAAAATTGCCTTAGCAATAGATAACTGCAAAAAAAAGTCATCTCCTCTCTAAAGGTGATCCTTCTCCATAACCATGATATACGTTTCTGTGTTCTCATAGCATCTTAATATGATAGTCACATTGTAGCATAATGTATAATTATTTGCTTATGTGGCTATTTTTCCAATTAACTGTGATTTACTTAAGGGTAGGGATTATTTTTCATTAGTCTCTGTACACTAGTTCAAGGACTGGTACAGTGGCATGGAGTAGGCAGGCATTTAGTAAATTGTTCAATGAATAAATAGGCAAATTTCTTCACGTGGTATAGTGAGCATAGCACATTCACATGTTCAGCCAGTTATGATTAAACTATATGAAAATCATCTACGATATTTGAAAACTTTGGTCAAAGCAGAAATAACCTCCTTTGAAGTAGGTATGTGCAAATAATTTGTAAGTGAGTTTGGAGGGAGTGTGAACAAGAAATTTTGTTCCTTTGGTATATTCCCTGACTTCAGGCCTCAGACATTTTCAGTTCCTCAAATTTTTGTTTTTGTTTTGTTTTTGTCAGCTTTTCCTGATAAAATCCTTTCCTGTCTCTAAGGTTTTAAAAGGTCTTGAAATGAACATGTATTAGTCTGACCATTAGGATTCTGGTGGAAGGGTTATCGATGATGACTGCTCAGGAGGAAGTGGGCTAAGATTCAGGCTGGTGACACAGCTTGGGATAGAGCTGCATTGCCATCACCAAAGAGAGCAGATAAGACCAAGAGAGAAAAATTTAGGGAATCGGGGGTTGGGATGGAAGGAAAAATTACTGAGAATGCTCGAGATAAAAAGATCTTATTTAAAAAAAAGGTCTTATTCAAACAAATGAAATATTATAAACAGAGCCTTGTGAATCAATTAGTTCAGTATTTCCTAAATCTGCTTGTAATGAGAATCAACAGGAGTTACGTGTTAACAATAGAGATTTTCAATCTTCTTTCAGATCACAATTTCCAGGACAGAAGCCTTTAACACATGGTGATTCCTTGAAGCAGGCAAATTTAGAAAATATTTAATAGGTTAATTATAATTTCCTGTTGTCAAATTTAGAAGGTAAAGTCCTCAAATCCTCACACCCATATACCCATACCCTCCTCTGTGCCTATAGAGGTTTTCTTTCCCCTTCCTTCCTTCCTTCCTTCCTTCCTTCCTTCTTCCTTCCTTCTTTCCTTCCTTCCTTCCTTCCTTCCTTCCTTCCTTCCTTCCTTCCTTCCTTCCTTTTGCCATATTTACTAAATATGAAGGTTTTTGATGGGAATAAGACTGCTCATCATTGTGGAAGGAGTTAAAGCAAATAGAAAATGCAGTCCCAAATCCACAGGCTACTACTTGATGCAATTTACAAATTTACGAACTTTCATGACTGATTTGAGTATTTTATGTAACTACCTAATCAGGCATGTTTTATGTGTGTGGGTTTGCTTTGTCTGCTTTTTAAACTCTGCTTTGGTTTGGATATGGTGTTTTTGTCCCACCAAATCTCATGTTGAAATCTGATCCCCAGTGTGGAGGTTGGGAGGTGGGGCCTGGTGGGAGGTGTTTGGGTCTTGGGGTGGAGCCCTCATGAATGGCTCGGTGTCCTTACCCAGTAAATGAATGATTTCTCTCTCTCTCTCTGGAGACTGGATTGGTTCTTGGGGTAATGGACTAGTTCCCAGGACTGGGTTATTTTTTTTTTATTATTATTTTAATTTTTTTTGAGACAGAGTCTCACTCTGTTGCCCAGGCTAGAATGCCATGGCATCAGCCTAGCTCACAGCAACCTCAAACTCCTGGGCTCAAGCAATCCTCCTACCTCAGCCTCCTGAGTAGCTGGGACTACAGGCATGCGCCACCATACCTGACTGATTTTTCTATATATTTTTAGTTGTCCAGCTAATTTGTTTCTATTTTTAGTAGAGATGGGGTCTTGCTCTTGCTCAGGCTGGTCTTGAACTCCTGAGTTCAAACAATCCACCCACCTCAGCCTCCCAGAGTGCTAGGATTACAAGCATGAGCCACCGCGCCCAGGCCTCCTCTGTGTTTTGATGCAGCACAAAAGTCCTCACCAGAAGCTGAGCACATTGCCGGTGCCATGTTTCTTGTACAGCCTGCAGAACAGGAGCTAAATAAACCTCTTCTCTTTATGAACTACCCAGCCTCAGGTATTCCCTTATAGCAACACAAAACACTGAGACAAACACTTACTGAATAAAGTTGGAAAATCCAGCTGAGTCATTTAATCACTTTAGAAAGCTCCTAATTGCTCTTCTACTCGGGAATTTTGAATCTGAAAAGCTCAAGTATTTTACGTATGATATACTCTTTCTGAAGAACGATTCGTACAAACTCCAACACTATTTTCACTCCATCATTCAGTGTACTAAAGCAGCATCTGGGAAATCCTTGCCTTGAATTAGCTGTAACTTTTGAATCTGCTGACTTTCTGATCAGCGCCCTTTTAATTTGTAGGCTTAGATCCCAGTCTCTTACTTTTTGAGATTTAAATTTATGGTTTGACAATGAGTTAAGTTGTATTTTCCAGGATGTACACACTGTACTTGTAGCATAGCTAATAAATTAATACATGCCTCTACTTGAAATGGATTAGGAAAAAAAAATAAATATAAAACCACAAATGGAAGCCTGGAGTAAGGAAGTATATTGAACTTGGATTGTGTAAGGCTTTCACGTGCCCTCGATCATCTCATTTATTCTCTGAGTACAGAGCAAAGCACTAGGAGGGAGTAGTACGTAACAACTCTAATGATGAGTATCAAAAGGTTTGTGAATATAGCAGAAGCTCCTCCACTGGACAGTGAGCTTTTGGAAGGGAAGGACTTTGCCTTACTAACTCCTCAATACTTGTTGACACAGGGTAGCACACAGTAGGGATGCATAGGTATCTATTGGACTTCAATTTGATTAAGAGATGGCTAGGAATACTTGCTTTCTCTGTGTATGATCTAAAAACATGGGATAATTGGTTCTCATGCAGGTTATAATTTATCCTCTCTTTCTTCCCTTCTAATATATTTTACTGGAGAAAAGAAACAATAACAAAAGTCTTTGATTAGCAAGTTGTTCATAAAATTAGTCCAGTTTACTTCTTGTGTAGCTTTTGTCTCTCTCCCATGTATCTTTTCCTAATATGGTAAATAACACATTTCAGAGAGCATTTTCTTGACTTGGTTTTACTATTAGTTAATTCTTCTAACATGTCCCATTTTCACTATCAGAAGTTACACATTTCTTGTTGGGAGCTGTGGTTTATTGAGGACGGGGAGTTCCTTTAGGGCTAGTAATACTTTGGAATCCCCAGGGATGGTCCATGACAGAAGAGATTAGAATTCTGAAGCGACACCCTTCAAACCACAAGTAGCTAGTGTATCATCTGAGTCATAGTCATCAACCAGGTCAATTTGAACACAAAAAGGTGGGGAAAAAGGAAGAAATCCTCATAAAAGTACAGTGTACCCAGCAGAAAATTATTCAGTCATACTTTAGAATTTTGAGATCTCACCCATTAAAACATTTTTATACTTAAAATTCCAAAGAGGCTGTCATATGTACCTCCTATCATAAATTTTCCTACATTATAGTAAGTATTTTTATTTTTATATAGTTTGTTGAACACATATTCTTTAGGTTGGTTCCTAATATCTTCCTTGGTGGTTTTTTGTTTTGTTTTTTTTTTTCCCTGAAGAGGTTTTCCTAACATCCCAAGCTTCACATTAATTAAGGTACTTTTTATAATTGTCTACACTTGCAATGTAATATGAGGAATTGAGTTTATCTGAAAAACGTAAGCCATCACATCATTTGTTAGAGGCCATCTGTGTGAGTGAGAGATCTGAGTGGACTTACAGATCACAGCCATGCACCTCAATCATTGAAGGGATTCTAGAAGACGAACTCATGGTAGAGAGCAATAAAAATCAAGGGATGATCAAATTAAATCATTTTCCATTCATAAATAATTTAATAATTAGTGTTCATGAGAATAGCTGAGTGATTCTGGCTGTTGACCGAGGAGAATTTTCTTTGTTCTGCACCATCGCCCCATCTCGGCCGCCACATTGCCTAATCACGATAGTATCGCCCATTTTTTGCTGCCGTCACCGCCACCTGTTCTAAACTTAGCTTTCATTTTTTGTATTATCTTTCGCTCCCACAAGCCAAAGTCCTTCTCATGTAAGAAATATAGTGTAATAAATAAGATTCAGGTTGGTGAGCCCTGGATTTATGTGCCAACTCTACAGCTTTTTAGCAGTAGGATTTGGGGCAAGCTACTTAATAGACTTCCTCCTCTCCCCCTCCTCACAAAGCCATCCTCATCTCTAAAATGCAG
>NW_012148941.1:2622372-2625739 GCF_000956105.1 Propithecus coquereli
ACTGTTGTGGGGCATACAGTATCGAATTAAGTAAGGAAAAATCAAAGAATTATAGAATGGAGGGTCCAACTGAGGATGGACCACATGAGATTGAGCTGAGACTCTCAGCACCATTACATGTTTACTGCAGCAATGCTCTGCCACTTGGAGCAGTTGATTGGATTTCCCTACACTTAGTACACAGTGGTTACGTAAACATCATCCTCTTTGTGCTCCATGTTGGACTTAATGGCTATGAGTCAGGTAATAAAGGGGAGAAGCTTTTGAATAGAGATAGGAACAGCTGAGATGTGTTCTTCAGCCTCCTGGAGATGAGTAATTGTCATTGGCCCTTGAGTATTTGAAATACTTCCCCCCACCATCCCTAGCTAAACTACTTGGCCTGTGGCCTACATGATCTTAACTTCATTCAGGAAATACTGGTTACGAGGACTCGGGAGGGGCCACCCGGAGGCCGGTGAACCTGACGACCTATGCAGCCTGCATTTGCACAGCTGAGTTATTATCTGACTAATGGGTGTAGGGGGCAGAAAGGAGAGAGGAATCCTCCCCAGCACACAACTGGGCCAGCTGGATGGAGGTGCTTCAGGTATTCATCAAAGAATGATCACATCATCAACCTCTCATATGACCAGGCCAGGGCAGGTAGACTAGCTGTGAAAGCCAAGTCTGCTCTGGGGAAGGCAGGAGGGTTTACAATCTTCCCAGTATAGGGGAAGGGGGACAGGTAGGTAGGAGTTAAATTGTTGAGTAGGAAGCAATAGATAGATATCTTTTATTCTAATTACCTTGTGAAAGAAAGAATTTGGTATTATATCAGTCCAGCACGTAGAGTTTTTGCCTTCAACCTGTAAAAACAGCTTGTGAAAATTGTGCTATTCTGATTTATGTTGGGATCTAGAAAATGGAGCATTCTCAAAAGAAAGCAGACCTGGCCAGGCGCGGTGGCTCACGCCTGTAATCCTAGCTCTCTGGGAGGCCGAGGCGGGCGGATTGTTTGAGCTCAGGAGTTCGAAACCAGCCTGAGCAAGAGCGAGACCCCGTCTCTACTAAAATTAGAAAGAAATTAATTGGACAACTAAAAATATATAGAAAAAATTAGCCGGGCATGGTGGTGCGTGCCTGTAGCCCCAGCTACTCGGGAGGCTGAGGCAGGAGGATCGCTTGAGCCCAGGAGTTTGAGGTTGCTGTGAGCTAGGATGACACCATGGCACTCTAGCCCGGGCAACACAGTAAGACTCTGTCTCAAAAAAAAAAAAAAAGAAAGCAGACCGGATGGTGACAAGATTCAAAATAGTGTCACTCTAGAGCAGGTAAAAGGGGTGGCCCTGTTTGCCTGGGGGGTGTGAGGGAGAGTCTCTGACCAGGTGCTGGCTCTCAGCCAGGGTGCACATTGTATTCACCTACCTGGGCCCACCCGAAGAGACACCGAATTGGTCTGATGCAGCTTGAACAGCGGGATTTTTGGGAAGTGTCTTGGTTGATTCTAATGCACAATCGAGTTGAGAACCACAGTTTAGGGAGCGGGGTGCCTGACTTATAAAATAAAAAGAGACTTCCTGTGGGAAAGGGTCTCCGTCTCTTCTCTTTGGCACCAGGAAGGAACTAGTACTGGTGATGGGAAGTGACAGGAAGGCAATGGAGCTCAAAGGAGAGAAAGTTTTGAAGCTTTGTCCTGAAATGGAGGTGGCTTAGTAGGCAGAAAACCCTTTGATGCTGGCGGTGGTCAAGAGAAGGTGGACAACCATTGACTAGAAGGTCGAACTAGACCAGCGATGGCCAGATAGTGCCAGGAGGACCACGGCTTCCTGAAGCCCCTTCCCCTTCACTCAGAGCAGCTCTGCTTTCTTTTTCTATATTGGGTTTTCCCACAGCACTTCCTTTGAAGAAAGAGTCTGCTCAAAAAACTTTTAAAACCACTTAACTAGTTGACCTTTATGGCTGTTACTAACTCTAAAGTTCTGAAGCATTAAATCTTCTTTGGTGTTTTCTAAAAAGTCAGCTACTGATTGATCCATTCTTCCAAAGGCTGAGGGGGAAAGAAAGGAAAGCATGGAAAGCTGAGCAGAAGAGGGAGGACTTCTCCTAGCTCGGGGCCAGGGCGAGAGCCCTCAACCCTGTCTGGATTTGGAATCACTTGGGAGCTTTACAATAACTGCCCCCAAACCAATGAAATCAGTCTCTGGGGATGGTGCCGGCATAGGTGTTCATGAAATACAGCAGAGTTAAGAGCCATTGGCTTACTGGATAGGCAGTAAGAAGAATTCTTTTGTGTACATTGAGGCCAAACATGTCAGACAACCACCAACATAGTGGTTCATAAACGTCATGTGTCAGAATCACCTGGAAGACTTGTTCAAACACAGATTGCTGAGCCCCACCCCTACAGTTTCTGATTTAGTAGGTCTGCGATAAGACCAATCATTTTCATTTTTAACAAGTTCCAGGTGAGGCTGATACTACTGCTCTGGGGACCACACTTTGAGAGCCACTGCTTTGACAAAACGGATGGACTTTCAACATTAAAAAGAAGCTCCTAACAGTGGTAAGTAGTTGATAGTGTGCACCCTTGATACGATAGGATGCGAATGGCACTTTATCGCTGCGGTCTTCCTCCCCCAAATGCATAGCCCAGTCTAACCACAAGAAAAACATTAGACAAATCCCAATTGAAGGACACGCTACAACAAACCTGACCAGTACCCCTCAACTCCTCAAAGCTTTCAAAGTCTTCAAAACCAAGGAAAGTCTAAGAAACTGTCACAACCAAGAGGAGCCTAAGGAGACATGACTGCTTAATGTAATGTGGTGTCCTGGATGGGATCCTGGGCTAGAAAAAAGACGTTAGGGAACCACCGGGGAAACACTGTATCAATATTGGTTGGTTCATTGATCGTGACCAAGGGACCACACCCATGTAATACGTCAACAATAGGGGAAATTGGGTGTGCGGCAGGGAACCCTCTGTACCATTACTGTGCTAATTACAATAATTCTGTAAATCTGAAACTGTTCTAAGATAAACAGTTTATGTGAAAACAGGACTTCCTGACTGCTAAAATACAAACCATTCCTGATGGCAGTTATAGAGGAGGTATTTTTGAAGAACATCAAGGAAAAAAAGAAATCAAACAATTGTATTTCTAGTTTGAATGAATCCTTATCTGGATAGAGGAGGATAAATTATATAACATAATTTTGACTCTTTTATTCATGTGATTATGTGACTTACGTGATTTTGTAACTTTAAAATAATTTTTAAGGACTGTAACTGATGATGGAAAATGCTTATAATGTAAATGAAAATATATGATATACAACTACAAAACTGTGATCGTAAATTTTGAAATGCATCTGTATATGCATG
>NW_012148941.1:2626784-2644714 GCF_000956105.1 Propithecus coquereli
CAGTTATTAGGAGAACAGGACTACCACGACCAAAGATATCACAGAGTGCACACAATTCTGTCAGATAGAGCCATATCGCGGAGTGCTTTTCTTTAGGAAACAATTCTAAAAAACAATGTGAAAATAGAAATAATTTTAAATGTTCAGGACATTAAATGCAGGACCGCGGCTCCATATTGCCATTTAGTATGCTTTGTACTATAGGATATAAAGACTAGTCCCCCGTCTATGGAATGTTAAGCTGACACCCAAGACAGTCAAAGCCTCCCATAATTCAATATCCCCCACTTTTTCTGGTTGTACCAAAAAAATAAGCAACCAGCAAACGATTTCACCTCTTAAAAAAGTGCATTTACAACTAAAAAATAGGGTGAAGCGGGATTCCCTCCTTCTTAAAAATGGGAGCTACTAAAAAACTTGCATTGGCAAAATACCTGATAAAAATATTCCTTTGGATTGTACAAGAAGGGACACAGAGGCCACTGATAAGACATGGTAAACGGTATTCGTCAGACGTGGCCTCTTTCCCTCGTGCTACATCAAAGGCTGACTCACCTCGGTATTAGTCCCTCCATTTTCTGCAGGTAAATCTTTGGTGTCTTGGTCAGCCACTTTGGCCCGTTTTCCCTTTCTCTGCTCCCCCTTTTTTCCCTTTTGTTTGCACTTTTTCTGTCTGAAGATTTATCCTCTCCGGCTGCCTTTTTTGGCTTCATTTCCACTTTTGCAGGAGCGGATTTAGCTGACAACCGCATGGATCGCCTTTTGGGCTCTTCCCTCACCGCCCCGTTGGCAGGGAGGGCACGTGCGGGTGCCTGCACAGCGCACAGACAGCCTTGGAGAAGCTGGGCTGCCTGGGCGCTGCCGCTCTTCCCTCGGCCGAGCTCCCACTGAAGGTTTCTTGTGTCCTTGGGGCACCGTGTGCTCCCAGCGAGCGGGTGGGGAGAGAAGTGAGAAGTGAGAACTCTCTGGACGTGCATGCGCACCACTCAGCCATCATTCACGCCGTTTCCCTGACTCGGCTTTAGGTCCCCTCAGCCTTTCGGGTGTTGGGTGCTTATGGTCCCTGCCATGGTGCCCAGCATGGTTCAAGATCATAGCAGGCACCCCTGGCAAGGGAGATAGTGATTCAAGCGCAAACTAAACACCCCATGTGCAGTGGATTACAGTACATTACAGTGGATAGGTTTGGACCATTTACCCTTTTTTTTTTTTTTTGAAGTGACTTACCTGTACATTTGTGGGAGATAAGTGAGGAAGTTAGAAGCACTCCTAGGGCGTGGCACTGGTCTACGTGACAGCTGTAAGGGAGGAGGCTTAGATGCCAGATCCATCTCCATCCAGGCAGGGCCTTGCAGGGCATCAGACTGCAAGGTCAAATGTGAAACTCAAAATGTGAAGAAAAACGCTCTCATCATCTGCACCTTTCTCTTCCTAAATTGAGCAGCAATTCTGGAAACGGAGTGCTTGGACCGCAAATAGCGTCCCTGGGGTATCAGGCATTGTTCTAATGATCTCATTTCATCCTCACAGAGGCCCAGAGAAGGTAAGTAACTTGCCAAAGCTTACGCAGTTTGGAGTTGAGTCAGGATTCCAATGTGGGTTGTCTGGCTCCAGAGCCCATGTTTTAAACCAGTGGGCTCGCCTGTCTCTCTTGGAGACGACACCAGGAGAGGACCCAACTTTGGCTAGCCGGCTAGTCCCAGAGACCTCCACGACTGTCAAAGGCCTAGAAATAGAATATCCTATCACTTAGTCATATTTCCATCTCTCCTGCTTTACACACAACTACTACCATCACCACCAGCAACTGGTAAATATGGGTTGAACTTTTGTTCAATGCCAGGCATTATAGATACAAAGATAAAAAAGAGACTGTAATCCTGCCTTCAGGAACTATAGAGAAGACAGACACCCAGGCAAATACACCTACAAAATCCCAATTGGGCTGTAGCCAAAAGGGCCGAAAGAAAGAGCTGTTGTGGCCAGATGGGCAGGGATCCAGCTTGCCTTAGGGACAAGGACTCCTGTCCATTTTTATTTAGTTTTCCCTGATTACTTCCCTGATTTCTCTTACTAACAACTGACAAGTCTCAAAGGCAGAGATTTGAAGTTCTCTTGACAAGGCGCTGAGATGTTCAGAAGGGAAGTTTTCTGTATCCAACAAACAATTTATAGAAGAATAGAGGCTTTAACCTCTAACTCAGCATAGGCTATGTCTACTTCTTTCCCCCAAGAAAGAGGACATTTATATTTACTCTGTTCCTGCTTCCAAGGCAGGAATTTTGTGTTCCAGATGCAAGATCTTTTGGCAGCCTGGCCCTCTTTGTGTCCTAGTCTACTGCAATAACAAACAACTGTTGCTGAGGCGTTGTTGACGTATTACCCTTAAAAACTCCCTCTAGTCACAGGGTAAGCCTCTTCCACATGATAGATCATTATCTTCTGGTCCTACAAGCAGCCTTGTTGTCATGGAGATCCGAAGAGATCAGGTATGTTGTTAGCTGGCATCACTCTGGCTGGCCTGGGGTATGACAAGAGCTTTCTGTGCGTCACGCATGGCTGTCCTGTGGCAGGCTATGGCCAGACTTTTCCTGCAGGTAAAACCTAATCAAGTGATCAGCTGCAGATAATATCAAGACCTCTGTTTGACACGTTAATAGTGACAGACATACTTCCACAATTAATACAGTGGGAAAAAAACACTCGAGTCACCAGACTTGGGATGAGAGGGCTTGTATTCACATAAACACAACCTGACGTCACTGCTTGTCACCGCAAACCGTTTTGTTCTCCAAGAATGTCTTTGTGCTCACCCTCTGATCTTGCTTCTCTACATAACAACTTTCTTGGTGTATATGCCCTTTGGCAAGTGCAGCAAGCACTATTTCCTGTTTCTAAACTTGTAGACAACAATCATACATCTAACAGTTGTCAATTTTAACCAGATAACAGCGGAACTTTGATGCTGCTTTTTAATCTTTAGTTTAGATTAACAAGACCTTGGAAGAAACGTTGATTTATTTGATAGAGCATTCTTAATTAATTTGGCTAATTCCGCATGATTCAAAATCTAAAAAACAAGCAAGTAGAAATGCATGCTTCATTCCTAAAACATTTTAATAGTTCTAACAATCTTGTACACTCTTGTGATGAAGTTGATTACTTCACTAATTGATTGAATATTATTTATGTAGTACTACTATGTGCTAGATATCGAACTAAGCTTATTCTCTTAAGATCTTAACATTCTAAAACTATCAAAATCTGTAATATTTATAAAAGTAAAATATGCTAATCCAACAATTTGGAAAGTACATTAAAATAGAAAGAGTAGGGGAGAACTCTGTAATGTCATTCAGAGATAACCACCATTAACAGTGTGGAGTATATTCTTTTTTTTTTTTGATTATACATGTGTGCATAAGTTTAAGCAAAGCTAACACTATGCTATTCATGTAATTTGGTACTCGCTTTTTTCTTTTGCTTAATTTTATATTATAATCACTTTCCTATGTTGTTATAAACTCTTCATAAATAATCTTATTAAGAGTTATATAATATTTATCTTATTTGTAACAAATGGTATCTTTTTTTTCCCCCTGAGCATGGTATATAGATTATAGCTTTATTTATTTTTAAGTCAAAAATCTTTATTTTCTCAAAGTAAAAAAAAAAGCTACTTCACTATGTTTCCTGTTAGGTCCTAATTTTCCAAATAGGTGCTTGGATTTTCTTCATTGCCACTTGGAAATACAATGACACACTTAACTTAGGTCCATTTCCACTCCCCGATCCCAGGTCTTGGCATATGCTGTTCCCTTTTCTCAGAACACTCTTTTCTACTGCCATCCCCATCCTCTGATTAACTTCACGCATTCTTCACGTTTTAGTTTAAATGTCACTTCCTCTGGTTAGGTCCCCTCTGCTATAAGCTCCTATAGCACAAGTCATAATTACTCGAGTAAATGTTTATCTCCTCCTAGACTGTAAGTTCTGCAAGGGTAAAGATCATTTCTGTCTTTGGCTTCTGTTCTACCTCAGCATGTGTGACACATACTGGTTGCTCAAAAAAAAAAAAAATTATTACAATGAGTAGTGGACATTTAGTGTGCTTCTATTTTCTATTTATAAGCAATGATGAAATAAGCATCTTTTACGCATGATTATTTGTGCATATTTTGGAATTTTTAAATTACTTTCCGACAATAAGTTCTTGGAAGTAGAATTACTAGGTCAGAGACTATAAACACTTAGAGGCCTCTTGAGAAACAACAGATTGCTTTCCAGAAATTTTCACACCCCTAACCAGCAGTGTATGAGATTTCCTATTTCATTGTGCTCTTATCAACACTATTAGAAAAAGAAATTATTTCTGCCAACTTGGTAGTAAGAAAAGTTCCCTACGCTATTTCAATTTTGCCTTCATTGAGTACCGAGATAGACATTTTGTAATCCATTTGTTACTCATTTATATTTACTGTGAGTTGTCATGTGTCCTTTGCCCATTTTTATTCAGAAATTTTCATATTTTTCTAATTCATTTTTATAAGCTCTGCATGTTTTAAAGGTATTAGATGATTATTTGTGTAGATTTTTTTCTTCTATTTAGATGTTTGTGTTTTATGCTTATGAACTTATTAATGTTCAGAAGTTTAACATTTTTACATGGTCAAATCTATCATCATTTCCCTTGGGATTTCTTACATAACTCTTAAACCACTGGTGATTAACTAAATATTCAGCTATTTTTTTTTGGCATTTATACAATTTGATTACTTTGCCTGTGTGTGTGTGTGTGTGTGTGTGTTTGTGTGTGTGTGTGTGTGTGTGTGTGTGTGTGTACTTGGTGTGTGCATTTCTATGCACGTATACTTAGTTCTTGTCCACAGGTAATTTCATTTGGCATCTGGCAGGAGGGGAGAATCTTCTTTTGCCAAAAGTACTGACCAGTTGCCTCAACATAATGTGTAGAATCTTTCCTTTCCCAGTGATTTAAGGTTCATCTTTTCACTAATTTAAAAATCAATATTATCACAGCTTAGGTATGTTTTCCCAGGGTGGGACTGGTCCTTTTTCAGCATCTAGGTTTTAGGGAGAGCCTTCGGGAAGGCAGGGTAGCTTCTCCCACTCATCTCCCTGGCTCTGCCCCCTGGGCAGCAACTAAGCTTCACTGAGGCCGAACTCTGCGGCATTTAGAAAACTTGAGATCTGAAACTGGTAAAGGCACAATGCATTTGCATGAAAGCCCACCAGGCTAATTTAGCCGTGTTTATAAATGTGTCTTTCTGGCATTATCAGAGCATGGCTTTAGTTCGTCTGGCATCGGACCATTTCTAAGAACACATGGCCTGTGAACAGATGACCACTAAAAAGGAAGTGCTATGGCGAGAGACAGATTATCTGTAATTATTCCCAATGTTCAAGGGACCTGAGTCTCTATGGTGATGGTTTCTTCTTTTACACAACATCACACAGTTGTAAAAAGCGGGGTGTGGGGGAATGCCAGTCTTAACTAAGACAAAAGTTGACAAAATGTTTCCTTCACAGGAAGCCACTAGCCACGAACTCAGAAAGGTGGTGGGAGTAGACATGTCTATACTCAGTTAATTTGCTCTGGCTTTCTTGCCTTTTTGCTTGCTGGCTTTGGACTCAGGTACAATATTATAGTTCTTGTAAGTTGGTCCCTGGGAAAATTGGAGTTATAGAATTTAACAGCTCAAGTTATAAAGCATCATCAATACTAATTTGCTGCATTCTCCATTAATCAATACCGGAAACAGAAGCCAGTGATTATTTTTAAATTTCAAAAAGCAGACCCTGACTGCAGCATTATACAATTCATCCGTGTAACAAGAACACGTGTACCCCCTAATATTTTGAAATAAAAATTGTTTAAAAAAAAGAACAAAGAAAAAGAGGCAGAAACAATGGGAGTAAAAGAATCTTGTGACTTCAGGATAATATCATAATTTATATCAAAGTGCTACCGGATTTAAATGGTAACATTTTAAGTCTCTCCACATCCTGCCCAAAATACGTGGGTCTGTGTTTTTTAAAAATGGATTCGTTCAACCTTTATCCAGGACTCAAATAAATTCCCCTCCCCCCTGGCCCCCGAATCTTAGAAAAATCTAATTAATGTTCCTTTTCCTTGTTATTTTTCAATCTATTAAAATTGCTGCCATTGGTGTGTGTTTGGGGGGAAGGGGTTACAAGTATTTGAAATGTCCTAAGGTATTGCAGGCTTATTAACAAGTAAGAGACAGCAAGTAGCCGAGAAACCCCTGATTTGTACCGCCTTAAATAATAGAGAACCTGGTCCCTACCAGGTTCTCTGTCCTCTGTCCTCCGTCCCTCTTACCTGCTCTTCTTTTCCTTTTCCCACAGTGCTTATCCTCTAGCACACTATTATTTAACTTGTTCTGCTCATTGCCTGTTGTCTACATGTATTCCAAGTGCCTAACACCGTGCCTGGCACACGAGGAGGCACTCTTGATCAATATTTGATGAACTCACTTTTATCAACTCACGTCCCTGAAAAGTGCAGGTTTCTGATGAGGTGGAGTCCTTCAGCTCAGTGGTCATCTAGGACCTAGCTCTTCATGTCTCCACTGTGTTTTTCTTGGTGTTGACTCTGTCCTAAGTCAGGCTCCTCTTGTGGTTCCCAGATGGCTCTTGCTCCTTGGCTTCTTATTCGAATCCAGCAGGAGGGACAGAGAGTTTATCTTGCATTCCAAGCAGAACCCCCGAGACTCACTCTGAACAGACAGGCTTAGGTCACAATCACTGTGGCCAGGGGGATAGAATGTGCTGATGGTTTAGCCTGGGCCACGTGCTCCCGCCTTGCCACTAAGATGGAATTAGCCTTTGAGGCACCTTGTGGATCCCCAGACAGAAACTGAGGGGCTGCTGGAGACGGGGGAGCGGAGAATGATGTCCACTCTGCTCAACAGGCAAGGACAGGTTAGCCGATGAGGGTTTACCATTACAAGCAAACAGAATTGGGGAAATCCCCGCTCCATTCTACCTACTTTATGAGACTACAGCTGAGGTTAGACTCCGTTTAGGTGGTTCAGCTGAGTTAATAGTCTCAGTTTTTGGATGAATTTGAGATTTCCTTAGAGTTGGAAGAGTCCTCTAAAAGGATTCAGAAGAGCAAGCAAACAGAATACTGACCTTAAGAATAAAGAAATTGTTGCCTCTTTGCTTTTTCTGTTGATAAAACTTATCAGAGTTAGTTTACTGGGTGCACCAGACACTGGCACTTTTTCATCTCCAGGGACTTATTATCCAAGTTAACTCCAAGTAACTGGTTCCTTATCCCTATATTATTAACTCAGTATTCATCCCCGAGTGGAATATTGTTGAATTTGGCCATCTGTAATTCTATTAACAAGAAGACAGGTTGCTACAAGTAAGTACTGGAGGCAGTGCAGTTTCCTAAGTCAGTGGGCCCCAACTTCTTTGGCACCAGGGACCAGATTCATGGAAGACAATTTTTCCATGGATGGGGGCCATGGGGGAGGGATGGTTTAGGGATGATTCAAGTGCATTACATTTATTGTGCACTTTATTTCTATTATTATTACATTGTATGTAATATGCAGTGAAATAATTATATAACTCACTATAATGCAGAATCTAATGCCCCTGCTGGTGTGACAGGAGGCGGAGCTCAGCCAGTGATGCGAGCGATGGGGAGTGGCTGTAAATACAGATCAAGCTTCGCTTGCTCACCCACCATTCATCTTCTGCCGTGCAGCCCGGTTCCTAACAGGCCATGGTCCAGTACCGGTCTGTGGCCCAGGGGGTTGGGGACCAAAGTCCTAAGTTAAATACCAAGTCAGCACGTGTGTCAGAAAGTGTAATTCAGTTTTCAGGATCTTAGTTTCCTTTCTTATTCACGGTATGGGGAAGCACCCTTATTTTCTCAGATTACGAAAATAATGTGATAATTATTGTCATTACTACAGCTGGCTCCTCAGAACACTGTTATTCCTTTGGAGCGGTAGTAGTCAACCATGCCGTATTCTGAGAATGAAATAGGACCCATACCCACGCATGATCTAGTCCCTGCTGGCTTTGCCAACTCCGTTTCCCCTTTTTTTCCTTCTACTTCAGCCACACTGGCCTTTAAGTTACCAGAATAATCCAAAATTTTTCCTTCCTTAGGGTCTGAGACAACCTGGGCTCAGATTCCGCCTTTGTCACTTGCTAGCTGTGTGACGAGGGCACATTCCCAAACCTTTCTGGGCTTTATCTTATGCCTCTGTTAGGTGGAGTTAATAATAGTTCCTACTTCACAGGATTGTGTTAGGATTAAAGATTATAATAGATGTAAAGTTCTTAGAATGTTACTGGGTTCATAATAATTTCTCGAAATATTAGCTCCTCCCCCTCTTCTATGCCCCGCACCCATCTCTTTCTTCTAAAATCTCCTCCCCTCCCTTTCTCCAAATCTGGATTTTTAATGTGACTTAGTTGTTATTTAAACTATCACCACTTCAGAGGCCTTTGCTGACCGTCTGATCTATAGTAGCTCCTTTGTTATTTTCTGTCACACCTCTCTATTTCCTTCATAGCACTTATCTTAATTTGTAGTTATATATTTATTTGCTTTTGTATTCTTTTTCATTGTCTTTCTCCAGAATGAGACTGAAAAATCCATGATAGCAGAGTCCTTGGCAGTTTCATTCATCACTGTACGTATTGCACATGTCTACGCTGGGCAGGCAGTCAGTGAATATTTAGGAGTGAAAGCTCGAGTCCTCTGAGCAGTCAGTGGGCTACACAGGGAAACTGAAATTCTGGATTACTGATAGTTCTGTAATGTACCGGAGCAGAAGCCACATGGCTGGGAATCGGCGCTGGGTGCCCTCACTGGGCTTGGCATGGGAGGGGAAAGGAAGCAGTCCTCCTACTTAAAAGAGAATGTCACATAACTTGGACATTTGTGGCTTTCCCGGGCCTCAGCTGCCGAAGTATGTGGAAATGCCATGCAGGAGACGTTGATGGCCAGGAGAAACATGGACCAGCTTGGAGAAGGGATGTTATTCAGCAGTATCTGGGAGACACCTACTAGGGACCTCTAGAAATATTTGAAAGACACCTTATAAGGGGTTGAAGGTCCAGCATCCTCAGGCTGTGAAAAAAACAGGGAAATTTGAGTTAAGGTTGTTTCTGTTACCTGCACAGTGTGGTAAGGCCAGGGGAAACTTGAATTACAGTGTTAATACCATCATCCCTGTGCACAGACAGAGTTCGGAGAGAGAAATACTCCAGCGAAGGTCCATCCGAGGTGCTGATGGAGTGTGACAGACAGGGAAGAAGGAGCAGTTACCAGCAAGCCCGTGTCACTGCCTGTGTGGCCTCCACAGTGGGCTTTGACTTTAGCGGGCTGCAGGGAGCATCGTGGAGAAGTGAATCATTTTCTATCTTACTGAACCTGTACAGAAATCATAATTCCAGCACTAGCCAACAGTAGAGGATGTCAAATATGTTTATATTATATCATCTGGACGGCTGGGAAAAGGGCCCTCTGGGAAGCATATTTAGTACTCTAGGAAATTGTTCACACCAGCAGTTTTAATGAAGAGGGCATTAACCCGAGAGTCAGGAAGTTATACCTGTGTCCCTTTTACCCTTTAATAGTTTCATTTTAAAAACTAACAACAGGAGTGTATAAAATAAAATGTAAACGATCCTCCCTTGCTGCTCTGCCAATCGTATTTCTTAGAGATTGCCGCTGTTAAAACAGGCCCACAGGCATTCTTCCCTGCTTCTATGCACACACAAGCATACATACCCCCACCCTCCACCCACGCATCCATAAGAATTATTCTAAAGGGATCATGTCGTGAACACCTTTTTCTGATATAGAGATTGCCTCACCTCCTTCCCACATCTGCAGCATCTCCCCATTTGGACATTGAGCTTTATATGAGCCTGTTTTTGTTGATAGGATCTTCATAGAGGAAAGCTGTTTCCGATATTTCTTGACTACAAACAGTGCTTCAATGAGTATGCTTGTATATACATCTTTGTACACATTTTAGGGTTTATCTGCAGACTAAATTCCTTGATGTGTAATTGTCGGGTCAAAGTCATGTACGTTGAAAATTTCGAGGGCCCTCCTCTGATTGCACTCCTGCCCTGGAGTGTTGGTGTGGGCATCCTAACTGCTTTGAACCAAGTTTGGACCAGGTGATCTTTAACGTCCTTTCTAGCTTCAATGCGTTTTAAGTCTAATTCTCTCAGGCTGCTCTAGGTGATGGCTGCTTAAGGATGATTTTTATACTGGGTTTTGGAAATAATTCTCTACTTAGAAGCAAGCCAGAGAGAGAAGAATGATTGAAGGCAAATGAGCAAATGCAGCTGAAAATGAACATGTATTTTCCCTAAGTATCAAGAGAGGACAGAATTGAGCCAAGGTAGACTAAATACACTTTATAGAGCTAAAAGTGGTGTTTTACCATAAGCAGTCAACATAGATGTTTGATCTAAAAGAGTGTCTTGATATTTAGAGATTAGTGTTATCTGTACTGAATAGAGGGCACCATACCAGCACTGGCACTAACCCAACCCATAACCTTTGAGCCATAGTCCCTGTGACTGTATCATCAACTGGTTTCATAAGAGAACATGGCTAGACCTGCCCAATCCTTGGCTGGGGATCCTTTCAGGAAAATCCAGGGTGCTGCTGAAGTTTTGTAGGTGACTCAGGTAGTGGAATTCTGCCTTTGAGTCAGGACAGAATTTTAGCTTTTGCTTGGTTGGGAGTTTAGTCACTGGGGCTAGTTCTCTAAGGTCATATGTAAGTACCTAAGCACAAAAAGTTTTTACAGAATATATTGTCTTAAAAAGGTGATCTCATTTTAATTGAAAGATTCACAAGCTTTTCCCTTATGATTTCACTTGGAGTTTTGTTGACAATGTTGTTATTCATTTCCTTTCTAGGGATAATAGGTTCAGCCTTAGAGAATGACCACCATGTTTCCATCTGTAATTCAGAAGTAACTAAGATGCCCAAGTCCTAAGACAGGGTCTTCCTAAATGAAAACCAGCAATTCATTCTAAATAATTGGTAAAGCTTCTCCTTAATAAAAATTCAGAACTTTCCAATTTAATGCAATAGTACTGGATATATACTCTACATCACTGAGATTTCCAGACTTTTATGAAATGAACATTTGAAGAGTGCCCACACATCACTAGGCCTTATGAGAAGGAATACAAAAAATTGAAATCTTTTATTTAAACAAGACATGTAAACATACTTACAGATATATAGTAGGTCTGAATTTCTCCAAAATAGAATACCAAGAATAACGTCATCGAATGCTGTAAAGATACAACACTGACCTGCATACATCCTTTTCTATTTGGGGCTTAAGGTGCTGATCTGATCTAAAATGTTAGTGGCTACATTTATTTCTCCAACACAAATCTATAATATCACCAATCTAGAAAGGTTGGCATAAAGATATAGTTAGACATACACATGATATTAAGGAGCTAATAGATGTCTATGTCCTGTCTAGAATCCCCAAATGATCTGTAAATTATTATATTGAATTTAAATTGTTATTTCTGTTATCAACCAACTTTTTATTCAAATGTGGATGACTGTATTACCACATTAAGTGGAAGTGTGTTAACTGTGTTAAGGCTGCCTATGTGATATGTCTTTGATTCTGTGGCCCAGGTACCAAATTATACCCCAACAAGTACCTTTCCTCATTTTCTCCTCATGGACATAGTCCATTAACGCATTCCCGGGCTAGTGCCTTGTGCAGAAAAAGACTGCATTTCTTAACCTCTTTTGCAGCTAGGTGTGTCCAAGTGGTGAACTTCTGACTAATAGGATATAAGGGGAAGTGCCATGTGGGTGGCGGCTTCTGGGAACTTTCCTTAACAGACTGATGGCTGCACCCTAAGCCCCTCAGCCTTCCCCTTTCATCTCCCTCACTGTTTGTAATGCAGGTCTAATGGTGGGAGCTCTCATTGGGACCATAGCTTTGAGACGGCAGGAGAGATCTGGAAGAATCCCGGGTCCCTGACAACTTTGGGGAGCAGAGCTGTCACACCAGACGCAGGTTCCTACTTCCAGAATTTTCTATAAGAAAAAACAGACATCTATCACTTTAAAGCCATTGTTAATTTCTAGCCTAGTCTGTTACTTATTGCCTATGCCTTTGATGGACATCAGCCTGATTTTCCTTGACAAAAAACCTGACACATATTTTTCTAAAATCAATATCAGTCTATACAGTCTGATGCATGATCTGGTAAGTGGACAAGAATGTTTCCAATTGAGATTATGTTGAGAAAATCCAACCTGGAAGCCTGCTACCTGTTTATATTACACATACATCAACAGTTGAGATGGTCATGTTTGGGTTAGGTTGGTTATAGGTAATTTAACCATTAACGATACTGAAATAAGTAGAATGCCGATGGAGCATTCAAATCACTGTGTTAGGGTTAGTGACCCTCCCTAAGTTAAATCTCAAAAGGCTTCAGCTGACCAGTTCCTGCTCCCTTCCCACCCCACAACTGTACTTCCTGTTAGGATCTGTCAATGAGAGCATACTTTATCACCCTTCTACCTTACCTCCAATTTACCTGTTTTTTTTTTTTCCCCAAATCATTTTCATGCCAATAATCCTTGGAAGAAGGAAAAAATTAAAAATGAGGCAATATCCTGGCACTGCTAATAAGCCATATCTCTGGATAAATTAGAGGTGATGACAATGTAACTGGATTGCTTGTGCCACTGATCTAGTTGAGAAAAAGTGCATTTCTGATTTATTTACATTTACAGAGTGCATCACAATAATACTTTGTTGGCTTTCTTCAAAAGTATCAGATAAGATAGGTTATATTTCTGCTCCTTTATATGAGGACTTTAAACCCCTAAGTAGCTAAATAATATGTAAGCTATTTGCAGGAGGCAGCAGCGGTCTCCAATCTCCTCTAACTTCCTAGAGGCGGCTTATTCTTGAGCCCCACACTTACCTATGGTTTTGTTCCAATGACTTTCCCAATCCAGGAAGTTTCCTTATTTGTATTTCAAACCCACCCTATCTACCCTCATAGCTCCTTTCCTGTGATTTTGAAATTCCTTTTAAAATCTACTTGCATCATTTCGATCTCAGAACAAGCACTCAGTCATTACCACGAACCTTACTGAGGATATTCCCAAAATGTGGCTCAAAGGAAAGACCCCCTTGATGAAAGGGATTGCCCGGATAGATGATTCATTGCCTACAGAGATGGGCTTTTTAGAAAGTCATTTTCATTCTAGAATGTAGGAAACTGGTTTTCCTATTTTGGGAGCATCATCACGGAGGCAGAAACTGGGGAGCAAAGCTGTAACTGTGAGGTTTTAAATAAACAAGAAAAAAGAACAACACTATCCCACCGAGAGGCAGGTCTGATAGCTCAAATCTATCCTTCCCTCTCCTGGCCGCCTTGGATGCAGAAGCAGCCTCACTAACGTGCAGTGCAGCGGCGATGTGACTCATGGTCAGCTGACAGAGCAGGAAGTCACCTCCAGCTGCACCAACAGATGGGAAAGTCCAGAGTAGATTGAACGTACTTTTTAAGAAAAGGAAATACAGAAGGCACTTTGTAGCTGTCACAAGGCTAGAAACCCCATTACATTCGATAGTTCTACACAAGGCATTAGCCCGGGAATGCATTAATCTGTACGTCAAGTAATTACTATAATCTTTACAGGCTACCCACGTATATTTCAGTCATGAAATGAAGAACAATGTTCTTGGTTGGAAGAATGAAATTACACAATCTTCACTGGGCTGGGTTAAGTAATAAATTAATTTTGGGAGTCTTCACAGGGCTGGTCAGAAGCAGACATGTGAAGCAGAACATTGTCCCTGTCAGTGTGGTTGCCTGCTTTTTGGAGTTCTTCCCTTGTCTCAGGGGTTCAGGGGTTCAGGGATCTTAGGGGCCTTTTTTCTTTCATCACAGAGGAACTGAGCAGTTTCAGTCAATCGACAAATCCGGAGATCTATGAGGACCTGTGGTGTGCCAAGTCCTCTGCAAGGGAGATGGGGCAAACGGACAGGAAAATATCCTTGGGGAGGCCCATCTAGTTGGGGGCAACAAGATGCAAGCATAATCAAAGTTGAGCGTGGCAGTGTAAGAATTGTTTCAAGGAAGAATGTGATGGATTACCAAATGGCAATGTCAAGAAGACACGTGCATTGTGGGCATTGAGAAAGGTGAGGTTAGTGTGAGCAAAATGGCCCAGGGAAGAGCATCAAGGATCAAATCAGTTATTCCAGGAAAGGCAGCAGCCATGCAGACGTTTGACTGGGCTGGCGGTGCAGGTTCCTGAGTCTGAAGATCTGGATTAGTCCTTGTTGAGACTGTTGAAGGAAGAAGCCTCTATGTCTTCATCTGCAGAATGGGTGCAATGGGTGCACTAACCATCCATCCAGATTAAATAATCATGTGAAGCACAGTGTAAACTATAACTCACATAATAACTTTAAGCTATTGTTAGCGGTGATATGTGGTGATTCTAGGAATATAATTTTGCATATAGAGACACTGCTGAACTTTAAGGACTAAAGCGGTAATTTAAACATCCATGGCTACGTTATGAGGAAGACTTGGAGGTGGGGGTGGTAACTGTAAATATCAAATTGCGTGCGCAGGTCATCAGTGAGCATGCGCATAAGTTTACTCTGGGGTCTTGTTAGAAGCAGGATGAAGACATTTGTTTTTTGTTTGTTTTTTTGAGACAGAGTCTAACTCTGTTGCCTGGGCTAGAGTGCCATGGCGTCAGCCTAGCTCACAGCAACCTCAAACTCCTGGGTTCAAGCGATCCTTCTGCCTCAGCCTCCCGAGTAGCTGGGACTACAGGCATGCGCCACCATGCCCGGCTAATTTTTTCTATATATTTTTAGTTGTCTGATTAATTGGTTTCTATTTTTAGTAGAGACAGGGTCTTGCTCTTGCTCAGGCTGCTCTCAAACTCCTGAGCTCAAGCAGTCCTCCCGCCTCGGCCTCCCAGAGTGCTAGGATTACAGGCATGAGCCACTGCGCCCGGCCTTGTTTTTAAATTTTGTAACTAATACAGGTATAATCATTGTTTTCCATAGCAGTAAAGATAGTCTGCTCTTAATGCCCTAAATAAACATTACATGTTTAATCTGGGTTTATAAAGCTGTACATTGCATAGGATATAGTAAGGACATAGTGTATATTGAATGAGGGAGTTTTCTAGATTTAAGATGCAATCTGATAATCAGTGTTTCTAATTTGGGCAGTGGGAAGCATTTTTTCTTTTAACATATTCATAGAAAAATAATTGATGTATTTGTAGTAGGGTCAAAATTCAAACAAAATGGATTACATGTGCATAAATTAAAAATAAGGAAATGTATCTTTCTTTATTTTCCTTCACTGAGCTCATCTTGCCCAGAGCCCTGATTACATTGACACAGGGTCTTTTCCTTGACAATTTTCATTCTCTCCAGGCTAAAAATCTCCTTTGGAGGTAAATATTCAGTCCATTCAAAGTCCAAACCCTCTTTCAGGGTGGTTTCTCCTCTCACAAGAGTTTCCCTCTCCCTCTCCTTTTGTCCTAAATTAGAAGGTGTGTGCTTGGCAGAGGGAGGATGGCCTCTGGCCCCATGTTGTCCTCTGCAGGCTCTGGGCTCTGAGGTGCACGGAGGGGTGATTAGGCCACGCACCCAGCTGGGAGGGGCACTGCAGATGCTGTGCTGGGGTTGCTGGCTGATGCCAGCAGCCTGCTTCCACCATCTGCCTGGGTCTGTGGTTTCTGCACCCCATCCCCAGGCCTCATCCAGTCGAATGGCTCCCTTGGCACCTGTATCCTCTCTCCTGCCCCCCATTCCCATCCTCCTGTTGCCATCTTAGTACCTTGCTGCGGCAGGTGAGATCCCGGGACCTACCCCAAGCCTGTTCTCCAGATCAAGACGGCTGGAAGTCTCCAAGAAGCCAGCTGTTTTCCTGGCTTACACTGTGCTCACAGATTCCCCCCAAGCCTCTCTGACTGACCTCTGAAGTCCCTGCCTCGTTGGGCTCCTTTCTGCAGCCCACAAAGGCTGCTGCGGGGCTCTGGGAGGGAGTCCTGCCGGCCAGGCTGCCCCTCTCCGCCCCACTACTAGCCCCAGCAGCCAGCTCCTCAGGCCACACACGTCTTTTTTAACCTTTTTTCTCTGCAAAGCTCAGCTTCTGCAAAACAGACATGTTTGTTTTCAAACTTTCGCCTACCTATCATTTAAAAAAAATTTTTTTTTTATTTCGGCATATTACGGGAATACAAATATTTAGGTTACATACATTGCCTTTGCCCCACCCGAGTCAGAGCTTCAAATGTGTCCATCATCCTGAGTCGGTGTGCACCGCATAATTTTTAAGACCTATTTTTACAGCAAGTGCAGTGACGGCTCTCATTCTCACCCAATTCTGGCCATTGCTCCAGTGAGTGGTGACCTATGGGCCAACTAAGGGAAGGAATCACGAGAAAAAAAAATATATTGACTCAATATCTCAAAAAATTTATTCCTGTTACAAATGTTTGAAATACTTCAGTAGTTGTGACACTACTATGAAGTGGGTGATGGTGACATCAGTTCCCTAGCTGGGAGGGGCTTGACCATTCATCCTACAACTTCAGCGTTCCCAGGTTATGAGTCACTCACAAAATATTTATTCAGTAGCCACTGCATTCCAAACATGGAAGAAGTAGAACCATGTTTTCGGCTGGGCGTGGTGGCTCACGCCTGTAATCCTAGCACTCTGGGAGGCCAAGGCGGGAGGATTGCTTGAGCTCAGGAGTTCGAGACCAGCCTGAGCAAGAGCGAGACCCCGTCTCTACTATAAATAGAAAGAAATTAGCCAAAGCAGGCCTTGCGCCCTGTAGTCCCAGCTACTTGGGAGGCTGAGGCAGGAGGATTGCTTGAGCCCAGGAGTTTGAGGTTGCTGTGAGCTAGGTTGATGCCATGGCACTCTAGCCCGGGCAACAGAGTGAGACTCAGTCTCAAAAAAAAAAAAAAAGAACCATGTTTTCACATGCTTACATGTTCCTACGTGTTGTTAAACATGCTTTGGGTAAACCACCTGGTATAAAGACTAATTGGATAGACTTAAAGGTAGAATCTTAGGGGCCCCAAAGCAATGAGAGACCCTGGCAGGGAAGTGAAGGACCTTGTAAGAGCCGTGCACCACAGTTTGAAGCCGAAGGTGGACGCTCCATTAACAAGAAGGAAAGTGCTTTCTACCTGCAGCAACCAGAGCTGAAACTGAGTAGCTCTGGGGAAGCAGTCGGGTGGAAAGAACAAGTCCCAGAGGCCCATCCTGGGAAGAAGACTGGAAGAGGGTAAGGAAGGACCTCCCTTGCCTTGAGTCAACACCAACCTTACCTACCTTGGCTCAGAAGATTTTGTTGGTAACCAGTTCAATTGAGAAAAGTACAATTTTCTCCAACTTATCTATGCTTACTATTTTGATTTCCTGCCCCCCTTGCTTTTGGTTTTTACTTCCTTGATTTTCTAGAAGGTTGAAACCACTAGTGAATATTCAGGGAGATTTGAATAGAGACTAGGAAAATCTGGGAAGGTTAGAGTTCGGCGTCTGTGGACACTGTTATCCTTTCCACTTGGATAACACATTGCAAGCAATTTTAACAAAAACCATACATGTGGGACATAAAGTCTATACATTTTCTTGCTTAGGCACAGCCACGCTTTTCCAGCCCATGGAAAAGTGCTGACGTTTTACCAGTACTCTATTTGTAGACAGGGCGAATAATTTCATTTTGGCAAAGCGAACAAGATGCTAAACTTCAGCTATTTTACTCACAATAGACTAATAAGATGGAAGATATTTTTAGTTTAAAGTTTGTGGTTTGAGAGTCTTTGGCACTTAACTAA
>NW_012148941.1:2645514-2695614 GCF_000956105.1 Propithecus coquereli
TATAATAAAATTATTCCAGAGATGCCCTTGAACTGTGCTTGCACCAAAAGATAGTATTAATAGTTATATATGGTCAGTTTTTGCAACTGGGTTTTTCTTTAGGATGAGGTCTGGTTGCAAAGATGTTTTTAGAATCATCCTTTTAGAAGAAATGTATCATTGTGACAAAAGTGTTAAGCAAAAGGTGATAAAATGAAAATGATGAGAATATGGCAAATATTGCAGGGCAAATTGGAGAAATTGTTGAACAGTGGGAAATGCAACAGTCCTCAACCTTTTTGACACCAGGGAGTTCATGGAAGACAATTTTTCCATGGGGGTGTTGGGGGGAGGTGGAGCTCAGGTGATGATGCAAGTGTTGGGGAATGGCTGTAAAGACAAATCTTCACTAGCTCTCCTCCTGCTGTGCAGCCTGGTTCTCAACAGGTCACCGACTGGTACGGCCCAGGGGTTGGGGACCGAGTTCTAAAGGATAAAGAGTGAATCATGCAGCCAGTGAAAAGTAATACATCCAGTTGCATCTTTAGAGAGAATAGAAAATGATGAAATGGGGAACATATTTAAAATTATATATATATTGAGTTGGGCCAGGCATAGTAATATGAAGGTCAGCTGTACTTTTGAGTACGTGCCTAAGGTCCGTACCGTTCCCCCAGTAAGATATAGCAAATGAAGCAAGAAGTACAGGACCTCACAGCCCTGCCCAGAGTGCCATGTCATGATAACCATTCAGACCCTTGCCAGGCTGGCCTCCTTCCCCGGGGAGAGAAATGGGAGGCCCAGCAGGAGGCTCCTGAAGCCAATAGAATGCCCTCTAGGAACTGGACTTGGAGAGGTGAAGAGGTCAGGTCAGCCTCCTCTCATACTAACTTCTGTGATGTCATAGTTATTCAGCAGGGATTTTCCCAGGGTTCAAAGATTCCTATGATTCCTGTCTTGGAGACCTTGAAAACAGCCTTTGACCTTGGCAGCCACATAGTGGCAAGTATTGGAGGAACCAGTGTCATAGCTTTGCCTTTGGTTTGTGGTGACAGAAATAGAACAGGGTCCACCAGGGCCCCCCAAGCAAGGCATGCAACCCGACGTTAATTTACGAGAAGTCTAGAGTGCAGGTTTAAAACTCCAAAATTAGGCGTGGTAAAAATGTACTGAGGTTCCCATAAATATAAGGCCTGTTAGGATTTACATAACATCGCAATGTAGTTACTAAGGGATTTCGTAGAACATTGGAAAAACCATCAAGTGAGAGATGATTTTCCTCAATAGATCTTCATTTTACTTGAAGCCACTTTATTTAAAAAAGAGATACCGCAACTGCAACATATTCAAGTAAAGAGAAAAACATATGTGAAATTTTAAGGCGTGATGGAAATCATTTCTGTTTTTATTTGGTAGGACTACATCAAGGATATGAACTAAAATAAAATCTTAACACCTGCCCAGCTGACTAAATGGACCCTCTCTTGGCCAAGGGGATACTCTAAAACTGAATTACTGGTCGTGAGAAGGGAGGTCAGATATGCCTCATCATGCCCTCCTCCCTAGATATTCTTTGTAACTCATTTAACAGGCCAAAGGCTGTGCAAGACAAACCTTCAGGTCCTGAATTTACATAACAAATCACTTGGGTCTGGGTATATGGCCAGTGACTTGTCTCTGATTAACAGACTTCCTTATCCTAACTTAAAACATCCCAAGCCTTTAGACAAAGCTTCTTTTCTTTAAGCAATTACAAATCAAACAGTCTTTAAACCCACATGTAACCTGTAAGCCCTTGCTTCAAGATGTTCCGCCTTTTCGGCCCAAACCAATGTATGCCTTCCATGTATTGATTTACGACTTTACATGTAATTCCTATCTCCCTGAAATGTATAAAACCAAACTGTAACCCAACCACCGTGAATCCACCTGCTCAAGGCTTCTTGGATGTGGCTCCGGACCATGGTCCTCAAATTTGTCTCAGAATAAACCTCTTTAAATTAATTTTACAGAGTTTGGCTTATATTCTGTTGACAAGGACCCAGGAATATTAAACACTTTTTGTCTCTTTTTACTTATAAGCAAAAGGATTGATGAGTAAACTTTTGAAACCAAACTTGTTTTTGTTGTAGAAGAGCTCCTAGATTGGAAAATTTTGCAAATGCTTTTTCACTTCAAATATAAAACTGCTTTTCACAGCAGTGACCTAACTTGAGACAGAAAAGACTGGATCTTATGATTCTTTTGTCTTTTCTAAAGTGCTAGTGAGATAGCAGATTTTTAACACATGCTTATTGCTGACTGTGTAAAAGGAATAATCCTTTCTACAGCTTGGAAGGAAACGAACACAGAACAAAGACAGTTGGTTCTGACGGATATTTTGCATACAGAATGTTCAGGCAAGGGGGTGAAAGTGCATGAGGTTTGTTTTCAATTCATAAATTATCTGGCTTCCAAAGATATGTCTATATTTTTTGTTAGTATAGGAAAGATACAAAGGTTTGAACAAAAGTTTATAATCCTTTTATAAAAAATCTTTTATTTGATTGTTCCCAGGCTTCCAGTTGAGAATTTTCCAGGGTAAAGTCGCCTTCTTGCTCTGGTCTGCAGCTGTAGAAAGTCTGAAGTACATTCTTATACAAACTCATTCACTTTTTTTCCCCCAATGATCCTTTAGGGGATTGAATGAAACTTTAAATTTCACTAAAAAAATAAAGGGAAATATGGTACAAACTAGACTAGCCCAAATCTTCCATAAAGAGAAATTTTTTTTTTTTTTTTTTTTTGAAACTGAGTCTTGCTCTGTCACCCAGGCTAGAGTGCTGGGCTGTCAGTCTAACTCACAGCAACCTCAAACTCCTGGGCTCAAGTGATCGTCCTGCCTCAGCCTCCCGAGTAGCTGGGACTACAGACGCGCACCACCACACCTGGCTAATTTTTTCTATTTTAGTAGAGATGCGGTCTTACTCTTACTCAGGCTGGTCTCAAACTCCTGACCTCAATAAATCCTCCCAGAGTGCTAGGGTTACAGGCACGAGCCACCTCGCCTGGCCAACAGAAATGTTTTATTATGATTCGCTCTTCTCTGACACTTAACTTCTCCAATCCAACCACAAAGAAAGAATGGGATTAAAGAATAATGAGGCCCTTGCTAATCCAACCTTGGTTTCTTCTTGTTTCTGAAAAAGCAAGATTTGGAAGGCTGCGGCCTCAGTTACCAGACTACTGGCCAGCCATTCTGTGCAAGTCAAACCCTCCCATCCATGGGTCCTCTTCACTTTCTTCCTGTCTCCCTGCCAAGCAAATAGGGGTGTGTGTGTTTTCTTTACTTCTTCCACTGAGTGACTAAAGGATTGGTTCTCAACTTGGGGTGATTTCATTCCTTTTCCTTCCAAATATTTGACAATATTTGACAAGTTGATTGTCACAACTTGGTGTGCTACTGGTGTTTCATAGGTGAAGACCAGAGATTCTGCCTCCACAGCAGAGAATTAGGTGACACAAAATGTCAATATTCTTGAGATTGAGACAACCTGATCTACAGTGTTAGGTGTGGAGGCTTCATAGGAAGGTGCATGGAGAAGGCTAAGGTAACAAACAGGCAGATACTCCAGGTTGTTTCTGGTAAAACAGCAAGGTGGGCAGGTACGTGGGCTTTAGAGCCAGAGACCTGAGCTCACAGTGCAAACTCTGCCACTCAGTGGCAAGCTCTCATTGATAAATTACTTAAGTTCTGTGTACCTATTGGGGAAATATAATTAAAAACAAAATTGCCTCCCAACCCAGAAAACCACTTTACAAAGGTAGAAAAGAAGAAAACAATTTTATTATTGAGTAAGCATTAAACCAAAATGCAACTCATATCTCTGTTAAAGAGATTGTGAAGACAGAAAGAATCTCATCCTTTTATATGGCTAAGTGGATTCAACCCATTATGTTGGGTAGGTTTTGCAATTCGAAGTCAAGTGACAAGTAGGGCCCCATCTCTTCCTGGGCCACTGGCAGATTAGGGGTTTTCTTCTCTGATTATTCCATTTCAAAGAGAGGGCTCCCAGGTCCTTGAGGAAACATTGCTGAGTAGTGAGACTGGCCAGAAGTTTATTGAGCCATTAAATGTTGTACACGTATTTGGAAAGGGCTGAGAGCTAGGCTTGGTGGTGCCCGCCTATAATCCCAGCCGCTTGGGAGACTAGGGTGGGAGCATTGCTTGAGCCCGGGAGACCAGGCTGGCAACATAGTGAGACCCTGTCTCAAAAAAAAAAAAAAAGAAAGAAAGAAAGAAAGAAAAAAAAAAAACAAACAGACAAGAAGCTCTGAAAGGAAAGGAATGGGTGGGGTGCCTCCTTCCTTATTTTCAATGGGGAGAATTAAACCTCTTATTTTTAATTTGTATTTGTCCTTATACCTCTCAAGTTACTTGCCTATAAAAAGAAGATGATAATAATAGTATCTACTTCTTAGAGTTGTTGTAAGGATTATATGAGTTAAAATGTGTACAGGACTTAGACCCGTGTTTGGCACTCAACAAATGTTTGTTGTTAATATGTTGCTTTAAGGCCCGGTGAGAGGCAAAATTTTAAGACGTCCCCAAGATTCCTGTCCCTGGTATATATGCCTTGTGTAATTCTCTCCTCTGTAGTGTGGGCAGAAGCTGCAAACGTGAAGGGTTATTACTTTCGTGGTGAGGTTATTTATCAGTTGACCTTGATTTCACTGAAAGGGAGATTGTTCAGTGGGCCTGGGAGAGGCCCATGGGGGAGCCCCACAGCCAGGAGCTGCAGGCAGCCGCCAGGAGCTGAGAGCAGCCTGGGACGGCCAGCAAAAGAAGGGAAGTCTCATCCTACGACCACTAGGAACTGAATTCTGCCCACCACCATGTGAGCTCGAAAAAGAACCCTGAGCTCCAGAAAGGAGTGCAGCTTGGCCAACACCTTTGTTCCAGTTTTGTGAGACCCTGAGCAGGGGAGGTCCAGCTCGGCTGGGCCTGAACTTTTCACCTACAGACACGAGGGAATCAACCTCTAGGCAGGTCCATTTAACTCAGTTTGCCTTCTATAAAGTCAGTAAATTGAACTAGAGGATAACTAGGCAGCTGTTATTGTTACTGAATTCAAAATTCTCTCAGGATCGCAAATAGTGAGTGTAGAGGGGATAGAGGTGGCTTTGTAAAAAAGACCCTTTCAAGCCTCAGCAAACTGGACTGAACACTTCAGCTCCCTTTGATAGACGCGCTTTGGGTGTTCCTGAGAACGCCAACAGGAATTTATGTTAGGCAGGACTCCAAATGTTTAGTGGGTTTGGCTCAAATATATCTTATTTATAGATACCTTTTTCTCTTAGAAGTTTAAGTCACTCGAGATACATGTAATTAATCTTCGATTCATCCTGAAAGAATAAAGAGGGGCTTTACCTGAGGGTTCTGGAAGGCTACTGGTGTGCCCAAGCACACATTCTCAGACGGTGGGTGACTCCCAGCAGAGGTGAGCCTCCGGCAAGGTCTGTAGCTTCAGCAGGGCTGTGGGCCGTGTCAGGAGCGTGTTGGAATGGAGGAGCGCCGATCACCACTGGGCTCTCCTGGAGATTCTGATTAGGAACACGCACCCCAGGAATTTGCATTTCTAGCAAGCACCTCTGAGGATTCTGCAAGCAGGTTGTCTGTGGGCTGAAGTATGAAAAACTCAGGGCTTGGAGGAAGCATCACAAACAAGTAAATTGGAGGTCAGGAAGGGTTCCAGCAGGGAGTAGACTCCTGCTCCTGGAACTGAATAGAGAAATTTCAATGAGGAAATTATGGAAGTGTGGGCAGGTTTAAGGGGAACGATGGGGGTCATTAAAGCACTCCCACTCCAGGACTGGGACTGGCAGCAGTCGGAAGTCATCCCTACCCATAGGACTGAGGAATGAGAAGAATGTAACAGTGTCGTTAAATCCAACTGAGCAATGATGAAGACGGGTCGGGCAGCAGAGGCTGTAGCCAAGAAGGGGCACAGCACATGCCAGATACTTCTGGGAAACAGGGATGAAGAAGTTAAGAAGGGGGGTGCCTGCCATGGTAAAACCCAGTTGGAAGCCATCCAGCAAGAGAGACTGAGCAGGACCCCAAGGGGCAGTTTCCAGGGCACCAAACAGGGCAAAGAAGGGCAGACAGGGGTGGCAATGGGAAATATAATCGGCACATTTTAAATCTCAAGAACAAAAACACCAACGTAAAGAATTGCTGGGTAGACCAAGAGGGAAGCAATAACCACTACCACTACTACCGAGAGGATCTTGGAATCAGGATGGGGACGTGGGAAGGAGAAAGGCAGATAGCAAGGCAGGGCCCTGGTGCTGCGCACCCAGCAGGTGAATCTTCTGCAGTCAGCCCTGCAAACCATGAGGTTACCTCCGGATGTCCCCTGACAGCCTTCCCAAGACGTTCAGAGAAGCACTCGCTCTCCTGAGCGCCAGTTCACCGTCTTTCTTTGCTAACAGCATTGCCAAAGCTCACTGCTGCCCTCTGGATAAAACACACCAATGTAAGGAACACTGGCAGTGCTCATCGTAAACTGCCTTTTCATCATGATTACTTATGACACATGTAATTCCCTCCCTAGATTATCACCACCATTAGGAGAATAACCAATTAAAAACATTGTGTACCTGGACCACATGTACTGTGAGATACAGAGAAAAAGGAATTTCTTTATATTTTGTTTAACTAAACTGGCCCTCCTTCCAAGTCCCCACCCCATTGGTAAATGGGGGAAAAACTAAATGTCTGATCTGATTTAAAGCTTAGTGCTCCAGTGACTTAAACAGTCCCTTAGGCTATCTTAAGTCACTATTGGATGAAGTTGCTCAGTAGCTCAGTGAGCTTGGCCTTACCCCCTGCATTTCAACGTAGTTGAGATGGTGGGATCCAGGAGTCAGTGTGGAAAAGAGCGAGGCTTACTGGTTCCCTGTTGTGCTGACGGGATGTGGACAGGCCCCGGCATCGTGGCCGTTCATGGGTTGCATGGGCGGGAATGTGCGCGGCTTTAGCGGGCGGCCCTTTACTCAGGGCTGTTGCCCTGTTGTTCTATGGAGCTGAAATGTGCAGCTGGTAAACACTGGCTCCAGCAATGTTCTTAAAAAGAACTTTCTGAAAGAGAAAACAAGAAAAGAGAGAAAAAACTAAAAAGTAATAATAAAAAAACTGAAAAGAAACCAGAAAAAGAACTTGCCACTCATTTCCTGCTCACTGACTGCTTCTTTTCAACTCTAATGAACTATAAAGACCCTTGGGTTTCTGCTGTTTTCCCTCCAACTCCTTGGCCTGGACGTCTACCCAGAGCTTTGGCCGTGGGCTCACCTGCTTAGTCACAGCAGACCCGGCTTTCGGGTCAGCATCTTGTGGGGAAAGAGAAAGAAGGGAAGCTCCAGATTGCCAGCTAGACCTCTCATGTCTGGGCATGTCCTTGTACCCTCTCAGGTACCTGATGACCACATGTGCACGTGGGCCCTTCTGTACTGTCATCTTCTCCCTAACACACATAAAACAAAGTTATATATTGATTAGTTAATGACTTTAAGAAAAAAAAAAAACTTCTGCTCTGTAAAAGACACTGTCAAGAGAATAAGACAAGCCACAGTCTGGGAGAAAACATTTGCTTAAAGACATATCTGATAGAGGACTGTTTTTCAAAATATGTAAAGAACTTTTAAAACTCAACAATAAGAAAATGGACAACCAGATGAAAAAATGGGCAAAAGACCTAAACAGGCACCTCACCAAATAAGATATACAGATGGCAGATAAACATAAAAAGATGCTCCACACCGCATATCACCGGAATTGCAAATTATAACAACAACGGAATGCCACCGCACATCTATTAGAACGGCTGAAATCTGGAGCACCAGTGACACCACATGCTGACGAAGTCGCAGAGAAGCAGGAACTTTCATTCACTGCTGGTAGGAAGGCAGAGTGCTACATCCATTTTGGGAGACATTTTGGCAGTTTCTTACAAAACTAAACATACTCTTACCATATTATCCGACAGTCTCACTTCTTGCTATTTATCCAAATGATTTGAAAACTCATGGCCACACAAAGACCTGAACATGATGTTTGTATCAGCTTTATTCATAAGTGCCAGAACTTGGAAGCAACCACGATGTCCTTCAGTCGATGACTGTGTATCTGTCTGCTCAGGCTGGCGTAACAAAATACCACAGGCTGAGTGGCTTAAACAACAGCAATTTATTTTCTAATAGTTATGAAGGCTGTAAGTCCAAGATTAAGGTCCTGGCTGATCTGGGTTCTGGCGAGGGCTCTTTACCTGGCTTGCAGATGGCTGCCTTCTTACTAAGTCCTCATGTGGCCTTTCCTTGACAATACAAGCTCTCTGGTGTCTCTTCTTGGAAGGACACCAGTCCTGTTGAATCAGAGCTGCATCCTCATGACCTCATTTAACCTTAATTGCCTCCTTAAAAGCCCTGTCAACAAACACAGTCACATTGAGAGTTAGGGTGTCAACATAGGAATTTGGGGGAGGCATAATTCAATCCAAAACACTGTGGTCCATCTGAACATTGGTTTATTTTTCAGTATTAAAAAGAAATGAGCAGTGAAGCCATGAAGAGACATGGAAGAAACTTAAATGCATATTAAGTGAACGAAGCCAATCTGAAAAGGCTACGTGCTGTGTGATTCCGACTATATGTGTTCTGGAAAAGGCAAAACTATGGGGACAGTAAAAAGATCAATGATTGCCAGAGTTTAGGGAGAAGACAGGGATAAATAGGCATAGCACAGAGGATTTTTAGGGCAGTGAAAACACTCTGTATGACACTATAAAGAGGCAAGCATGTCATTATGCATTTGTCAAAACCCTAAGGATGTACGACACCAAGAGTAAACCCTAATATATGGACTTTGAGTGATTATATATGTTCATCCATTACAACAAATGTACCACTCTGTGAAGGATGTTGATAGTGGGGGAGGCTGTGCATGTGTGGGTGCAGGGGGTACATAGTAGTTCTCCGTACTTTATGCTTGATTGCTGTGGAGCTAAAACTGCTCTAAAAATAAAGTCTATTTAAAAGGAAAAAAAAAAACGTTGTGACCAGAGACTCACAGGAATGCAACCCTGTATTTTCCCTAAGAGCAGAGGTTCAGCATTTGCTAATTCAGTGTTCATGGTATAAGGGAAGAATAATCTTTTTCTTCCACCTCTGTAAGTTCTTAGTTGGAACAAACCCCTGTAACAAAAGACAGATTAGCAAGAGAAAAGCAAACAGAATATTAAATGTATTTATTTTTCTTTTTTTTTTTTGAGACAGAGTCTGACTCTGTTGCCCCGGCTAGAGTGCAGTGGCATCATCATAGCTCACTGCAACCTCCAACTCCTGGGCTCAAGTGATCCTCCTGCCTCAGCTTCCCACGCAGCTAGGACTACAGGTGGGCACCACCATGCCCAGCTAATTTTTGTATTTTTTGTAGAGACCGAGTCTTGCTTTTGTTCAGGCTGATCTCGAACTCCTGGACTCAAGCAATCCTCCTGCCTTGGCCTCTCAAAGTGCTAGGATTACAGATGTGAACCGCTGCACCAGGCAAACATGTATATTTCATATACACAAGGGAGACACCTAGGGAATGAGTAGTTCTCAAAGTGATGGCTTTGAATTCCAGCTTATATAGCATCTTCAAAGAACAGTACATTTTTAGAAAAGTGACACAATAAAGGAAAAGTACTTTGAGTCTCTAGCGGTGGCAACTTGAGAAAAGGCAAATAAATGGCAGTTTGTTAATGTAGATTCCTCTGGGACCATATTCAGGCCACTAAGGGCCCTAAGTTGTCTTCAGTGGTTAACCTTTGTTCTCCCTGGTAGACAGAAGGATGGGATACCTTTTGTCATAAACCTATGTCCTACTTTTAGGTAAATAGAAGGAAGGCAGAGAGCCTTCCTGCATCAGCTTCTTCTTAATTCTCTTCAGATCAACAATTCTTCATATTTAGGGGCAGCATGTTCAGGTCTCCCACAGTTGTGACTACAATGAACATAACTACGGCAAATAAGGAAAATTGTGCATACTCCTACTCTAGGCAGAAAGTCAGGGAGGGGCAAATGGGACGCTCATCTGGCTATCTTGCCTCCACCACCTCCATTCCTCCCTTTTCTCTCCTTCCCACTTCTCTGGGGTCTGATAGAGACGGTCCCATCTCCCACCACACACACTGGCCTTCACTAATCCACTTCCAGCTCTTGGACCACCTTATGTAAAACTCTGTGATCTAGTTGATTGGGCAGGCTCATCCCTAAGCTAAAGGGTAGATGGAGACATGCAGACAGTCTATTCTCAGGGTACTAGACAAGTTTGTTAAGCTAACGCTATGCTGCAGAGTCCTCTTATGGAATGCCAGAGGTGATCATTACCTTCTCTCTTTGGATTTCTTCTCTAACAATCCCTCTAAATATCCTCGAGTCCCCATCTTCAGTTCTAGATATTCCAGGCCAATGAGGGAAAAGTCAATGTTACTGGCAGGGCAACAAGAGAAAAATTTATTAATCATTTGCAACAAGTCATCCTCATTTTCTCAGAAAACCGCATAGAGCAGAGCTCTGTACCTTGAATATGATAGAGGCTCAGGAAGGAACTGAATGAACTAAGTTGGAAGCTATCAAGAATTCCTAGGGGGTTGCCATGCCTCCAGACTGCAGGTGTTGATTAGTATCTTTTCCCTTCCTTCTTCCTCCTTCAGCTGTCACACCTTAGTGATCCTGTAGCTAAAAAACTCTTTTAAGGAGGAAAAAAACACAACCCGCAAATACACAATCATCTTGGTGACTGACACCTTCTCTCTCCTAGTCTGGAGCACTGTCCCCTCCCACGAGCTACCAGCTCTCAAAGAACTACACAGTATTCAGATCGTCATCAAGTATCTTCACATCCGTTCAGAATGTGAAGACTCTGAAGTGCCACCTAACAACCTGAAATGAGACTGGTGAGACTGCATTCAATGAATGAAACACAGAAACCAGCTCGCCAGACTGGCACAGCCATAGAGTGTAACCCTATTGAGTGACTATCTGTAAACTTAACAGAAAATAGTAACATAAAGAAAAGGGAAATGTCAACCAGGAAGGGAATTAATCAGCAATGGACCAGACAAAGAGGAGACTCACAAAAGCACATGGCTGAGAAGAAGGTCCTCTATCAGTGACTCTGTATTTGGTTTGTCTGGCAGGTCTGTTAGCTTCAATTTGGAGATGGATTATAACAGGCCAACAGAGTCTAATGCCATTGTGCCCTGATTCCTTTGCTATCACTCCATGCTTTCCAAGCAATTTGGTGATAATGTAGCTTGTTTAAAAGGTGAGAATGGGCTACTCAGGCCACCGGGAATGTGAAATTCTCAATTCACAATCTAGCTTTATATGGGATCATCTCTTCGTGGGCTTTGAGTGAGTCAGCATCTCAAGTCTAGCCAACACTGGGACACGTAAAAGATCATTTCTGCTCCTACAAGATTATGGACCTGGTTTTAGAGAGTGGTGAGTTAGTTTACCAAGTTAAATGCCAATTTGTGGGGCCTGCTTGGGGGTCAATCCATCTCCACGTCATTCTCTAAAGCTTCTTTATTTTAGTTGAACATGTCAGGGCTCAACAATTCTTAGGTAATGCATGAGAGTGGTGTTTCCTTTGTTAGATGATTTTATTGCTTCTTGCTGCCGGTCTGGTTGGAAATACCCTGGGGCCTTATTATCCCGCAATACTGGATACTTCTGCTTCTTGTGAGACAGAGCTCTCAAGACTAATGTTTGTAAAATATACAGTGAATTTATAAAAAATTACCAATACTTTTACAACTGCAAGAAAAAAGTTTCTGGGGAGTTTGAGTTTAAGAGGAACTTCTACCCTCACTGCCAACCCTCCCACCAGGTTTCTCTATCTAGATCAGAGGTGGGGTAAGCCAACCCTCCCACCAGGTTTCTCTATCTAGATCAGAGGTGGGGTACACACACGCTAGAAACACGGGATTTCTTTTGTACACTTTGCTATATTGCCTTGCATCACACAGAGGTGGCAACGGTCAAAGCTGTACGTTAAGTTGTTTCACTTTGACACTTGGCGAAAGCTACCATGGCTACCTTCAAATTAAACTTGAAAACAAATTTAAAATATGTCCAAGGTCTTGGCTGATTGCCTTGGCCATTTTCTAGCAACTTCTCTTCATTTCTGGACAGGTATCAGTGCCATGCCTGTGTATTTTGCTGTAGCACATGAGGACACTTGAGCAGAGAGCAGCCTGTTTTCATTCCTGAACAATGCACACTAGCACACTGGCCGCAGATGTTAACTGCATATATCTTAAGTAGGATTTGGTTTGCAATGTGATTCTGACCTTATAAGAAGTATGGATACTATGGGATTCTTTGTAATATGACTTAAGTCACCCTTCTTCTTCTTCTTTTTTTTTTTTTTTTGAGACAGAGTCTCATTCTATTGCCTGGGCTAGAGTGCCGTGGCATCAGCCTAGCTCACAGCAACCTCAAACTCCTGCGCTCAAGCGATCCTCCTGCCTCAGCCTCCCAAGTAGCTAAGACTACAGGCGCACACCACCATGCCTAGCTAATTTTTTCTATGTTTAGTTGTCTGGCTAGTTTCTTTCTATTTTTAGTAGAGACAGGGTCTCGCTCTTGTTCAGGCTGGTCTCAAACTCCTGACCTCAAGCAATCCTACTGCCTCAGCCTCCCAGAGTGTTAGGATTACAGGCGTGAGCCACCTCGCCTGGCCTCTTCTTTTTTTTTTCTTAAGGGAACATAAATTGCTCAAGTCCAGCCTTAATCTCCATAATGTGGCTCTGATTGTGATAGTCAGCCACTCCCCCCAGACATTTTGACTGGTCTATTTCTTATTTTACATTGGAAGTCAGGGTGCTTTTACTTGCATTTCCTTCTATGATATGGGGAGTGGGGGACTGTGGCCTTGGGGCCACATATAGTCTTCTGGATCCTTGTGTGTGGCCTTTTGACTGAATCCAAATTTTATAGAAGAAATCCTTTTAATAAAGGGATTTTTTTTTCTGTGAAGTTTGGATTCAGTTGAGGAGCCATACACCTGGGAGTCTGGAGGGCCACATGTGGCCTTGAGGCTGCAGATTCTCCACCCCTAACTGGGCTCAAGTGATCTTCCTGCCTCAGCCTCCCAAGTAGCTGGGACTGCAGGCCTACGCCACCATGCCCGGCTAATTTTTTGATTTTTTGTAGAGACAGAGCTTTGCTCTGTTGCTTGGGCTGGCCTCCTTTTAGTTAAGTTTTTCCTCATCAATCTCTTAGCCACCTAAATAAGGAGTTGGTGGTGCCACTTCTTTTTGCTCTGTGCTAGTTTGTTGCCAGCATCTCTATTTCAAGTTTTGAGAAGGTCCAAGATGTCCACCAGTTATCGATGCTTCCAATGGTGGGGCTTAGTGGTTTTCCCTTCCACTGCCCTCCCTAGCTCCCAGTTACCTCAGCACTAAATCAGAGATCGCTGTCAGGATAATATTAGAGGATCCTTGTTTTGAAAGTTGTAGTAATATCAATGCATATCTTATTTTTAGGAATTTCTTTAAACATTATTGGGGAAAAGGGACTAACCAGACCTCATTTTGTTAAGTTCACAGTTGCTGCTATCTATTGTATGATTAATGTTTAGTGTAATAATACTCCAGAGCAAAGAAAACCTCCTGTAATGTACCCAATGTTCTCTGCAGACAGGGGAACTCTTTCCTGTCTTACAATCTGATGCCTCCTAAAGATTAAATAATTTTATGCTTTATTTAAAAAAATTTTATAAAGGCAACACAAGGAATTTTTAGAAGATATAAATACATATTTTGAAAACACATGATTTTCATCCAGTATATGGTTCTGACACTTGAAACAACTTACATGTTTTCCAAGCTGAAGAGTCAGACAGAAGTATGAATGAACAAAACAGTGAAAGATATTTTCTGTAACAGGTAGATTTAAAAAATTTATTTCTGACTTTCTTTTTTTCAATTCAAGACTGGATTAACTTCTCTTAACCAGCATTTATTTTACTTTGCTTTGTGGGAGTAAAATAAATTCTGTTTTCATGAAAGAAAATGCATTCATGTTTTAGATTAAACTTTAGTCTTTAGTTTTCAGACCCAATGTGTATGTCATTTGTCTATCTCTTTATGTCCAGTCCCAAGGACATGTGGGAGGGAATTGGAAATGATTAAAATGAACTTGGTTTAATTGGTGAGCCAGAGACCTTGGAAGTCAAGTTCAGATCCCCAACAGAAAGCTGTAGACTGGCACACCAGCAGAAGCCTTGTAGTTGAGATCTCTATATTGTTGGTCTGTCTGTGCAGTGGGCATACTGGCCACCCTAGACACAGCCTCAGGCAGAGAGGCCAGTCTTCCTCATATGATATCATCATACTCTAAATCCTAGAACTTGGAAAAAACAATTCATAGCTTTTTTTTTTTGGTTTGGGGGACTATTATTGAATATTGGATATTAGATATCATCAATTCAAATGCTAGTTTTATGGATCAAAAGGATTGGACGTAGTCTATACTAGTCTAGTATTTAACCTTCAAGTAAGTAGCAGCTTAAGAAAATAAGAAGTTCTGTGACTTTTACCAAGCTCAATGGTTTATGACATTGAGCAAGAAAGAGCCTCTGTGAATGCAACTTTGGAATATCATATGCAACTACTCAAAAGAAGTGACTTATGAAGAAGGCGTTTAACGAGAGAAGGTAGGCAGATTCTGGGCTTTACAAATGGCACTCTCTGGAAGAACGATCAGAAGCAAAACTCAAAGGACACTGGGGAAGCAGAGCCTCAGCCATTTTCACAGCCTGCATGTGCCTAGAGCAGCAGAGAATGCGGGCATCCAGTCCTGGAGGAAGCCCAGTGGGCTGCTGCCCCCCGAAGGGGTGCTGTGGGGCAGACTGCTTAGCCCACTGCTTAGCCTTGCCTGGCTGAGTGAGCAGTGTGGGCCTGGAAGAGATGACCAATGAAATGCAGTAAGCCTGTTATCTGTTGTTCTGGGGCCAAGGCTCAAAGAAAGCTGTGCTGTCTTTCACAGTAGGAAACCGGACACCTTCCGGGATAGTTTATGAGGCCCCTCTGTGGCCTTCCTGTCTCCCTCTGGCTGCTTGCGGAAGACCCACTTCCTCTCAGGCCGCAGGCTGTGGAGGAACTGCCAGGCATCCCAACCTAGTTCAGACTGAGTCTAAATTCCCCGAGGAAGTACAGAGCTGTGTGTGTGTGTGTGTGTGTGTGTGTGTGTGTGTGTGTGTGTGTGAGGGGAAGAGTGAGAAGGAGGCCACTGTCACCCATCAGTTGCCTGGAAAAAACCCTGAGGAAGTGGGTGGCTTGTTGTTAGGGAACTTGGAGATAGACAAACTCACTTTGTCGTGGAGCATTAGGTTGTAAATTACGTACACGCAGAGAATGTGACTTCAGCTTTCATATTTGTTGATGCATTTAAGGCAGAAGTTACAGAAGGCTGCAGTTTTTCTCTCTGTTGACTGAATTTCTGCTGTAAATTCAGTCAACAGAGAGAAAAACTGCAGCCTTCAGTGAAGGTCCTGCCTGCTGGCAAATGAGCATTTAGAAGAGCAAGAGAAAGCAAAGTGAAAGAGGGGATGCTTCCTCTGGGGACAGAATGGTGGGAGGTAGGGAAATGAACACAATTCCACCACCAGTAAACCCCCACGAAAATGTGAACACAAACAGGCATCGCTGTAAACATGTCCACCCCCCTCCACCACCATCGAAATTCTAGTTCCCAAGAATCTAGTACATAAGCATATCCTTCAAATTCACTTTTTGGTATTTCTCATGATTATTTTGTATTTTAGTTGCAATAAGATGCACACATATGAAATACACAGTTTGGCAAGTTTTGATAAATATAGACGCCCAAATAACCAACATAACAATCAAGATAGAGAATATTTCCATCACCTTAAAAAGTTTCCTCATACCCTTTGGCAGTCAATGCCCTCAGCTCCCCCTGTGGACCTGGCAAGCATTGATCTACTGTCAATCAATATAGACTGCATTTTTCCATTCTAGATTTTTATATAAATAGAATTATACAGCGTGTACCTTTTTATGTCTGGCTTCTTTTACATAGCATAATGCTTTCAAAACGTTAAGATCTATGTTGTTGCATAAATTTGCAGTTCATTCCTTTTTATCACAGAGTAGTGGTTTCCCATTGAATGGATATACCACAGTTTATTTTTCCATTCACCTCTTGATAAATATTTGTCTTGTTTTCAGCTTGGAATATTATGAACAAAGCTTCTTAAACATTAGAGTACCCATCTTTGTGTGGACCTATCTTTTCACTTCTGTTACATAAATACTTAGGAATAATATGGCTGGGTCATTTGATTTCATCAATTTTTTATCCTGTTGTTTATGCATTTTCTATTGCATTAATGTCTGTTCTTTATGATTTCCTTTCTTTTGCTTTGGGTTCAATTTGCTCTTCTTTTTTCTAGCTTTTAAGGTAAAATTTTATGTAATTGACTTTAGACTTTTAAAAAGTTTTCTAATATAAGTATGTAAAACTATAAATTTTCCTTTAAGGACCACAAATTTTTATGTACAGGTAGTCCTTGCTTTCCATGGTAGGGAAAGACCATGAAATCATGCAAAGTGGTCTTAATAATCAACGGAAAAATTAAAACTGTTCTATGTCATTTAAAATTTAAACTCATACTGATAAGGAAGACCCCCATCTATTACCTGGCGCATCAGCCACCTGAGACCCCACCCCTTGGAAGGCTCTCATCAACATAATACTAACCTATTACCTGGCACATCAACTAACCTATTACCTGGAACATTAGCCACCTGAGACCCCACCCCTCGGACCACTCCAACCTAATAAAAGTGGGAAAAATTGGGTAGACGGGGCTCAGAATTTGGTGGTGAGACCCCTCTGAGCCTGCTGGCAAATAAACCTTGATTCTCTGACTCTCCATGTGCTGCTCGGTTTGTCCTTGGAAACACCCGCTGTAACACTTGCTGTAACAATACTGTCTATCATAAATGTATAGAGAATAAAAAAAATGGTGAAACTAATTTTTTATAGTACATTATAATTTAAAACATTAGAACCATTAAGAATTAAAGTTTTATTTCTTTTTAAAAACTTATCACTCAGCTCTTGATCCCTACTCTGCTTTGGGATAGCATGAGTTTCATATTTAATTTCATCCAGTTATAAACCCAATAAATTCTGTAGAGTGAGGGGAAAAAAGACTTATCAGGGAATGGATATGGAGTTTCAATTTGGGAAAATGAAAAGGTTCTGGAGATGGAGGGGTGTAATGGCTGCACAGTGTGAAATATGCTTAATGCAACTGAACTGTACACTTAAAAATGGTTAAAATGGTAAATTTTATATTATGTATATATTAGCACAATTTACTAAATCAGGAGTAATTTGAACAATGCCTTTTCATTGTATAATTTATGATACGGAGTGAAGATTTTTTCTATGCCTCTGTGAATTGTCAAACTCTTCTCTAAATTTGGATCAGCTTCCAATATTTTATCCTTTGTGTTTCTAATGGTGTGAAATATCTGAGAATTCCTTTAATATAAAGTTTTTGCTGGTGTCACTTCTTTTGGGACATCTTCATCCTTTTCATCGTAAGTGCTCTCCTCATTTGTCACCTTCACTGAGGTCCTCTGACTGCATATCTAGTCTTTCAAAAAGTGACAGTGTTAATATTCCCATGTCAGCTCTTTTCCTGTAATTCCATTTATATTCAATATAAATGTTTCACTTCCAATATTATCATTTTTTGTTTGCTTGCTGTACTTTCATCTTTGTTGGCCAATTTCTTCTTTTGGTCATCTACTTTTGTAAACTGTCATGTGGGTTTACCAGTGGGAGACAAAGAGAAAACAGCTTTACTGTGTGTGTGTGAACTGAGAATTAGATGCACACCAACCAATCACCAACAGTCTTTGAAGGAAGGGATGCAATTGGTCACTGATCATGATACACATGTGTTACTTGTATAATTATTCATAGGCTGATGAGCTAACTATGAAGTTTATATTTTATGGAGTTATTTACAATTAAAATACCATAGTAACAGAAAAGTGGTAATTCAAATTTGAGCTGGGTTGTTGAGGGACTGGTGTTATTTAGGGTAATTGAAATCTGTGCTTATTAGAACCTGTGCAAAATAAGGATAACTTGTCCTGGGTTTTCTTTTTTTGTAATTTCTTTTTGACCCATGAGCTATTTATAACTGTGTTGTTTAATTTCTAAATATTTAGAGATTTATCATGTATTGTTGCCTTTTAGTTTGATTCCATTTTGGCCAGAGAACATACACTGTATCAGTAAAGTAATTTTAAAGGTATTGAGTGCTTGCTTAGGCAGCATATATACCAAAATTGGAACAATACAGAGAAGATTAGCATGGCCCCTGCGCAAGGATGACATGCAAATTCGTGAAGCGTTCCATAAAAAAAAAAGACATCGAGATGTGTTTTACGGTCTATATTAGCAAATGTTCCATGTGCATTTGCAGAGAATGTGTATCCTACTGTTATCAGGTGTCACATTCTATTAGGTCAAGTTGGCTGATAAGTATTGTTGAGGTCTCTATTGATTTTCTATTGACTTTTTCTATCAAGTACTGAGAGAGAAGTATTGAAATCTCTATTCTTGTGGATTTTAATATTTCTTCTCTATCCATCAGTTTTTATTTCCTGTATTTTGAAATTCTCTTATCAAGAGTACATATTTTTAGGATTCTTATGTCCGTTGTTGAATCGACCCTGCTATTATTATGAAATGAATTATTGATCCCTAATAATTTTCTTTTTCCTGAAGTCTGTTTGTCTGACATTAACATAGTCATTCTAGCTTTCTTGTGATTAGTATTGAAATGGTATCATTTTTTTGTCCTTTTACTTTTAACCTATATATGTCTTTATATTTAAGGGTATTTCCTATAGTACAAGTAGTATCGTACAGTCTGGCAATCTTTGCCTTTTAATTAAGGTGTAAGTAAATGGAAAAATGTGAAATCCAAATGTAAAATAGACACCATTTACATTTAGTATAACTATTGATATATTTAGGCTTGAGTCTACCATCTTGACATTTCTAGCATTCCTTACCATAGGTCTAATTTCCATCTGTTATTTTCATTTTGCCCGAAGAATTGTAGAGCTTTACTATCTCTACTGGTGATATTTTTTTCAGTTTTTGGTTTGAAAAATATTTTCCCTAATATTTATGCATAATTTTAGATCAGCAGGATTTTTATTTCACTTTAAAGATGTCATGTTAGCTTGCAATGTTTCTGATGATGAAACATCTATTTTCTCTGGCTACTTTCAAAAATTTCTCTTTATCACAGTTTTTTAGCTATTTGATTATGATGTCTACTGGTGTAGTTTGTATGTGTGTGTGTGTGTGTGTGTGTGTGTGTGTGTGTGTGTGTGTATGGGCCATTCCTGGGGTTTCTTGAGACTCTTAGATCTGAGCACTTAAAATTTTCACCAAATTTGGAATTTTTTGGCCATTATTCCCTAATATATATATTTGATATTTATATGCCTTTTTCCTCCTTGTCCAAGACTCCAGTTATACATATTAGACTGCTTGATACTGTCCCACAAGTCACTGAGCTTTGTTAAATATTTAGTCTCTTTCCTTTCTGTGATTCAGCTTGGATAGTATGTGCTGCTATACCTTCAAGTTCACTGACCTTTTCTTCTGTAGTATCTAATCTCTTATAAGGTCCATCTAATAAATTTTTCATTTCATACATTGCATTTTTCAGCCCTATGATATCCATGTTGTTCTTTTTACAGCTACAATTATTTTCCTCATATTTATATTTTTCTTTAAATAACATGACCATAATTGTAATAACTGTTTTAAAAATCCTTGTATGGTAATTCCATCACCTGTGCTGGCTATTTTTATTACTAATTATCCTCTCCTAATTATGGATCGCATTTTGTTTCTTTGCTTTTGCATATCTAGTAATTTGTCATTGACCACTAGACATCATAAATGCTATGCTGTTGAGTGTTTGGATTTTGTTATCTTCCATCAAAAAATGCTGAATATTATGAAGCAGGCAATTAGATTACTTGTCATCAGCTTGATTTTGAATACTTATTTTTAAGCTGTGTTGTGATGGGTGTAAAATAATCTTTATTTTAGAGTTAGTCTAACGTCGCTATTAAGACATCACTCTTCTGGAGTCTCTACTGAATGCACGGGGTGTTCGATGAGGCCTCTTCACTCTGGCTGGTAGGAATGTAAATTTCTCCAAGATCTGTATGACCTCAGGAAGTTGTTCAGCTTATATTATTCTGGTAGTTATTCTTCCCTCAGCCTCATGGAAATTTAGCCCACCATGCACAGATTAGTATTCAGCCAAGGAGTATTAGTATGCAGGCCTAAGGGGACCCTTGGAGATTTTCCTTGTGTAACTTCTTACTCTCCAGAACTCTGCCCTACAAATTACAGACACTTCAGTTTCTCCAATTGTCTATGTTTGTCTCCTCCATTTAGAGAGACCACTCAGCACTGCCTTTCTTCCCCCTTCCTGTGGTCTGGAAATTGCCTCCATGTAGAAAGCTGGAATAGTCAAAGGGTCACCTTGTTTGCTTCTCTTCCCTCAGAGAATCACAGTCCAGCTGGGCCTGTTGTTCAGTGTCTGAAAACAGTTGTTTTTAAATATTTTCTCTATGTTCCTAGTTGTTTACTATGGGAAGGCAATTCCTCTAACAGCTCCTCCTTCATGGGCAGGAGAAAAATTATATTATGTATTTTTTAAAAGAGCTTTTTTTTTTTATGCTTGACCCAAACTTTTATTAATTTAATAAGTAGTCATGACTTCCCACTGTGAGCCAAGTCTACTGCAGATGCCGGTGGGGAACAAAGATAACAACACTTCCTGGTACCCTTGCACTTACAGTCCAGTGGGGTAGTAGACATTAAACAAATAATCATACAAATATTTAACTATAACTTATGATAAGTATTGAGAATGTAAAGCGAAGGGTGAAATGAAAGGTGATTGACTAGGTAATCACTTAGAATTTGGTGCAGTGTAGAATACTTTGAGGAAGGGGCATTTAAGCAGAGATTTAAAGAACAGGTAGATGTTGGCCAAGAAAAGAGTAAGAACGGGAGGGTTCCAGGTACTATCCAACTAAATGCAAATGAAACTACATCTTCATGCAATTTGTGTGGGTGAAGTGAATGAAGGAAACTTTTTGTAGTTTTTAGAGTTTGTTGGCTATGACAGTGGTTAGCTGGGATGTTATTAGGAGTTGCTTTGTTTGAGTGGGTAAGTGGCACCCACGGAGCCTGACATCAAAGTTGAGAGCAAGTGTCTATGTTGTATGTGTTTCTGTGTGGTCTGGGGGAGGGGTAGAGAAGAAAGAAATGAGAGAAGAAACTGTAGGAAACCAGAATATGTCACCCCAAAATATGCCTTTGTCGTCCAAAAGACCACCAGGATGGCTAAATAGCAGAAAGGAGAGTTTTATTGGTGATATTAGTTTGCAAACTGGAAAGAGACAGTGAGTGGCATGAACCGAAGATCCTCTCTCCTTGAAGAAGAAAGGGCAGGTTGGGTTTTAGGCCTCACAGGACCCTTATCACACAATAGAGTCATTCCTATTTAGCAGGTTTGGGGGGAAAGTGTACATATTTATGCGGGGAGTTGAGCACATGCACAATGGGTAAACTTATGTGTAACATACATCCATGTTCACTTCAAGGCAGGGTTTTAGTGTTAAAACGAAGTGGAATTTGGCTCTTTGTGTTGTGTCAAAAGGTAAACTATAGGTTGCAAAGACTGTGTGCACAGTCTCTAAAAGCTGGCTCAAACTGGCTTGAGATCTGGAATTTCATATCAGGAAAGAATGATTGTAAGGAGGGTCCTGTGTCCCATCAGAGTTGTAGTGGTATGGGTTGTAAATCTGAGTTAGGAAGGGTCTGTCAGTTTGCCTGTTAGCTCCTATTTTTAGGAAGTTTTTGCAAAAGTGTGGTTTTTCTTGTAGCCATAGGAATTTAGGAAGTTGCCATGCCAGCCGGGCTCTGAACCTTTAACCCATAGGTAATTTTTGTTTCTGTAACCTTAGGGTCTGTCTTAGTTGATAAAGCATTGTCTATACTGGTCTCTCATATCACACATCTTTGACAAAAAAATTATTTTTGAGCTAAAGGTAATTAAGAAACAGTAAACAAAGGAAAAGCTCTCCTGTGTTTTCTCCCTAGAGACAGGATATAAATTCTCCTTCACTGGAGACCTTTACACTCCTGTCAGCCCAGAGATGGCACCAGAGAAATCTGCAAACAAACCTTATCTCATTAGATTTTTCCCAAACCTTCCCATAGTTTCCCCCTTTAGAAGCTAAAACCTCTCTTCTTTGTCCTGTCATTTCTCTACTAATTTATTGTTCTTTTTTGAAGATGCTATACAAGCCAGAGTTCTAAGCCACTGCCTTGAGATAATTTTCGCTGAGGTTTTTCCCGTGTGATGTGCACTGCATGTGTTCATACATTTGCTTGTTTTTCTTTTGTTCATCTGTCTTTTGTTACAGGGGTCCTTCCCAGTGAAGAACTCATGCAGGTTGAGGAAAAATTTTATTTTCTCCCTGTCAAAACTCTCATAGTTCTAATTTACACTTATCTACTGTTGACATCAAAATTACATTTCTGTATTAGATCATTTCAGTCAGTGAACATCTCCACCAATTTGTCTGTCAGGTACCTTGCACTCAGTATAGTCAGACTACACTCACTAGTATTCTCACTCTTTTTTTTTTTTTATTTCAGCATATTATGGGGGTACAGATGTTTAGGTTACGTGTGTTGCCCTTGGTTCCCTCCGCCAAGTCCGTGTTTCAAATATGTCCATCCTTCGGGTAGTGCACATTGCACTCCTTGTGTATACAAATACCTGTCCCCACTCTTTAGCTAATGGTTCACCTAGTTACTCAAGCCGGGAACCCGGGCATCCTTTTTGTCCTCTTCCTCTCTCTCTATTCTCCTTGTCTATGCTGTCATAAAAAGGGTTTAGAGAGGATGAAAAAGAAAAAGGAGAGCGGGAGACGGCCTCAAACAAGGACAAACTTTATGAAGAAGTCAGGCAAGTGCCTTTGCTGGGAGGGGCAAGAGAGGCCCCATCTAAGCGATTGGCAGGGGTTTTTAAGGGGTGGCAGGCGGAAAAGGGAGGGCTTGCCTATGCAAAGCCAGGTGTCAAAAAGGGACGGACCAATCAGGGCCCAGGCTCGTCATGCAGATTAGGGGTTCATAATCAGCCAGTCAGAGCCTGGGGTTCTTTATGTAAATAGAGGATTCCAGATTTAACCAATCAGGCTGAGGAAGCCTGTACAGGCTTTCTGAGGAGCCGGTGGAGATTTCTTTGGCGGGCTTCTGGAGGGGTGGAGACGTCTTTGGCGGGCTTTCAGCGCGGGCTTTTTGCATCGGGGGAGAAGCAAAATGGTAGCTGTCCTTTTTATCCTTCATATGCCGCCTCCCCAGATGCTTCCATCTGACCCTCCGCTCTCTGTACTAAAATGCTCCAGTTCGAAGCCTCATGAGCTCTTACCTGACCTCACCGCAGCATCCTGAGTGGTTTCTTTGCTACTATTTTGATGCTTCTCAAATCTTTCACACGGCATGGAGATGGGGTGGTGTCTGTGGGGCCCAGAAAGGTCCCAGGAGTGAATGAAGTAGGCTGGCTGGGCCTGTGAGAAAGTGGAAAGATTGTGTCCCTCCAGAAGTGTTGCCAAAAACTTGGCCACTTGCCCACGAGGCCGAATCAGAAGAACGAGGACAAGTGGTTTGAGGAGGAAGAGACATTTTCATTACTTTGCCAGTAAAAGGAGTAGGATGGAGACCCCTGTCTGAACATGTCATTGTCCTAATAATAAGCAGAAATGCGGAGCTTTTAAAGGATGGGTTCAGGCAATTACTGTTCAACTACAGTTGAAGATTCTGATCGTCCCATCCCGACTGAAGACGATCTCCTGACCTCCTCCCAGGACCTTCCTTTACCAGGTCCAGGCTGGGCCAACTCCTTTAGCTCAAATAAGGGAAGACTAACCCTGCCCCACCCAATGACTGGCCTAAGGCAAGTCTGCGGGTTTTAGTTCTCAAAAAAGGAGTGGAGGACATTTTAAAGAGACAGATAATGTTTTTGCTATTTTTTGGCGGGCCATTCCCTCTGTTACATATTCCCCACTCTCAATATTTCCCTTCCATATCTCTGGAAGGAGGGGTGACTACTCTGTTACAAAAGGAGTGACCGCTCCTCAGTCCCCAGCCATTTGCTGTTTTGCTGGAATGACAATCCGCTTTTGCTACATCTTTGATTTCTTAAGAGAAGCTGGGAAAAACAGACTCGGATATGCAATCTCTTGGTTTTCAAATGTTTGCAACTACTTGGAGCAGACAAAACCCAGATCTGAGCTCTGTCCTCTGCTCGGTGGTGCACCTCTTCCAAAGTCTTTGGTGGCATCTAATATTTATGGGATAAAGTTCCAGCTCCTGTACAGAGTGTGGCATCTGAAATAGATTTATTTTCCCTTCCCAGTAATGCAGACTTTTCCCTCAGTAGCCTTTATGCCCTGATGGCTTGAGGCCCAGGGAAGAGGAGGACGGAGACAACTGTGTGCTTGGCTTTGGGTTTGGATGTTAAGGCTCATAAGAAGACAAACGGTCTCCGAAATCAGGCTTTCAAGAGACAGGAGTTTTCTGAGAACTCTCACAGTTTGCTGTCTACAGATGAAGAAACTAAACTTAGAGGGCTAACTACAGAGCAGATCACAGATCTGGGAAGAATGCAGGAGATGAGGAAATTCCCTCCACATGGTAGGAGAAAAGCCCAAGGGAGTTGGGTGGGGGGAGGGCAGGGAGGAAGCAGGAAAAGAGACGAGAATCCTCTGACTCCTGAGCCAGGGTCAGAACCCGGGGTGAGGGTGGGAGAAGTAGATGCACACAGTTTTGAGGGAACAAGAGAACGCTCTGGAACCCTGTTCTCCTGGGGGTAGCAGCCGGGTGGCCTGCACAGTGTTGAGCTGGTGCTCCACCTGTGTGACTTGGCAGCACACAGTTGGTAGCTGGGGGAGGGGCTGAGGAAGGTGGCCCCACCAGAGCCTCACTGAGCTCTGTACTCTGAGGCCACAAATAGGACGCAGGTCCCAAGGTAGGGGAGTGCAAGGTCGCTGACAGGGTTGGCAGCAGGAGTCTGACGATGCCAGATCAGCCCCTGCTCCCTTCAGAGACCCTGGTCCTGAGCGTCCTGTGACCAGGCAGGTCGTGCTGTATCAGTAGAGGCCACCAGGAGAGAAGCCCACGTCTGGAGAGGACACAGGTGAGTCGGCAGCGAGCGGAGGACTGGAGGGTCGCCTTCCCTAACATAAAACAACACTTGGTGACTCCTCTGCCCTAGAAACTTAGAGAAGAGCAGGTGAAGAGGTGTTAAAGCAAAAATCATCCTTGATGCTTGTTAAACATGGGGAACTGTCGCGATAGGTATGGAGTCCACAGCAATGGGGCCTATGGAGGGGGAGGGAGCTTGGGCTCACCTCTGACTCCAGTGAGGACAAGTGGGGATTCAGAGCCAAGGAGCAGGGTGGGAGTTTGTGGATGGAAAAGTACTAAGAGGAAACGTCAAGGATAAGGGGAATTCTTATTAAATCGACTCAACAGAATTCTTGCTGAAGGCAGTCCAGGGCGATAAAATAACGAGGTGGGGGGATAACAACAGATACCAAAGGTGGGGACTTTTTGCTAAACTGACCTAGCAGGACTCTTGGTCGAACTGCCTTCCAGGGGGACAGAAAGGAAGCCCAAGCTCAGGGCCTGTCAGAAAGGACTCTGAGAGGCCTGACTCACATTAGGTGAAAGGAAGGTGCCTGTCAGAGGCAGGTCGGGAAGCATCCCTAAATAAACAGGTATTTACCTCCAAAAAGACTATGGTTAAGATGGACAATGACTGAGATAAAATATGTGAATTTCGCTGAAAAATCACTACATGGGACTGAGCACACTGAATGGTATAGAACAAGATCTCTGCTTCAGGAGAGTGGGATTTCCAGAAACACTGAAATTTAGAAATAAAATCAGTTGTGTTTCTGTACATATCTGACTTGTACTGCTCAGCTTTTACCTAATACAATAGTTAAAAACAAACAAACAAAACCCTCTCCACAATCTGTCCCTCTCACCACCCACACCTCATTCTCCAGTATAACCGAACTGCCTGGTGTCTCTCGAACTGCCTGGTGTCTCTCGAACTGCCTGGTGTCTCTCGCCCAGTCACTGCTAGTGTGATTATCTTCTTTGTGTCTGCTAATCACAGAGAAGGAAGCTCTTCAAAGGCTGGGAACAAATCTTAATTCACCTTCGCATTCCCAGGACCTTGCACAATGCCTGGCAGATAGATAGTAGGTGCTCAGCAAATGTCAGATGGATGTATAGATAAAAACATTCTAACACTCATGGCCAAACTACAGGTGGGAAAAGGCAAGAGATTGCTAGTGTGATTGAAAAGGCCCAAATACCTCCCCACAGAAGCTTGTCCTCGGGCCTGAAATTCTTCTACCAGAGACTCTGCAGTGAGATAAAATGCAAACTCCTCATTATTGCATTGTTAACCATCAGCATCTCATGGCAGAGGAGCTCAGCTGAGTAGGGGCATAGAGCAGGATTCTGGAGGAGAAAATTAAGAAGAATAGATCTGTCTGGGGCCCTCCTGGGAGGGCAGTTCCCCTGGAGCAGCCGGGGGAGGCTTCTCAGGAAGGCTGAGGCTGTGTAAGGAAACGGAGCCTGCTGGGGATGGGCTGGGGAGCAGAACTGGTCTCATGGGTGTGTGACCATATCATTCACGCATGGCCCCCACATTTAACAGGGCCCCATGCTTGGTTTAATGCTCTGTTATCACCATCTTGAAATTCTTCATCATTTTCTAACATGAGATCCTGCATTTTCATTTTGCACTGGGCTCCACCAATTACGTGGCTGCTGGTCCTGGTTAGGGGACACCGAAACTGCAGGAGAGGGCACAAAGAGAGAAGATGTAAAGAGACAAAAGAAAAGTTCTTTCATCTTCATGATTTTGCATAAGGCTCTGTGGTCAAGCCAGCAAGCCTGCAGAATGGCCAGGAGGACTGGCCAGGAGGAGGCAGCAGAGAAAGCCCAGAGCGGGCACCGACTCAGGTTTCATGTGTCCCATAATTAGAGATGGGCTTCTGAGATGTCAGGAAGCAGGGTCTTTGGGAGCCTCTCACTTGCCCTCCTCACCACTACAGACTTTGCAGCCTCCTTCTCTGCTGTGGCACTTTAGCAGCACCATCTGTTGCATGTCACTCATGGCCCTGGCTTCCTTCCTTTGAAGCTGATGACCAAGGGTTGGATGTCCTTTGCTAATGTCACATCACTGACCTTAGTAATAATACTCCAGGGAGTAGCCAGGCAACAAGGTTAATCATAACTGTGTTGCACACAAGAAACAATTGCTGCAGAGATGCTAGAGATCATACAACAAACTTATCACAAAGCCGACGGTAATAATCAGTGGTTATAGCCTGCTGGGAAACAGTCCCAATCATTAATTTCCTATCTAAGAACCTATAAAATACCCTCTTGGTTGACACACTATGGTTAGGTATGTCCCCATCCCTTTTGCATGATTTGAAACAAACGATGATAATCTGCTTTATCTAATGCATTTCCTCCGTGAATTCATCATTAGCGTTGTCATCTTCCTTTCCAGATAAGAGTTCTTCACGTACAATTAGTGAAATATTTATGTCTCTATGTGTATTTTTTTCTTTCTTCAGTACAAACTGGAATGAGAACTGATCGAACACTTTGTTCTTCATCTATAACTAGAATAAGGATGAAAAATAACAAGCCTTGCATGAAGGAAAGTCCCCTCTTTGTCATTTTTATGAACATCTTTATAAACATTTCATATATTTGGCTCTGTGCTAGACTTAAAGCAAATCCAAAGATAATCCTTGTCCTCAGGCAAGTAACATTATATCTATAACACGTGGAAGAACACACACAAATACCTCCTCACTGTGACAGGAGGGCCATAGATTGCAGATACAGAATGCCCATGAGTGGTGTTGCAGGTGTTTATTATGCTATGAATATGATACATTCAAGATCAGAGGAGCTTTTGATTTTAATTTAAAGGAGCAGAACAGACACGGAGATTTCACTAATCTTCAAATGAAACAATAGTATTTTTCCAGAGTAATGTATCAACATAGCACTGGTGGCCAAAGGGAACTTCCATTCATTGTTTAGGGGATGTTCTATGCTATGTCCTTTACAAACATTCTCTCATTTAGTCTTCACTAGACATTTCACATGACCGGCATTGGATACATACCTGTTTAATGACAAAGGATATGAATTTTAATCTTGTGCTCCCAAACAGGAATTTGGATTCTTTTAGTCCTATAGAAATAATTGAGTAAATGTCTTTTAGTCCTATGGAAATTATGAGGTACAAGTAAGAATAAAGAATGTCTCCTTTATTACCCTTCTCCAAGGACCTTCTCCCCTCTACTTCTCACCCCTTGGATGCCTGGCCTTAGGAGGAGAGGAAGGAGGAGGTTGATCTTCTTGCTCTGATTGGTGCTGGTTCTTCATTGTCCCAATAGATGACTGGAAACACAGATGCTTAGAGGCTACGTTATTTGTCCTGTCTCACTCAATAGGGTGATCTGTTAGTCTTGGTGTGAACAATGCCGTAAAAGGAACTTGGCATTTCCTGGAATAGCCTATTCAACTTTTAGAACAAAATTTTTAAGAAAGTTATTCCATATGTTGAATTAAATATCTGTTTCTCTTTAATTCCTATATACTGGCTTTGAACTTCTGGAAGGCATTCTATTTCCTATATGTCTCCAGACCTTACCTGATAAAGAACAATGTTTGTAGAACAATGGAAAGCTAGAAAGGGCCCAGGTTATGAACAGATTGGGAAGTTGGGATGCTACACTGGTCATAAAAATGATCCTTAGAATAAAAACAACAAGAGAAGCAGATTCGGGGAGAAGTTGGCAACTTTGGATTTGAACATATAAGTAATCCCAGTTATAAATCACAAAGTAGAACAATCCAGTAGGCAATGTGAAGTCAAGAAGGAAGTGATTAAAAACTAAGGAATAAACGAAATCATTCATGATGAGTGTATAGTGAAAGAAGAGAAAAATGAGGTGATTATGGCCCAAAGCAGTGATGTTAATGAGGTTATAAATAGGTTACCAGGATTATGACTATATTAGTTATAATAAGACTGAGGATAATATTAGGCTAATAAACCAGTCAAGAAGAATGGGAATGGAAAATTTACGTGAATGACTAATGCAGAAATAAAATAAGAATATTAAGTGAGAGAGAGAGAGTGTTACCAGCCATTGGGCTAAGCATGGTAGATGCGGTAGACTAAAGGAATTCACACCTAATGGCTGATCATTATTTGTCAAGTGCATCCCTAATTATTACATTAACCTTATGAGGTGGTGGCAATTAACATCCCCCTATTTCACATATGGTAATGTTTTATAGTTTTTATCATAGAGATCTTTTACTTCTTTGGTTAAGTCTATTCCTAGGTATTTTATTCTATTCATAGCTGTTGTAAATGGGATTACTTTCTTGGTTTCTTTTTCAGATTGTTGTTTACTGTTGGCATATAGAAATGCTACTTTACTGAATTTGTTTATCAGTTCTAATAGTTTTTTTATGAAGTCTTTACATTTCTCTAGATAGAAGATCATATCATCTGCAAACGAGGATAATTTGACTTCTTCCTTTCCAATTTGGATGCCCTTTATGTTTTTCTCTTGTCCAATTGCTCTAGCTAGAACTTCCAGTAATATGTTGAGTAACAGTGGTGAAAGTGGGTATCCTTGTCTTGTTCCAGATCTTAGAGGAAAGACTTTCAGTTTTTCCCCATTCAGCATGATACTCACTGTGGGTCTGTCATATATGGGTTTTATCATGTTGTGGTAAGTTCCTTCTATACCCAGTTTTTTGAGAGTTTTTTTATTATGAAGGGATACTAAATTTTATTGAATGCTTTCTCAGCATCAATTCAAATGATCATGTGGTTTTTGTCCTTTGTTCTATTGATATGTTGTATCACATTGATTGATTTCCATATGTTGAACCATCCTTGCATCCCTGAGATGAATCCCACTTAATCATGATGAATAATCTTTTTAATGTGTTACTGAATTTGGTTTTCTAATATTTTGTTGAAGATTTTGCATCTATGTTTATCAGAGTTATTGATCTATAGTTTTCTTTTTTTGTTGTCGTGTCTTTGTCTGGTTTTGCTATCAAGGTGATACAGGCCTTATAGCATGGGTTTGGAAGTATTCCCTCCTCTTCCATTTTTTGGAATAGTTTAAGCAAGATTGCTCTTAGTTCTTTTTTGAATGCTTGGTAGAATTCATCACTGAAGCCATCATTTTTTTTTTTGAAGGGAGACTTTTTATTACGCTTCTATCTCATTGCTTTGTATTGGTTTATTCAGGTTTTGAATTTATTCCTGGTTCAATCCTTTCAGTCTTTCTGATGGTCTGTATATGTGTCTGTTTGAATTCTCCCTTGAACTGGTTATAACATCTTACCAGTTCCTGCAAAACCTCAGTTAATAAAATCTTTAACACATGAGAGACATGGTTTTATCCTTCAAAATATATCCTTTAACACAAGGGAAAACTAACTTTAAGCTCGACAATTTATGACATCATTATCTTATCAGGTCTAGTCTACTTCGAGTAATGGCTCAGTCTTTTTGATTTCCCACTCTAGCTTCTACCATCCATTTCCAAAGTGGTATCTTGATATCTAGGGAACAAGTTTTATGTGACTTGTGGTGGTGGAGGAGAGATCCAAAGATCACATGGTGCTGGTGTGGTCATTCTGACACCACTCACAGGAGACTGTGGACCTGAGCATATACCATGTCTTCTCTTTCACTGCAAATCTTGATGCCCCTCAATATGGCACATGGAAACTTCTACTTGCAGTGCATGGTCTGCGTAGGTCATGAGAAACTTGGAGTGCTGCCTCAGGTGCAGCTATCTACCTCCACCAACGCTGTGCTGTGGCTCCTTCTCCATGCTGACATGCCTGAATCGCTGACATCCCAATCAATGGGATACATCCCATCAACAGAACAAAGGACAAAAATCATATGATCATTTCAATGGATGCTGAAAAAGCATTCAGACAAAAACACCCATATAGACATTTTTGCCGTTAGAGTGATAGCTTATAAGTCTGAACCTCGTGCCCAATCTCTCTTTCTCTCTTCTTCCCATCATTCACCAAGACCGGATGGGCAAGTGTTCCACTTTCTCTTACTGTCTAACAAACCCTTTGCTTACAGCATATGCTGTGCCCTTCTGAAGTGACATTCACTCTCTCTTTTTGGACTATAATGGCAGAATAGCTGTTGGAGAACATGACATTTGGAAAGGGGAAATGAAAAGCCTTTAGATGTTAAAGCTTCAAAACATTATCACTATTATGCAAGGTATTGGAAGTCTTGAAAGTATAAATCCTCACAGAGAGCCAGAGCCAGTGGAAGAGAGAAATGGTAGAAACCAGAAAATAGTGGAGAAGGCTGCTTAAACAAGGACAGCTAAGACAAATCCCTTGTCAATTTGAATAATGTGATATCTTTATGACTACATATCTCTTGCATAAAAAGCAATCATTTTGAACCACCATCTAAAAAGTTTATTACCTTTTTTTAAGATTTCACATTTCTAAAAACCCACATTGGCCCCTAGGGGTAAACTGTATTTTAAAAAATTTTAATCACATGCTCAGTAATAAGTTTTGGAAATTTGTCAAAAATAAACATTAGCTCACTATTTTGTAAAACTCGGTTTCTAGCTTCTCCTCATTAAAAAAATAAAGGTACATTTTACTATTTTAGTCTTCCTCAACTTTTCTTATTGCCCTCTAATACCAGAAAATGAAAGAGAGTGATTCTGATATTATATGGGCTCTCAAAAGGCAAATAAATATTTCAAATCATATGAATTTCCATAAAGTTCAGATTCTCACAGTTCTGGAGGCTGGGAAGTCCAAGATCAAGATGCCAGATAATTGTTGTTTAAGCCACCCAGCCTATGGTATTCTGTTGCAGCATTCCTAACTGTCTAAGACAGCTGGGCCCTCAGCTATTTCTCATGAGACTGGCACCCACAGTGGTCAGATGCTCCTCCTCAGACAAGTTCATGTCAAATCCACAGAGGGTATAGACATGAACAGGTGAGGTAAACCCTGGATCTGAACACGTGCTACTGACTGTTAAGATCCATACCATATCAGGTGTATGGACTGTGTGGCTTCTGGTCATAGTTGAAAACATGAGTACTTTGGGGTGACAGTCAACCCAGAAAAAGGTGAACACAGTGACAACTCTGTTATGCCCTGATTTGCATATAAGGAGCATGAACTCCAATTTGAAAAGGGATTAAAAGTATTACTTTGACAATTTTTTCTATTGTGATTGGGAGCCTTGCGGCCTAGTAGATGGTAGGTCAGTTCGTCATAGTGCCAGCTAGCATTTAGTGAGTGTTTCCCATGTGCCAGGGCCTTTACATACATCAGACCATTTTATCTTCCTAACAACCCTCTGGCAGAAGTACTGTTAAAATCTTTGTTATAGATGAGACCCTTGAGGTACAATTACATTTACTTGTCCAAGGTCTAGCACTAGGGGTACTGCCGACATTAGAACCTGTTAACAATTTGTGCTCTTAATCGCTGTTCCAAGTCCCTTCATTAAGTGAAGTCCACTCATACGAGGCTCACTCTAGCGCTACGCTAGAGGTACTACCACAGCCCCATTTCACATACCAGGAAATATGGGTAAAGTGAAGGACTGTAACAAGCCTCCCTGTGGGGTGGGGCTATTGCAGAGCCCATGTTTGAACACAGGTATGCCAGTCTCCAGAACCTGCTTCCTTCTCAGCACAAGGCAGTACTTCTGCCCCTCATTCTGAGAAGTCCTTCAGGAACTTGGAGATGTTGGCCATCCTGATCATAAACCTACTTCCTTCCTCCTCTCTGCTTAGGAAACTGATAATGTGTTTGGGATCTGATGCTCTCCTTTGCCACTCCCTCCTGCCCTGGCTTTCTATACACAGCCCTGAACTTTCTTATTTCTGTCTCTCCATCCTTCCACTTAGCTCTTGGCTTAGTAAGTCTCATGTTCCAGGCACCTAGCAGGGCATAGGCACAGAGCATGCACTGAGTATATAATTGGCAACCTCAGAAGAAGTGACAATGGATTATGTGCTGCTTTCCCAGATGGCTTTGAATCAACAGTGGTTTGAATGCAATAAACTAGAGGATAGACCAAGGCGAGACTTCTAGGCAAAGCTGTAGCAGCTGGGGCATCTACAATCCTCCCCTACCTCAGAAAACAGCTCTCACCATGGGACCTAGTGCTGGTATGCCTGTGCAAACACAAGGGCTCTAATAGGTGCTTGAGGTCCCTGGGGTGACTCTACTGAAACAGCTCACCAGGCAGACCTGTCGGCTGCATTTTCCTGCCCTCTCTTTCCCCCACCACACTCCAGTCCTACTTCTTTTGAAGAAAAAGCATAGGATTAGAGCCTACCCTATTCACCACTTACTGGCTGTGTGGTTTTAAAAGTCACTTTGCCTCCCTAAGCATTCATTTTGTCACCTGTAAAATAGGAATTATAATAATATATGACCTAACTACCTCATACAGTTTTGTAGATCAAAAAAGATTGTAAAAATGAAAGTCCTTTGTGAACCAAAGCACTCTGCTTGTCTAAAGTATTATCTTTATCTGCACACTAGGTCTTCCTGGGGTGATTTATGTTTACAGAACCCTTTGATATGTATTAGGAAATTCCTGGCAATCCTGACATTCAGGTGTAGCTTACTTGTCTCTGGGTTTTAAGACATGCCAGGAGATTCTCCTTATAAAATGTTCTGTCTCTCTGGGGCTTCCATTTCTTCAGCATCTTTAAAATGAATGTACAATGTGCCTTACAGCCAGTAAGTGAAAACCACATCCCTTTATCTTTGTTCTGAGAAAGAGATCAAATTACAGGCACTGTGAGAAAGGAACATCTTAGTTCCTTTTCTTGCTGAGGCAAAGTCTTAGATCGCTAAATCATTCCCAGAGATGCAGGATGGGGCTAACGAAGGGGTCATCCCAGTGTCTTAAGTACAAAAGCAAGTAACTCCTTGGTAGTTCAGTGATTCATGAGTAGAAACAGCAATTCTTTTACAATGGCAAAGGGAGAAGGGGCATGGGAAGAAAGGACCCAAGATATATCAGAGAGGGCTGGAAAAGTGGCAGGAAGCAAGAGAAAGGGCAAGGAGAACTTTGACGGAATGAGAAAGAAATTTTTGTGATGGCTCAGGGCTTTCTAGGCTGGAGCACCAAGAGCTTCAAATTGTTGAGAAACAAGGTCAGCTGCTTGGGTCCTGCTCTTACAACTCCTGATTCCCATTAGTAAGGATTTTCCTCTTAGTGATTTTTCTTTCTTCAGACTTCATGTTTTCAATGATGTAAAAAATAGTTATTTTGTTTGCAATAGCCAGTGAGGGTGAGAGGCAAATTTTGGGGAGGAAAAACTTCTTCTCGGCCAAGCACGGTGGCTCAAGCCTGTAATTCTAGTGCTCTGGGAGGCCGAGGTGGGAGGATCCTTGAGGTCAGGAATTCGAGACCAGCCTGAGCAAGAGCAAGACCCCATCTCTACTAAAAAATAGAAAGAAATTAGCCAGACAACTAAAAATATATAGAAAAAATTAGCCGGGCATGGTGGTGCATGCCTGTAGTCCCAGCTATTCAGGAGGCTGAGACAGAAGGATTGCTTGAGCCCAGGAGTTTGAGGTTGCTGTGAGATAGGCTGACGCCACGATACTCTTGTCTGGGCAACAGAGTGAGACTCTGTCTCAAAAGAAAAGAAAAGAAAAACTTTTCCTCTCCCCTCCTAGGTCCAGTGACTGAAGCCTGCAAATTAAACTGACAAAAGACAGATTAACAGAAAAGAGGTTTACTTCACATACATAAAGGGGCTTCACAGAAAACAAGTGAAAACCTAAAGAAGAGGTTAGGTCTGGGGGCTTATATACCATTTTAACAAAGGGTGATAAATTCTGGAGAAGTGACTAGACTAAGAAAAAGGAGTTTGAACTTCTAGGGGCAGTAAATTGTGGGAAAGTAAATATATGCGGGAAACTAATGGTAGGTAAGGATAATTTCAGCAGGTTTATTATGCAGACTCAAGTCGGTCTGTTTCCAGGGATGAGTTGTCTCTGGTGATTAAGAGTCACTCTCCTTTTGCTGGTGTGGGAGAGGGAGACACCTTTACAAATGGAAATTTATGCCCTGCTTTTATTGACCCCCTTTGCGAGCAAAGGTACCCTTGCTTCAATTCAAGTGTCTGTATTTTCCGAGCTGTAAAGGGTGGCACAGGACATAGGATATGGGGTAGATTCATGCTGTGTCTTACTAGCTTCGGGTTCTGTATGTGGCAAGGTGGTGAGAAGGATGCTAACCTAGCCAGAAAACACAAGCCTCACCAGCCATCTGTTTGAAATGCTCTGTGACAAAGTGTCTTGAGCAATGGGCACCTTTCACTGGCATGCATGGGGGCACTGCATGGACAAGCAGGTGTATTGCTCTGGGGGCTTGGGAGGAAGGATATCAACTTGTTAAAATAATAAAAACAAGAGAAAAATTTTGTATCACTGCTATTCTTCTTAGCAGATTAAAGTCATCCACATGATGTCTTAGTCACATTTATGGAGCATTGTTTATGGAGGTACAGTTATCACCCCTATTTCACACATGTGGAAAATGAGGCACAAAGAGATCAAACAATTTTCTAAAGGATGCACAGCCAGTAAGTGGTAGATCTGGAGTTTGAATCCAGGGAGTGAGGCTCCAGTGCCCACAGTCTTAATTACCTCAGTTATCCAAGACTGTACCTTCATTTTAGTAAGAAAGTTATTAGTCCAGAGAAATTTCTGGTGGAATAAATTGAGGAAAAGTAGATAATTAGTCATGGCTCATGCCTTCCTAAGTTGTTCAGCAAAGAGAATAAAATAAGGAGGTACCTCATAGCCATATCTCTCACCCCCGCACCCTTACGGTTAGCTCCAGACTTGGACTTGGTTTGCATGTACAGTATTTCACAGGTATGGCCAGAGCATCCAGGAATATAGATGGTTTTTCCAGTATACTGAGCTTACCTTTAATGATGGACATGATAATGTTACATTTGAATACTGAAGTATTTACAATTTACAAAATGCTTTCATGTTTATTTCATCATTTGAGCTTCATAACAGCTTAGTAAGGAAAGAATTATTATTCCATTTTATGAATAGGAAACTGAAGTTCAGAGAATTTCCAAAGGGAGACAGAGGTGGAGATTATTCTCAACCCTGGTGTCCTGGCTCCTGATTCCATGTCCTTTATACTATGCTCTGCATGGATGTCTACATAGATGTGTGCATGTGTATCCAACTATATCAATATTTTTTATTTTATTTTGATTGAAATTAATATTTTGAAATGCACTTTGCTGGACGCAATGTGGATTCTGATGTGAGTTTTGTCGTGTTTTCTGGGGTAAAATTGGTCCAATCTGTGGGGATTTGTTGGTGACACAGGCTGTGGGAAGACGTGGCTTTCCTGCTACCAGGACTATCTGGAAAATGAATTTTTCCACCCTTAATGTTCCTTTATTTTATGTGTTTAAGTGGTGAGTTCCCAAAACTTTGAGACTCATTATTTTCCACCCCTGGTGGAACCTTTGGGAAATTTCCCCATTAAGGAATTTTAAGTTAGTCACTACCCTTTGCTTTGACTTTGAGATTTCTTATATACCATATCCGCAGCACAAGAAGAAATTCCCACAGAGGAAGCCCATGGTTGGATAACAAACAAACGCCTGCAGTGCCCAAGTACTTGAGTGACTAAGCCCATCAGGTGTGTTTAAAATGTAATCTTCAAATAGGAACTTGAAATCCTTTGTAGACTTTCAAATCTCTGTGCTATTTCTGCACACCCCCTCCAATTTCCTACAGTCATTTTTATTAAGGAGCTAGAAGACTCAACGTTAGAAAGCACAAATCTTATTAGGAATGGAAGAGCAAATTTTATAGCCTTCCCAGTTAGAATTGTCTTGGTTATTAACCAATCTTCTTTCTCATTCTCCACAATTGTATGGAATGCTCCTGCCTATGTACTTTTTCCCTCACGTCCATTGACACATTGCTGAAGAAACAAAAATTGCAGGGGCCATGCAGTCCTCTTGTAACTTCATTTCTTCATTTCCTCTCGAAGGCTTCATTGGGTTGATTCTTATTCGTACTCTCGTGGAAGGCATCCAAAGAAACTCCCAAAGCACTCAGGAAATGCTTTTTTAGTGACTCAAAAATTATACTAGTGTAGCTTTATTCAAGTGTTTCTAGTTTCAGGTGGTTTATACCACTGGTTTATCTAGTCATCACAAAAGAGCATATTTGTTCTCTGACACATCATGCCTCTTTGTGACCCAAGATAAGTCAAATAAGCTATCTCCCTCCAATTTCCCAAGTTGCAAAAAACAGGGCCAAACATGTTGGACAGATTACCTGTTGAGGAAAGTGACTGAGTTCTTATTTATAACACATCCTAAAGATCAAAGCCATATATGTATAGCTATATACATAGCATAGTCAGTAATACCCTACAGTGAGTGCTTGCTGTGACCTACAGGATTACGGACATGAATTACTACAACTCATCCTGTACATTGTATTCAGTAGACTAGACCTCAAACAGGAAAGCAGCATAAAATATAGTCTGGGTCCAACATTTTGACCACACAGCAAATTGAAAGAGGACCAGAGAAAAAACTTTCAGTGGTGTATGTGTTTTCGGTAGACACAAAATAACCAAAAGGATGACATGCTGGAGAGGTGAAAGACATTCTCAGTGCCTTTGAGACTTGATGAATGGCCACTTTGCTGGACAGCCCCACATCATGCAACTTATGGAAATCCTGGGAGCTGAGCTCATCTCTCTGCCCCAGCATGCAGAAATCTTTTAGGACACAGGGGTGAGAAATTTTTGGAGGAATAAAAGTACCAGTGGCCAGGAAAGGAATTACCTTAGGAATGAAATATGCTTATGGGAAGGGCAGATACCTTGGGACAAACCATTTTCCAGAACTTTCTTGCCCTGGTGTTCAACTGGGTAACAATGGGCAATCCCTGAACTCAATCACGTGCCTCATGGACTAGAGAGCATTGTCAAAATGCATCTCAGCAAATGCCCTTCAAAAAGTAGCTTTAAAACATAGGACACACTTAGCATGGTCAGGGAAAATAAATAAAACAAAGCATTCTGAAGCAGCCCCCAGACCCACTGCTAAGGGAACCCAAATCCACAAGCACCAGACACAAGAGTCACTATGAGACAAGCAGTAGTTGATTGGCGAGCTCTGCACATCCTGCAGAGGCAGGTGGTGTGCGCGGACAAGCCCTGCCGTGGGCTGTGGATGAACCACGGTGCTGAATGCCTGTTCATTGCTCATCCTAACTTTTGTCAGTAATGGGATTAAGTATCTGGGTGTGCTTACATAAATTTGCTTTTTGCAGGGGTCCAATTTTCTCCTCATGTTTTAGGGTAAGAATGAGAAATATTCTACTAAGGGTTACTGACACACACACACACACACACACAGAGTAAACGAAGGGAGACATCAAGTAAAAAAAAGTGACAGATTCATGGATGTCCAAGAGATTTTGTGTGAAAAAGAATATTTGCAACATTTGTCCTTTGCTTCTAAATCCAATTTATTAATTTTATAAATTTATATAAAATTTGAGTTTGAAAAGCAAGCAACTCTCCTCCACACACTTCTTGTCCAAATGATAAATCAAGAACAAAATTCCCTAAACTTTCATACATTGATCATAAGTTTAAATTTACAGTAAATGAAATCAAAAATCAAGCATATCAGAAGGGGAAATTATTTTGGATTATCTGAATGGGGCTTAAATCCCATCACAAGTGTCTTTAGAAGATGGAGGGAGATTAGACAGACATGCAGAAGAGGAGGCAGCCAAATGACCACAGAAGCAGAGATTGGAGGGATGAGGGCACAAGCCAAGAAATGCCACAGCCACTGGAAAGGGATGAATTCTCTCCTGGAGCTTTTGGAGGCAGCACAACCTTGATTTCAGACTACTCTGTCCTCCTCCAGAGCTATAAGAGGATACATTTCTGTTTTAAGCTACCAAGTTTGTAATTTGTTACAGCAGACACAGGAAACTAATATACTCTCTGACACCTCAAGTAGTAGGCAAAACAATATAAAATGTCACTATGTTTATGAAACTGTTTCAATACCTTCACTTCATTTCTGGTTTAAAAAGTGTGATGGATTTGACTTTGCTTCTTAATTTCCTATTTTCCTAGCTTTTCAATAAGTCTTCTTCCTAGAATTTTAGTCATTGTACCATCCCGAGTATAAAACATTTTTAGATTAGAACGTGAGGTTGCACATTCTGGGTTTGCTGGAGAGTTGACTTAGTTGGGCCCTGCGATCTGGTTGCCCAGGCCAAGGTGATTCCAACCTGAGCCACCGTTCATAGGTTGTGGTCCTTCTTGTGATAATCTTCTCTGGTTTTGTCATGCAATTTTTAATTGCCTTTCCTATTGACTTTAGTTTTTTGAGAGTAGGTGTCTTTAAATTCATCTGGCCTATTACTATGCCATATTGACATAGTCTGTGGGCTAATTATATATTCATTGTTCGAACTTCATTATAATTTGAAGGGAAATCTAGTCAATTCACTTTCTTAGCTCGGCAATTAGCTTTCTACTTCACATCTCAAAATGTCCCTGCTGGAATGGCTTTGGAACTGGTTATTAGACATGTTCCCTTGCCCTCAACTCTTTCTACCTGATCATGGTGTAAAACCACCAGCAGGGAATGGCCCTACCTGTCATTTATAATACTCCAGGATTCCTGGAGAATGTGCTCACCCACACTTTTATTCTCAGGGCTCTGATTACATAGATTTTTAAAAAATCTATAAGCACTCTTCTTATATGTCACTAAAGATTTCAATGTATTCTACTCTATGCATGTGCTACAAGCAAGAATGGGGACATCGAGTCTGTCACTAGAGGTCTTTCCTCTCACTCTGCATTCTTAGTGTGTTGACTCTTGGTTGTACCTATTGCTTCATGGATTAAAGATAACTGTTGCAGCTCCAGGTATCATGTAGGAGAAAGAAGGCTAAAAATGGGCAGCTGTCCCTGTATCTACCCTCCATCAGGAAAGCCAAAGCTTTCCCAAAATGTCGTCCTTCAACAAAGCAGACTTCCATGTAACTCTCATTGGCTAAAAATATATCACATGACCTCCTGGCTTCAAAGGAGACTGGACAAAGGTGCTTAGAATTTCTAATCTCTACCAGGGCAAGGCAGGCAAAGGAGAAGGGCTAGAAAAGGGTGATTGATTAGCCCAACTCCTGGGGCCTCACAACTTCTCTCTGCACATCTGCCTACACTTCTCTCTCTCCAGATCTTTCTTCTGCATCACCATTTATATGACCAAAGGTTTCCACCATAGTGCTAGAGGCTGGACAGAGGCTCCCTGGCCAGAGGCTTGTTTCTCAAATTGTGATCTACAGCCTTCCTTTAGATTCACTAAGGTGCTAGTTAAAATACTGATTCCCGAGCTCAAAACCTGCTGTACCAGACACATCCTGAAGATCAAAGATCCTTCTACTCCAGCCCTGAATATATGGCGGTGGAGTTTGGGAATTTCACATGAATCTCAAGTATGCTAAACTTTGGGAGTTGGGGAACTAGAGCCCCTATGTTCCAATTCCAAACTTCTGGGAAAGGGCCACTGATTGGCCTGCTTGGGTCTGGTGTGTAGCGTGTAGAACACCTTCAGTCCATTTAACTGAGGGTGGCAGTGGGCTTTTTAGAGGAGGCAAATCCACTAGCTTTTCTGCCACAGTGCGTACAGTCCCCCTCCGGTGATTTCTCACTTCACAGCTGCACCCCGAGGTTCCCAGCTGTCTGTCTCCCCTCGTAGGTTTCTGCTGCTTCTGCAGCTCAGGCACTACCTTTGAGCCGGGGCCCAGCCTCACCACTCCCTGCCGGTTCCTGGCTTCGCTCACTTCACTCAGCTTTGCAAGGCTGTGGGGCTTTTTGATGGTGCCTCAGGATGTAGCACATGGAAGCAAGTTTACAATTTATAGCCACATTTGGATGTGAAAAAATATAACAATTTTTATTTTTCTGTAATTGAACTCAACTCAGCTACATTTGTACATTCCATTTTTACTGAGAGCAAAAGCTCTTATTTTTTCCTGCCTACCCTCCATTCTCCTCCTTGAGTGTTAAAAACTCTCAGTCGCCTATCCTGAGTTGCCTATGACATGAACGGCCCTGCAAGGCTAGGCCAAGGCCTGGCTGCCTCACCACCTCCTTCAGTCATGGCTAACCATGATCCAGGAGCCGTGTTGCTTCAATGCCATTCAAAATAAATGCTTTTCCATGAAACTGGCTGATATAGACTGAATGCTTATGTTCCCCCAAAATTCATATGTTGAAACCCTACTCTGTAATGTGATGGTATTAGGAGGTAGGATCTTTAGGAAGTAATTAGGATTAGATGAGATTGTGAGAATGGAGCCCTCATAAATGGGATTAGTGTTCTTATAAGAATACCAAGAGAGCTGCTACTTCTCTCTACCACGTGAGGACAAAATGAGAAGGTGTTGTTTAAAAGCCAGGAAGTGAGCCCTCACCAGACACTGAATCTGCTGGCGCCTTACTCTTGGACTTCCCAGCCTCTAGAACTGCAAGAAATAAATGTTTGTTGTCTAGGCCACCCAGTTCATGGTATTTTACTATAGCAGCCTGAGACACAGGCTTTCCTCTTGGGATATGCCTTAGAAAGTACTATTAAGATTTTCCTAAACATATCTGAGTGTCTTTACCATAGTTCACCTAAGGTTTGACCACAAGAGGGAACAGATTTTGCTACCAGCTGTCTTATTCTTATTAAGCACTCTATTTTATTCTTTCTGAATTTCCTCTTCTTGGTCACTGGGAAATCCTTCTTTCCTTTTTGGGTAGGAAGAGAGATATATATATCAACTGGCACTCTTCACTATTCTGCAGAGGTTAGTGCAACTCAGTGCTCCATCCACAAAATTTGGTTCCTTATCATTGAAGCTCAGCTCTTAGATTCCATGGAACCAGCTTAGTTCACTGAACAAAACTTGGATCTTAGAAATAAAAAGGCTTTCAGCTTTCAGATTATAGTCTCTACTCTACATGAGAGAAATCCAGTCACAATTTTAATGGACTTCTTTGTTTTAGGCTGACCTGCCCTCCCCTTAAAGAAGCTCATATAGAAAGTATCATTGGTGCTTGAAAAATCTGGAAAAGGGAAGGACAAAAGCAAGAACACAGAGTTCAATATAAAACACTCTCCTCACCCCCTCACATACTCAACTATGTTGTCTTCCCTGTGTTTCATTGGGGTAATCTTGTCTCTCCTAATAGACTGGAAGCTCCCTGATGGCAGGGGCCATGCATCTTGTGTCTATCTCCCCTTGGCCCCCTATAATTAGACAAGGGTCCTTTTACAGTTTATTCAGTGCCATTTTTTAAAATTCTGTTGGTGACTTCACTGTTTAAAATGGCCCTTGAGCATACTGCTGAAGTCCTGTCTAGTGTTTCTTAGCTCTAGAAGGCTGTGATATGCCTAACGGAGAAAATACATGTGTTAGAAAGCTTCATGCAGTCATGAGTTATAGCATTATTGGCCATGACTTCAATATTAATCAAAAACATTAATATATATTAAATAAGGTGTCTTTAGACCATAACACATATAAAACAAGGTTATATATGGATTGGTTACAGAAATGTGACCAGAGGCCCATGGAAACCTAACCCTGCATTTGCCCTAGGAGCAACGATTCAGTATTTGCTAAGGCAGTGTTCATGGACACTTTATAGAACATAGCTACTGCAAATAATGAGAATTAGCTGTACGTGTTTGCGGAGCCATGTGAAAGTAAGTTGCAATCATTGCGAAACTCACCCCTACATCTTCATCTTGCTCTATTGCCATTGTAGCTTCTCCATGATGTTTATCTAATTGATGGGCACAACATCATAAACTAAGCAGAGAACTACATTTGGGTCTGGACACATTTGTGTATAAACCCAAATTCCACCTCTTGGCAAGTAGCAATCTCTTTGAGCCTCTGTTTTCTCATCTCTAAAATAAAAACCTTGTAAATGTGTTGTGATGGTTAAAATGAGATATTGTATAAGCCTGGCATATAGCAGACATATAAGGAATAGTAAGTGTCACCGCAGTTGGCACTTCACAAATAGTTGATTTCCCAAGATAGGCCTAACTGGGTATTAGAGTAGGGGCTGGCAAGCTCTAGCCACTGTCGATGCTTACTTCAATGGGAGTTTTTGTATGAGCACCACGGTGGGATTTAACACCTCATATCACATCTCTGAGATCTTGGGAATGGGTTAGCCATAGCACCCTCCAAGAGCAGAAAAGAGGAATTCAACCAAAATCAGTTTATCATAATTAATGCAGGCTAGTTTGGCTAGCATTAGGATGTCAAGAGAAACACAACTCTGAAGGCACCTCTCTTCCTCTTTTCCTTCCAGAAGAAAGGATTTTAACTAGGCCCATCAGAAGATATGAACCAGTGAAGCAGAATTTTATCTGGAATCAGTGACCTGTATTTTATAAGAATTTTGTTGATAAGAAAACCATGTTTCTGATAATGCAACTGAATCATTACCTGCTTTTATCGGGCTTTGATGACCACAGAGAAATTATGGTTTTTACTGAGCCAACCCTTGTGTGTTGATAAAAGTAGCTTAAGAGTTATTTAAATAAAAGTTTCCAAGAAGATCTAATTTCACAACAGTGAGATGTCAGAAACAGTAAATATCATCTTTTAAGAGGGTTAAGCTTTTCTTTGTTTTTCAATTTGGTAAAACCGAATTGGACATTTTGCATAATGCAAGTTTGCATTACACTTTACAAAAATATTATCTGCCAGGTATGGTCCTGGCCTCCAGATTGTATGTCCAACTGCCTACTTGGCATGTCCACTTCGATGTCAGGCAATTTTAACACCATCGATCCCAAATCATCCCTCCCCTGCTATTCCCTCTCTCAGCAAATGACATCACCTTTCCGATCAGCCTGTGGCTCAAGTCTGACATCTGGGAATTGGCCCTCGTCTCTTTCTTTTCCTCATATCCAATTCTTCAGGAAGTCCCATCCTCTCTGCCTCCAAAATGCATCCCCAAATCCAACACATCTCACCTCTTCCACTGGAGGCTTGCCTGAGCAGCAATTGCCTTTCACCTAAACTGCTCCCACAATCTCCGAACTGGTCCGCCTGCTTCCATGCCTTCTCCACCCATAAACACTCCCCTTCATTCTTCACACAGCACACAGAATGTTCTTTTTGAAGATTACGTTTGATCATATCACTCCCCAGCTTAAAAGCCTCCCATCTCTCCCATTGTAATTTAAATTGACTGTAAGCTCTAGTAGCGCCCTCAAGGGCTTACTTGAACTGATTCCACCCAACACCTTGGACCTAACCTGTACCCCGCTCCTCCCTCCCCATGGCTTAGAACACTCCTCTCATGTCACTCATCGTCTTCTGGAAATGATGCTAAGTTTGTTCTGGTCCTCTCACTTCCTTTTTCATCATTCAGCACTCAGAGAAAATGTCACCTCCTCAAAGGGGCCTTCTCAGACTGCTTAGCTAGAGGAGCTAGCCCTTGTCCCAAGACACTCTCCACCCTATTACTCTGGTTTTTTTTTCACAGAAAATATCACTCTCAGATCTCTCTTCTCTCCCTCCCTCCCTGTCTCCCTGGCTTATTTCTTCTTTCCCTGCTTACTTTTGGCTATCTGCCCCCCTCACAGCATAAACCTCATTAAGACAAAGATTTTTTCCCATTCCCTACTCTAATCCTAGTGCCTAGAATACTGCCTGGATCGTTGTAGGTGCTCAACTAATACATGCCATTTATTGAGTGTCTTCTGTGCTCCAGGCACTGTAGTAGGTTCATTAGAGACCTACTGCTCTGTCTCACAACAGACTTTCAAAGATTTAGGTATGGAGAAGCTGAAGCACAGAGAGGTTATGTGACACAGCCAGTTAATGAGAAGCTACGCTGAATGCAGGAGATCTGTCTGATTTCTAAATCCATGCTTTTTTGTTGTCATTGTTGTTATTCAACACTGCTTCACTTTACTTGATTTTCAGTCTCCACATTGGTGACTAAGTATTTTTATGTTTGTCTTTCGTATTTGATTATTGCCAAATGATTGTTTTCATACAGTATTGCTATCTAGGGTCTTTTCTGCTGAGGTTGATATTAACCAATTTTCTAAGCTTTGAGATTATTTTCCTTCATAGGCACAAGACACAGTTTTTGATTGAATACAATAAAATTGATGTTCATTCCTATTACTGAAATGAGTTTTTGCTACGATATTAGTAGACATAGATAATAGTATTTGGTAGTCTTAACTTCCTCAGTCAATTTCTTTGTGACTGGCTCTATGACAGTAATTATATCAGCTGGTGATATTTGTTTCCCCCTTTCTCCACATAGTTTTTCATTTTCTATTTCAATTTATATAGAATACCAATTTATAAACCTCAGATCCTTTTTGAAAGTGGGTGTGGGTGATGAGGGGAGTTGGAAGTATAAGCCATGAATGAATAATTGTATTGGGAACTGTTCCGGCCACGGAGTGATGTCATTCTGAACATCTTAGACAGAGAGAATGAGTGAGGGAAGTGCTTGTGGTGAATCAGAAGAGAGTGAGCCTGAGGCTGATTGGATTGAGGGCAGGTATTCCCTCATGCACTAGCTGTATTTTTATATCTTTACTTGGTGCGGGCCAAATCTGAACACTAGTGAGACTTACCGCGGAGCAGTGGGAACGGCGTTGATGCCTGCTCTCACACACCCACAGAGTCCCCAGTGTCTTCTCAGCTTCCCCATCCCTGCCGCAGGTGAGTGTGTGGATGACAACGAGGAGCTGGGTTCCCAGCTGTTCCGTGGTGCTGGAATTAGGTGTTGTGTCTCTTGAGGGAGAACGGTGACCAGAGAATACATGAGAGAAGTATGGTGGAATGAGACTGAGGCACACCGAGGGTTCCACAGTGCGCCTGCTCCAGCTCCCGGCCCCGCAGCAGACCCAGTCCCTCCTCCTTTCCTCTTCCTTCTTTATCCTCACCTTCTTGGCACCAGCTCACACACTCCTTCCGCTGGCCGCCCTGAGAATCCTGTGCCCTACCTGTGCCGGCCGCACCCCGCTCACCGTCAACCTGTCGGTCCTGCCTGTCTCCGGTTCCTTGTCGCTCAGGGGCCCTGTCTCTTTCGGGCCGTGAAAGGGGATCAACTGGCCCATCTGCACCCTCGCACCAAAGCCCACTCTTCCCTTTAGGCCACACCACTCCTATCCCCTCCATTAGATTTGAACAAAATAAAAACAGAGTTTTTTATCATCAACAACACCCCTCCCCCCATCAAATGCTCCAGGACTGCTGATGCAACCCTTTAGTGCCTGCAGGCCAAGCAAGTTAATTTCATGCGTAAGATACTTGCCTAGGATATCATGCAAAACAAAACAAAAGGGTGTGCAGTTCACTACCTCTGCTCTACAGTTTCAAAAAAGTCTCCATAACTTAAAATTTACCTATACTTGCCTGGTTCTCAGTCTACAGTAACAGAAAGCCTGCACCATTCAAAACTTCCAAACAATTAAGTTATGTTCAAAGAGGTTTTTCTTTTTCCCTACAGGTAATTAGATTAGATAAAAACCTAACAAAAGTATTTAACTACTTTCATTCACGTCTATTAAAAGTAAAGGTCAATATGTATTAATCTGCCATGTGGAAAATTTTACATAAAAAAATTTAGTTTTCAAGTAGTAATTTTAAACTTTACAATTTTTATTTAGTTCCAAAAGGAGAAAAATAAAGTAACTAAAATAGACTAACCAAAAAAAGGTGAAAATTTGCCATGGTTAAGTTTTTTTTAAGATTTCTAGACACATCAGGTGATAGGCTTTTAAAAAATAACTTTTATGAAATGTTATGAAAATAAGTACACTTTTATATTTCACGGACTTTGACTATTCTTTTAATAGTACCATCAATATTACGTGAATGAAGACAATTTAGTTTTATATAAAACAAGGCTATATTTTTTCAGTACAATTTCCTTACTACACAAGAATATAATTTCTCTCAGCAAACTCAGAGCACATTCTGGTATGTTAGCTTGTTTTGGGTCCTACCCTTATATTATGTGCATTTCCTTATAGTAAATAGTAAATATTCCTTGAAAATATGATTTGTGGTGACTGCATACTATTGGATCAAATGCTGTTCCTGTGATTTTGTTGATGACATCCCATGAGGTTTTGGTCGTTTCTTATTTTTTTCCACATTAAACAAAATTGAGTATTAAGATTTCTTTCTTGAGTTTGAAATTTATTTTCCCCTGGTCTCAAAGAGCAAGGATTGTGCCAGTTAAGACGGAGTTTAGTGCTAGTGTTGGATACTAACAAACAACGTTTGCTGTGGGGAAGGCACAGGGAGTTTTAGGCTTTAGGTTTCCTGTCAGTCTTGGCGCTGCTTCTTCCCTTCCTGCCCTGTAGCTGGGCTGCCTGACCACACTGGACCAGGAAGGGTAAACAGCACCACGGGGCTCCCAGTGGCCACGACCACCCTGGAAATAAGGTTCGACGTGTCTCCCGGGCTGCCCTTCAGCTCGCGGCCTCCTTTTCCTATTGGTTAACTGGCCTCTCACTTCCTTAGATCAGTCCCCATCTGATACTCTAGTTCTGATGGCTTGGTTTCTTTTGGTTCCAGTTTTCATGTTCCTCTCTGGGAGCTGCGCAGACAACCCAGACTTGTTTCAGTGCTAGAGTCCACGTAGGACTTTCACATTCCAGCCGCAGAAACTGATCCTCATCCCGCAGCCAGGTCCTGCTCGCTGCTGAAGAGCTCCCTGAAGTCCACCGGTCACCTGCCCGCCGCACAGACCCAGAGACTGGCTTCTTCACTGCCTCACCATTGCTGTAGTCAGCTCCCGTGTGCTAAACTCAATAATTCTTGGGCTTTCCTTTTCAAATACTGTTCTTAATCTGAAAAATGAAGACCTCTTCCTGTGCCTGCAACTGCATCTGTTCTCTAAGCACTTGCCCCACACCAGTAGTGGTCATGACTGGCTCCTGGGAGTTCTTTACTCTGTTGGCACAAGACCCCGCCTCTCTAGGCCTCAGCTTCTGGGTCTTTAATGTGGAGATAATAATAGTCCTTGCTTCATGGAGTTGTGAGGATGCAATGAATTAACTGTAAAGGACTTAGATCATTGTCTGGCACAGAAGTGTTAAATACAATTTAGCTTTATTTACCATTAGGAAATTTCTCTACAAGCACTATTATCACTGGGGAATTCAAGCTAATTTGGCCTTGGAGTTTCACTATAGGGATGGGCAAAGACAGACAGGGAAGCATGCATTTGGATTGCTGTCTCTTACCGGGGTATGTTAATTTGCCTCACCACAGTAACCATTTTACTATCTATACGTATCCTCTAACATCATGTTGTAAACCTCAAAAATACAGAACAAAATTTATTTTTTTAAAAAGTCCTTCTTGTCCAATTCAGAGCCAGTGATGGACTGTCTTTTCCTTTCATCTAATGTGAAGCAAGGAAATAGAAAAATTTCTATCTGAATCGTACACAATGGGGCTCTAATTAGTATTCATTAAAGGGGACACTTCATGTGTACAGAGGGCTTGCTTTGAGCTATCTCCCTCAGCCTCACATCAGCCTTAATGTGGGGTACAAGGAGGCTGAGAAAAGTATATGGAAATTCAGTATCTTATGTAACTTTCAAGAGATGGGCCACAGCAAAAGTTATGCTGAGAATCCTTTGCAGGTGGGCCTTGAAATTGTGATCAATTTTCCAAATTTATTGGTTATAAAAACAATTTATTTTTGTAATGTCTATTAGTGAGAACACTGAACCAAGCTCATTAGATGATGGCTAATTGATAGAGGAGGCTAGTTAATTGACTGTAAGAGGTAAGGGTCATAGTTGAATATTAAAATGGTACATTCAAACATTTTAAAAGCAATTTTGGAAAGTGCAAAAGCTGTGCTTTTTAACTCTATAAGAGGACAAAATCAGGGCAGTATACAGTTAGCCTCACAGTGACTCTATGTTGAAGGTCAACCAAAAAAATGATGTAGGAACAGTTTTAACAGGCACACAGAGACACTGTTATGCAGTGTTGATGGTTGCGTGGTAATCATTTCTGATTTGTTTAGTTTTGTTTAGAGCCTATTAATCCTTTCAAATTTGTACCTAAGATTCTTGTGCTAAATTTAACAACAAAAAGGTTGCCAGTGCTGTATCCTGAAAATGGGCAGGAAGAGAGATCTTCCAAGTGCGTACTAAGCACAATTAGAAGCCACACAATGCAGGTGACAAGAGTTGGAAATGACAAAGAAGCCAGTCAAGTGGAAGGACCCCTGCTTAATTCTAATCTGCCCATTGTGCTAGGGCTGAGGCATCACCAGAAATAGCAGCAGGTCCTGGAAGCCATAGTCACAGTCTGCATATGTCGTAGGAATGGAAGGAAACAGGGATGAGGCGGCCGGTTATGCCTCATTCCATTCAGCCACCCTTACAACCACAGGAAGTAACAGCCAGGACTGTCGTGTTTTAGGACAAAGGATGATGATGTAAAAAGAGTATGAAATATAAAGATCTCAAAAAATTATCCCTAAGTCATGGAAACACCCTTTATGACACCTCATTTGATTTATTTTTTGAAACTTAACATCTCATCATGCAATTTCCTTGGCTGTATATCTCCTTTTGTTTCCTGAGAATGAGACACACTATTTTTCCCACCAATCAGGATCCAAAAATCAGCTTGATGAGA
>NW_012148941.1:2696344-2760363 GCF_000956105.1 Propithecus coquereli
ATGGATCTTTTGAGAATTTTCAATGTACTATTAAAATATTTATCTTTGATAGATACAATATCCAAGGCAGTAGCATCCAATATATTTTTGATACCTGAATCCTTGCAGAGTATTTTCTCAATTATTTTCCTTTGGCTCCTTTGAGAACTTAATATAGGCAGCCCTTGCTTTGCATAAGTTAACTGAAACTCATTTGTATCAGAACCATGCAAAACCAGAGTTGCCGGATGCTTTTTTGTTTGTTTGTATTAACTCATCAGGATTCAAACACCACTTTTAGGAGACAGGAATACTTTTCTCTTTTGATAGCATTGGCATTTTTCTCTGAAATTGTAGAGAAGTTATTTAGATTGTCTTTATCAAACTTTGGCTCTGTTAATACCAGCCTTGGTCTATTCCAAGTGAAGGACAAACACAAAGGCATGCTGTACAGTGCATTATTCCAGTAAGTGGTTCAGTTAGAATTCTAGCTCTGGGTCAAGTTCTTCCCAGTGTTCATGAAAAGAGTTGGGAGAGTCTCCTAAGTGACCCTTTGTTTCCCCCACAGTCTCTTGGGTTCCCAGGCTACTGGTATAGTAGCCAACTATTTCCAAGGAGGCTGGTGAGCCTGTGCTCACAGACACTCCTTACCAACTATTGGTCGGCCTGTTCCAGCAGCATGCCCATGGGTGCTATTGCTGTCCATGTGTCACTCCCGAGTTCCCACCTCCCTGTCCCCTGGCAGTCTATTCATCCATGCCGAGAAAAATGGACAATACTGTTAGTATGTACCTCATATAATTGTTTTAAGGATGGAATTAAATGTCTATAATGCACTTTGCATTTTTGGGAGCATGGTAAATATTCAGTAAATATTAGCAATTATTATTGGTATTTTGCATGCCCACAGAAAATAATTTATGGGACTTGTAGCCATACCCTTATGAGGCATTGATTTTTACTTTTCAAGAGCAATTTGAAGCTTTCATTCTAATTTGATCTAGTCTACTATATTAGTTCCCTACTGCTACTGTAAAAATTACCATAAACTTGTAGCTTAAAATAGCACAAATTTATTATCTTACAGTCCTAGAGGTCAGAAATCCTAAAATCAAGGTGTCAGCAGGGCTACTTTTCTTTTGGAGTGGAGACAGTATACTTCCTTGCCTTTTCCAGCTTCTAGAAGCTATAGCCCCTTCCTCCATCTTCAAAGCCAGCAGCATAGCATCTTCAAATCTCTCTCTCTCTGGCCTCTGTTTCCATTGTCACATTTCCTTGTGTGGCTTTGACACTCTTGCCTCCCTCTTCTAAGGAAACTTGTAAAGATATTGGGCTATTGGGCCCCCAGAGTATTCAGGATAATCTCTCTCTCTCTCTCCATCTCAAGATCACAAGTTTTAGGGATTAGGATGTGGACATGATTGGGGGGTCCATTATTCTGTCCAATGTGGCCACTTCTAAGATTTTATTTTATTTTTCATCTTCAGTAAAAACAAAAGCCTGGGTAACATTGGTGTTTTGAACTCAGGTAACTCAGAATCATCAAAGCTATTTATTTCCAAGATTAATTACATATTATCATGTATCAGAAATATTCAGACAAAAACTCTGACGGACATTATGAGTTGGCTGATTCATCAACCATCTCTAATCCTCTCCTCCCTTTATTGCCTCTACTTAAAAGTCTATCCTTTCTTGGAGTGTCTAAGTGACACAGTTCTTGCCAATGAGATGGAAGTAAAAATCTGCTGGGGATTTTTTTGAAAACTTTGCTTTCATTATTAAAGATGAAAAAGGACATAGATCTTCCTTTTTTGGACACAGACCTGATAGTTGGAGCTTCAGCAGCTATCTTGTAATCATGAGGGAAAGACCAAATCTAAGGAATCACACAGACATTGGCCCTGCCATTATTGGGTAACTGCAGCCATCCCAAGAAACTTCCTATTGTGAGAGAGTAAGTGAGCTTGTGTTTGTTCTAACCACTGTATGTAAGTTATCTGTTACTTGCAGCTGAACAAATATAATAGCAGTTCAAAAAATTACTTAGGCTAACCATGAATGCCTCATTTCACGGAGACCACATGTAGGTCTGACAATAGCAGGAATAAACACTGATAATATTTTAATAGATAAAGACTTTATTCTATTATTTGGTACTCTTTAGACTTATTAATGGAAAAACCTTCACCTGAGTCAAAGCAATAACTTCAAAGAACCAGAAATAAATCATTGGCTAATGTAGGCTGGCCTAGAAAACTTTGCCAAGTATTTTTCTTTAAAAAATTATCTCCCACTTTTATGTTTAACCCAACCCCTGCTTGCTCTTAAAAGTCTTATTTATGTAATAAAATGTATTTTTCTGCCTCTGTTTACACTAGACTTGGTTTACTTATTTTCTCATCATTGTTTTCTCTTGGGTCATTGAGTTTTGTTCCTTTTGGTTCTGAAATGTCAAGGTTCTGTATCACTGCAGAAACAAAAACCTTTGTTTTTAATGTTTAAAATGCTTCTCTCAGAGGGGCTTTCCAAAACAATTGAATGGTGCAGTCAGGAGTGCAAATTATAGGGAAACCCCTTAACTTCTCCTATTCCCCCAAACAGCAGCCATTTTCCAGGAAGCATTGACTACAGACTCAATGGAGGGAAGTTCACACCTGCTGGCCTCTGAAGACACTTACAATAGGCCAAAAGGCTGAGTAGTCAACAGCATTCATGTAGAATTACGTGGAATGTAAGATACTTAAGTGAAAACCCCAGGAGGGAAAGAAAAAGAAAAGGTAAGAGAAAGATGTTCAGTTGTCAGTCAGCCTTGACAGAAGCTTTGAACATCAGAGAAAAATCTACAATCTTATTTAAAACATATTAGTTAAATTATAAGACCTGTTCCCAATGTAAGTCTTGTAATACTAGAAAACTCATGAAAAATTTTGTGAGTTAGATATTTCAGCTCCATTTGCAGTGTAGACCCATCAGAGATATTCTCATATATATACACACACACATACACACACACGTATATATATAAATTTTAAGATGCCACAGATTTTACAAAGCACCATCAATTTAAACATAGTTTTTATTTTATTTTATTTTTTTTGAGGAGAAAAAAGCAAACCACATTAGATGGGTACATCAATTCTTACACAGTCTAATTTCAGAAAGATCGAAAGTGTGAAAAGTGAAGCCAGGCACCCGTGGCTCATGCCTGTAATCCTGGCACTCTGGGAGGCCGAGGTGGGAGGGTTGTTTGAAGTCAGGAGTTGGAGACCAGCTTGAGCCAGAGCGAGAACCCGTCTCTACTAAAAATAGAAAAATTAGCCGGGCGTGGTGGTGCACACTTGTAGTCCCAGCTATTCTGGAGGCTGAGGCAGAAGGATCACTGGAGCCCAGGAGTTTGGGGTTGCTGTGAGCTCGGCTGATGCCACTGCACTCTAGCTGGAGTGAGAGAGTGAGACTCTATCTCAAAAAAAAAAAAAAAAAAAGTGTGGAAAGTGAGAATTTTAGTCTTGAGGGAAAATAGTAGTTCTTGTTGCTCTTACCAGAGAGATCTGAGCTCAGATTCTTCATTCTCAATGTGAGGAATGTGAGCTATAGTGGTGATGATGGAGGTGGGAGGCAGAGCGGTGTTGCTAGGAAAAAAAAATGCGAAGAGAATTATGAGAAAAGAAAGATCACAACTTCATCAATATTTACAAGAAATTTGGGATTCAAATATCTTTGGAGAACCATAAGTATTTTCTGAATAGTTTTGCTTGTCCCAGTTTATTTGAAGATAAACAGGGCCCGCTCTTGGCGATATTGTGAAATAGATGAAAGGCCACTATAGCTTATGGGAAAGCCCCCAGGAACACCAAGAACCTGAATTTGAGTTCTAACTTTGCAATTAATTTGTGATGTGACAGGGACACATTATTTATTTAAGCTTGCTGGACTGCAATAATCTCTTTTGCAAAATTAGCATGATCGATGGTTGCTCTCCCACAGGAAATGTGAGTGGCTGGGAAGACAGAGCTATATGTCTTTGGGATTAACCGCTGAGTTAGGAACAGGGTTAGGATGGAGGAAATTTTTCCTGTTTTAGCAGAGTGGCCTCAGGGCCTTGGCTGACGTAACACATTGTCTGGGGTGGAGTGAAGAGCAATGCCAGAGGCAGGAGCTGGCACCTGCCACCCACCAGCAGGGAGGTGCTCCTTAACAGCAGCCTTCCAGGCAAAGGGGCTGCAAGAAAAGTGAGGGTAAAATCCACCAAAGACCACAAAGATCACACAGAGGCTGGACGAACTGAAGCACCTCCACCTTCAAATCCGCAGGTCGAGGACAGGTGGTGAAAGCCAGGTGATCATTTAGCCTCTGCCCTCAGGCCATGGCTTCTTGATCATTCCCACATCCCAGGTGTGTTCTGAGGCCCTAATAGCACTATTAACTCAACAGAGCTAGAGCAGTGGGTAAGAAGAGTTTTAAGATTACAAAGTGACCAAAATGTGAGATAATATAACAAATTGGAAGAAAAAAAGCAAAAAAGTCTTGCTGGAAATGCAAATGGAATGACTCTTAAAACAGTGAAAAGGATTCTGATGAACAAAAGTCTATCATACAGCGAATCAACAAGTGTCCTGTGCAATGCAATCAACAATAATCACATGCTTTTTACTTACGAATAAACAGACTCTGGAACAATCGTTAATCACAAGAACAGGAGTTTTTGTTCTCATTCTAGAGCAGTGTTTTTCGAAATGTGGGTCACAACTCATCAGTGGGTCATAAAATCAATTAGTGGGTCATGACTAGCATCTTTTCTTTTTAATGGTAGATAAAATAGAATAAAAAATATCACGTTGCATCACACAAAGTAAGTTTTGTGACACTTTTGTTTCAGTTGGGGGTGTGTGTGGGGGTGTGTGCTGGGACATGATGCAGAGTCTTTTGTCTACTGTGGTAGCTGTCAATAAAAGGTTAAAAAATGATCCTGGTGGGACATTAGGTACGACTTCTAGAAATCTGGGGGCACATTTTGTGGTATGGGTTGAATTATGTTCCTCAAAAACATATGTTAAAATCCTAACTCCCAGTACCTGTGAATGTGACCTTATTTGGAAATAGAATCTTTTAAGACCTAATATAGGTTGACATATTCGGGAACAATTTAAATAGAATGCGTATTTTCCATTTGCTCATGTGCAATTGATTCTGGAAGAAACACTAAGTAAATGCACAAAACTGCACTCAGCTGAACCGAACTGTATAGGACAACTCAAAACATTCACAGGAGCACACCTCAAACATCTACCAGTCAACTTCAGTTCACCCCACATTACGAGCCACACCTATTCGTGCCAGTTGTTACAGCTTCCCCACTGATTTCAGAAAACTTTTCTTCCGCTACTTCACACAAACTGCAACCCTTCCACAAGCAAACTTCTGGTCTTTGTCAAGGTAAAGCATGATATTTATTGTAGTATTTATGCATTGCTTAACCATTCAATATGTATGAAATTATGCTACTCTTTTTATTAGGTTCCTTCTTCTTTTTTTTTTGTCACTGACATTTTGAGTGTTATGTCCCAATCACACTTTTTGCATAACCCCTGCGGTTGTTAGGGCATGATGTAATGTACATTTTGCACGGCACAGTGATGTTTAGGAACGTTATGTCGTGTGATAGCAGAACTGAGTGTGTGGTGTTTAAATCCATGACCCTGCATAAGATCATGCAATGGATGAGTATACATAGATACAGAAGGGGACAAGAGTCGAGCCTAGGGGCATGCCAACCTTAGCAGATAGTCAGAGGCGGAGAGGAGCCAGCAAAGGAGCTGTCTGGAGAGATAGAAGGATCCAAGAGACCATGGTGTTCTAGAAACCAAGTAAAGAAAGTGTTTCAAGGAAGCCCTAATCAAACATTTCTGGCGCTGCAGAGATATCAAGAAAGAAGAGAAGTGACCACTTAATTATGACATGGAAGTCCTGAGTGATTTTGATAAGTGTAGTTTTGTGGAGTAGCAGAGATACGCCTAATTGAGAGGGTTTAATAGAAAAAAGAAAGAGAAGAATACATTTTTAAAATAACTGTGGAATAAATTTGATTTTAATACAGAGGTTTTTTTTTTTTCCCAGTAAGCTCTATTATCAACATGCATATTTATGTCTTGTATAGTATCTGATAAATTAGGATCTGTTTACATACAATTTTTTTTTTTTTTTTGAGACAGAGTCTCACTCTTTTGCCCGGGCTAGAGTGAGTGCCGTGGCGTCAGCCTAGCTCACAGCAACCTCAAACTCCTGGGCTCAAGTGATCCTCCTGCCTCAGCCTCCCAGTAGCTGGGACTACAGGCATGCGCCACCATGCCCGGCTAATTTTTTCTATATATTTTTAGTTGTCCGATTAATTTCTTTCTAATTTTAGTAGAGACGGGGTCTCGCTCTTGCTCAGTCTGGTTTCGAACTCCTGAGCTCAAACAATCCGCCCACCTAGGCCTCCCAGAGAGCTAGGATTACAGGCGTGAGCCACCACGCCCGGCCAGTTTACATACAATTTTTAAAGATTACTATGGAGTTTCTGCAACATGCCTGATAACACTATGTTTAAGAGAGCAGGGGCTAGAATTGGGACAGACTTACTTGTGAATTCTGGTTCTGCCATTTACTAGTTGTCTGACGTAGCCTTGATCTTTAGATTTCTGAAATGGGGTTAATATGTTAATGCAGTGAGACATTGTAGGGGTTAAGTGCTTAGCATGGTGTCAGACACACAGGATGGGTTCATAAATGTTATTATCAATATTTTTACAATGATGTATAGTGAAGCGTGGCCCTGAATTTACAATAAAGTTGGGGAAATAAGACAGAAAAAACTTAAATGAGTATATAAATGGTTGATACACAACTAGTGCCAAAGGAGACTGAGATACCATTGGAGTCAAAGTGACCAGGCAAAGTGAGACTCAAAATGGAACTTAAAGAATAGCTCTGAGAAGGGATTCATTCACTTTTACTATACACCTGCCACTCTGTCTGGCGCAGAGTTTAATCCATATGCAAGTGATAATAAGAAACAAGCAAAACACCTACAGCGTGCAAAGCCTCATTTTAGCCTGATATGTCCGTCATCTACAGAACCACATTAAAGCAGCAAACCTAAGAGAGGTAAGTTGCATATTCTTCCTTCTGACCTTTTTATCTTCAGATAGAGTTAATTATGTGCCAAAAAGGAGTTCAAGAGTAGGTGAGGGAGAAGCAAAGGTGGGGAATTATCAACAAGGGCATATCAAGAGGTGATTGTGCTTATGGGAAAACGGTTGCAATCTGGTGTGGTTTCTCTTTCCCCAGCTGGCTGATCCAGGATTTTATTTCACTGAGGAATAAAACTACAGGCCAAAGTCCTGCTGCCTGTAGTTCCTGGTGGGATAACTAACAGGTAGGCGGGTATTTGGACTTCGAGAATGTCTCCACCCAGGTTGAGGCTCTCAAGCTAGGAGTGCAGGGGCACTGCTGTCCTGCAGGGTTTCATCTGAGGAACAGATCAAATCACTCTCCACTGTTTGGCCATTAAGGATTCTCAATGTGCTTCCTTAGGCAGAGTTTAAGAGCGTTGAAGAAATATATTGTGTTGCACCGAGGTAGCTAATTAAAGCATTAGCAAAGACACTCAGTCTATTCACCTACTATCAGCCAGTAAAGGCGGAGGTGTGACCTTGAAAGATAAACCCAGGACAGATAAGTTTTGATGAGTTGAGAGAAGATGAAACATGAGTATTTGTCAGACCTCTGTGGATCTTTGAAGGAGATGTATTAGGTTCCTAGGGCCCTCATAACAAATTATCACAAACTAAATGGCTTAAAATGACAGACATGTATTTTCTCATAGTTCCAGAAACCAGAGGTCTGAAATGGAGGTGTTGGCAAAATTGATTCCTCCTGGGCATTTTTTTTTTTTTTGAGACAGAGTCTCCCTCTGTTGCCCGGGCTAGAGTGCCGTGGCATCAGCCTAGCTCACAGCAACCTCAAACTCCTGGGTTCAAGCAATCCTAGTGCCTCAGCCTCCCGAGTAGCTGGGACTACAGGCACACGCCACCATGCCCGGCTAATTTTTTCTATATATATATTTTAATTGTCCAGCTAATTTCTTTCTATTTTTAGTAGAGACAGGGTCTCGCTCTTGCTCAGGCTGGTCTCGAACTCCTGAGCTCAAAGGATCCACCCGCCTCGGTCTCCCAGAGTGCTAGGATTACAGGCGTGAGCCACCACGCCCGGCCTTCCTTCTGGGCATTTTGAGAGAGAACTTGTTCCATGTCTTTCTTCAAGCTTCTGGTGGTTGCTGGCAACCTTTGGTTTTCCTTGACTCATAGATGCATCTCTCATGCATCTTCATGGGCTGTTTTCCTGGTGTCTCTGTCTGTGTGTCTTTTCTTCCCCTCTTATAAGGACACCAATCACATTCCATTAAAGGCTCACCCTATTCCCGTATAACCTCATCTTAACTAATTGCATCTGCAATAACAATTTCCAAATGAGGTGACATTCTGAGGTTCTGGAAGACCATGAATTTTGGGTGGACACTATCCAGCCCACTGCAAGAGGGGAGAATAAAACCAGTAGGTGTCCCCGTTTAGGGATAGAGAATACTGAGGAAAACTCTTGAAGGAATGGTTGAAAGGGTACAGAATACTAGTAAAGCAGTCAGGGTTATAACAGAAAACAGATATCCCATCAAATAGGGAAATAGAGATGAGTTTAAAGAAGGAACTGTTTGTCAGGGTTAAGTAAAAAACAAACAACGGGGCAGCGAAGCACCTCTGAGTAACAATGGCAGGGCTCCATTTTCACCAATCCTCCCACCCTCCCCTTCCCAGAGACGCATGGTCATGGCCTTGCCATTGGCCTGCTTAGTGATGCCTCTCAGGTCCTGTCCTGGCCTTCCCTGAGGCTGTGACGTGGGCACCTGGAGGACCCTGACTGGCATTCAGACACATACAACTTAGAAATGTGGGCGAGTCAGTGGGGGTGCACCCCCATTGAAGAAGGAGGGATGGAAGCTAATTGATGCATTAGTTTCAATTTCTCTGCAGACTGTCCTGAGATGCATTTCATAAGACTCCTCAGCAGATTCTGAGGAATTAAGCACCAGTGGCCAACTCAGTAATTCATCCTTGTTTTGGCTTCTAATCTCTTCGTTCACTCTTCCTGAACCTCACTCCTCTTCTCTGAGTTCCCAAAGAGACTATGTACACGTGAGTCTCTGTCTTAGGCTCTTCTTTGGTAAAAGGTGTAAGGGCAGAGAGGGGTGACCTAGGAGGGGGATGGGAGGGGGAGAGGTTGGGCAACAGAGAGAGCAAGCCTGAGAAGAGAAGAAGAAAACAAACCTTAGTTGTCTGAGGAATGCAGTCACGGTCAGCCCTCAGGCCAGCAGGCAAGAGGGAAAGGGAATGTACAGCCAAACTGTCCCCTCCCATCCACTGTCCCCTGCCAGGGCCTTCTGTGGCTGAACTGAACCCCAGAGGGTGAGGAAGGATTAGCCTTGATGCGGTTGGTTTGTAGAGGTCAGCCTCCAGGGCACAGAGCAGGTGGGAAGGTGGAGTGGAGAACTGAAAGAAACAGAGAATTTCCAGCACAACTGGGTTTGTTCACATGTCCTACCGACCATGAGTCTTACACAATTGACACAACATTGACATAATCCACAGGCCATCTTTCCTAATAGGTAAATGCTTCTAAGATGAGGTTGCTTTTCTGACTAGACAGGAAGAACTTGTCTGCTACAGATTCTTTCATTTATTTGCCTACCTTGATCGAAATGGTCATAGTAAGCTTGGTCATTATCTGGCTTAAACAGCCTAGTATATTAGGAAGAATGTGGCCTTGAACTCAGAACATCCCTGGTTCAAATCCCAGCTCTGCTACTAACACATGTGCCCTTCCAGTTTCTCCTCTGTAAAATGGGATTAGATTTTCAATGCTTTATCACAAAATTTTTGTGAGGATTCAATGAAATAAGATACTGCAATTCTTGGCTGGTTTTTTATTACTACTTATTTGGGTAAGTGCCTCAATTTTATTCTTATATCCATAGATATTGGTGGATGTTATTAATAAATTATACAGAATGGGATGAAACAGTCTCAGAAATCTAAAAATTCCCATAAACATGAAAAGATTTCTCAAAGTTATAGTTGGATAATTGCAATATTTTATCATCTCTTCTGCCTTCGTGTTATTAGCCATATAAAATGTCCCAGAGTTAATAGTAACAAATGAGGTAGGTGTTCTCAAATTGCGTTCAGATTCCAATGGTCTTTAAAGCAAAATTTGTGGGGATGAAGTAATTTATGCTCAGACTCTATGCGACCATTTGTCTGATTGCTGATAATGATGATTCACTGAGGGAAAGACCCACATTTCTGTGCTGTTGGAGGCTTTTACTTAACTCCCTGCGTCAGTTGCATGAAATACAGCTCACTGGCAAAATGACCTCTGCCTGGAAACTGAGTACAAAGGGACTTCTTGCCTCAGGGCTGGCCCTCAGCTGTTTTAAAATGTTTTATGAGATTCTATGACCCTCTATGTGTTAATGGAAGGGTATGTTCTTTTTGAGATACAACCCTATTTCTTGGATCCAAGAATCTGTAACTTTGCGAAATTGAATATGTTTAGTTCTTTTCTTATCCCTTGCAGAAAATCTACACAATCTTTTTGGAGTAATGGTTCCTTGTTAAGGAAATGTCTCTCTCCTACCTTCTAAATCATTTTTCCCCTTAATTTCTTCCTCTTTCCCAAACAGTATTTTTTTTTTAATATGAGTGATGATAACAAGAAAAAGAGAATTTAACAACAAGGAAAACACAAATACAAGTTTATGATAATACTAGAATTATCATTTAAAAAGGAAAATAATGAAGTTGAGGCAAATTGGATAATCAAAAAACCCCAGATGTATCATCAAACTAATAACGTCTAAGCTTTCTCTCTAGATTATGTAGTTGTTAAACCATATATTTAATATGTTGAATATTTTGTGGTTATTTCCATGGACCTATTGCCTGGGACTTTAAATAGGAATTTAAAAACTTTTTTTTTAATTGACAAAAATTGTATATAGTTATCACATACAACATGTTGTTTCAAAATATGTATACAGTGTGGAATGGCTAAATCAAGCTAATTAACATTTGCATTACCTCACATGCTTCTTATTTTTTTGGTGGTGAGAACATTTAGAGTCTACTCTGTTAGCAGTTTTCAAGAACACAATACCGTTGTTGCTATCTATCTTAACTATCTCACTGTGTTGTACAATAGCGCTTTTGAAGTTATTCCTCCTATCTAACTGAAATTTTGTATCCTTTGACCAACATCGCTCTGGTGTAAAAATTCAATAGAAAATTTTAATCATGGGTCCTTGGGAAATCAACCAGACTCCTCACTGTCTCACATTTCTCTTTCACAGTAAGTGTTACCTGCTGTAGAACTGTTGAAGCCCCTCCTGAGTCTCCCTCCAGGTGGTGCATGGGCAGGTTGGGAACCTGAGAGAGAGCGCCTTCTTATGTTTTGTATTCTGGATGCTTCTCTTGTCTCACCCTAGGCCTGGCCCTGAGAAACACCAGTGTTGCCTGAGAGGTCTGAGATGTAGGCAAGACAGTGATTCGATTCCAGCACCTCCCGAGCACAGGCACGGATGTGAGCACACGCTGGCCCAACGGCTGCAGCAGCTCCGGTCAAGAGAGAGTGCTAGTTGCTATGCCTCAGCCTCAAGTGTGTAAAGTGACAGCGTACCCCTGTGACTAAAATGCACTTAAGACACCCAAAACGCACCTGTGACTGATTAGATCTCCCAGAGCCCACCCAGGCACACCCGCCTGCCAGATTGGGCAGCTGAGACTATGTTTTCAGAACTGTCTTGTTTGTCTGTCAAGGGGCTTACAGATGGCGGCTTGGTCTTCAAAAAGATTCTCTCTGGCCATTCTCTAATTCTGACTATGTATCCCCACTCCAGGGAGCCTAAGACCCATCCCTCTGTTCTGTTTGGGGATCAGGCAATGATTCTTGACATTCCTGTGATCAAAATGCCCAGATACTAGTTCTCAGCTGAGCTGTGTCTTCTCCATGGTGGTGGTGGTTGTGGGGAAATGAGATTGTTCATGGAAAAGTTTTAGCACCTAAGTGTCTTGTCTTCTTGGATTTTGCATATTTAGATAAGGCCTTTTCTCATCATTCCCAGATACAGCTCCTTCCTCTCTATTCCCCAAGGCACCTCTATTATTTATCACTTCCTCTACCTGTATCCACAGTGCATGGTTTGCCCATCTTGCCCTCCCCAGACTCTGAGCTCCAGGAGTCCAGGAGCAATGTCTCATTCATCTCAGATCTCCACACCATTTAATCCAGTGCCTGGGACATGAGAAAGAATTCTTAACTGAATGAATGAGTGTACAACGGTGTATAAATGTATAACGGTCAAAGGGAATTCACAGAAATCTTTGCCTCTCATTGGACTGGAAAGTATTCTTAGAGCTCAAACTTCTCTTTTGCTAGCCATGGAACTACATTAGGAAGAAACTGTGGTAACTGAGGCATGGCCAAGGGAGCACGAAAACAGATCCAGGGAAGAAACATTGTCATGAGTCAAACACTAATACTTGTTTAGATAATAAAGGATAACACCAGAGTTAGTAATAACGTAGACTAGACAGTTCCAAAAGTACAAAATGAAGAAATAATTGTTAGTTAGGAGCCTGCTGCTTTAGAATGTAAGTGAAAATGTTGGCAAATTGTATTTATGTTGGAAAAGATCCTTAGACTCTATTATCCTGAATATATTGTAAAATTTTTATGACTCAGTATAGTGTATCCATGAGGTTGAGTCAGGACTATCATGCGTCTTTCTTCAATGTGCTTCTACCACTATCTTGTTGGTGGTTTTTGAATGAGGCATTTAAGTGCTCTGGGCTTCATTTTTGCTATGGAAAAGAAATAGAATAGGCTAAGAGGTACCTAATTTCCTTCTAAACTCTAAAATGTAATGATTTTATACTTTAGAGTAGTTTCAAAAAACAATTATTCAGAGTGTTCTTCACTTTTAAAAAGGTCCAAATGTACTTCTTCCCATGAATATAATACAAATATTTAAATGTTATTTGTCATATGTTCAATGATTTATTTTAAAATATTAATATTAATTAGAAATACTGCACCAGAATGATGTTCTCATCATAATTCACTGAATATTTTGCTAGGGCTGACAGGAGAGAGTTACTGCTCTCTCCAGCTCTGAGCGCCATAGAAGCCTTTATTTAAAACCCTAGCGGGGGCCGGGCACAGTGGCTCATGCCTGTAATCCTAGCACTCTGGGAGGCCGAGGCGGGAGGATTGCTTGAGCTCAGGAGTTCAAGACCAGCCTGAGCAAGAGCAAGACCTCCGTCTCTACTAAAAATAGAAAGAAATTAGTCAAACAACTAAAAATAGAAAAAATTAGCCGGGCATGGTGGTGCGTGCCTGTAGTCCCAGCTACCAGGGAGGCTGAGTTAGGAGGATTGCTTGAGCCCAGGAGCTTGAGGTTGCTGTGAGCTAGGCTGATGACACGGCACTCTAGCCTAGGCAAGAAAGTGAGACTCTATCTCAAATAAATAAATTAATTAATAAATAAAAATAAAACCCCAGTGGGAAAAGTGATAAGCATGTCAAAGGGCATCAGAAGGGGAAAAGCAGCCATTCATATTTGATTTCTTCCATTATAATTGTTCCTTTACCACTACCACCTCCATAGAGCTGGCAGGAAGTGTGGGGAAGGCAGAGATGAGTTACCAATGTATCATAAACAAATTGAAACACACCAGTTCCCTATCCTTTCTGTCTTCCATTATTTCCCCAATGTTTCTAATCATGAAACAGGGTGACCTTACATCAGACACAAAAAGAAGAGGGAGTTTGGTACTGACTTAAGAAAAGCTCCTGATAAAAATGTAATTCCTTTTGCTTTGCAAAAATATATAAATTATGTACAAAATAAATCTTTTCATTTATTTATTTATTTTTTTGAGATAGGGTCTTGCTCTATTGCCCAGGCTGGAGTGTAGTGGCATCATTATAGCTCACAGCAACCTCGAACTCCTGGGCTCAAGCAATCCTTCTGCCTCAGCCTCCTGAGTAGCTGGAACTACAGGTGTATACCTGTACCACACCTGACTAAATTTATAATTTGTTTTTGGTAGAGATGGGATCTCACCATGTTGCCCAGGCTGGTCTTGAACTCCCTTCAAAATGAACTCCTTCCAAGTGTTAGCATGAGCCACTGTGCCCAGCCCCCAAAAATTCTTTATGGTTTAATTGGAGCATTAAATTCCATTGATATACAGCATATGCTACCAAAGTCTGTTAAAAAATGAGATTTTGCAAACTTTCTAAGCTTGTTTAATAATGAGGAAGATGGTCAGGCTTGGCTTTTCCCTGTTGTAATGCTAAAACAGGTTCTGATAAAAACAAACCAACACAAATGAACAACTTCCTCTTTTCTCTCTGTCTTTCCTCTTTTACAGTTTTGGACCCTTCCAGAATATCTATCATCTCATATTAGGGTGGGATGCCTGTGAAATATCCCTACACAGGGGAAATTAACCTTTTGATGGTTTTACATATTAGGCCTGTGCTAACTGCTTTCTATTCATGATCTCATGATGGCCATACAAAAATATCTGCATAGGATAAAGTCTCCTAGAATGGAGCTATAACCTTATCTTATCTATCTCTCCCTAACCATAATCAGTGTTGTGGCAACTGATCCAGAATTTTATTTCAGAGGGAACTTGGGCTATGCATACACTCTTTGCGGACAAATTGTCCCTGAAATGTCAGAAAGTCCAAAGTTAAATCACCTGGTATGTGGTTGTCTTGGTCTATAATCTGTGATCAAACTGGTTTTATCTGGTGTGTTGTTCAGGGTGTAAATGAGAGTGTATAGTAGGTGGCAGATGTGGGAAGAAGGCAGTTCGATGAATGACAGTGATGAAATGAAACAAGGAAGGGGCCAACACTAAATTTGTGGTTCCAGTGACTTCTGCCGTGTGAGAGGTGCCCTGTGTTGGCAGTGACAAATTGATAGGGTCAAAGAAATGAAGTGCTGAGTTTGGAAGTGTCAAGGTTGGCCAGAGTTCTCTCTGAATAATAGAAGCTTTACTGCACCATCAGCATTGACTGAAGGTGGAAAGGAGACAGAGCTGGATGAGTGCCCAGAACAAAACTGAATTGATTTTGTACACATTTTATTGGCTAACATTAGACCATCCCTAGCAAAACCCCTCCTTTGAGAAAAATCACACATGTACCTCCATCCCCATGATTTATTTATATTGTCTATCAATTTCATGATAAATGCTATTTTTGTTTACAATGCATTTTTCCCCTTCATTCCGCTTGCTGAGTACAATGTGGAGAACTGGAAAGAAATGGGATATCTCAGCTTTTCTTTGAGATACAATCCTAATGCTGTTTTTTGAAAAAGGCAAGTTTGTCAACTCCACGAAAACAAAAAGTACCAAATTTGTACCAGGTTTTTTTTTCTTTTTTTGTTTGTCTGTGTATAATAATAGTGAGTTACTTCACAGGAGCTTGTAAATTCACTGGTTTGGGCAGAAAGATATTTATGCTTCTCTTTCACATGCTTTCTCCTGACTAGCTGGGGTAGGGCATCCAATCTACAGTTGTGAAAGAACAAAGTTGGTTGAAATAAACACAATGACACCTACACCGTTTTGTTAGTGCTGTTGCTCTCACCAAATTGCTCATTCAGCTCTTAGTTATCTTCTAAACTTTTCTCAGTCATTGCCTTCCCAAGGAGCCTTCTTTGATGTACACCTCCTACTCCTTCTCTCTGCAGCATGTCATTTTCCCTATACTATTTCTAGACTTTGTGCGTATTTTGAAACCATCCATGTTCTGTTTATCTACCCATCTGTCTCCCCTACTAGTATGTGAACCCCTAGAGAGAATACACGCTATTCTGCCAGTAGCCATACACCTAATAGTGGATGGGAAAGAGTGGGAGCCAAATAAGTGTATGTTTGCCTGACCTGACTGCATCACTTTGATATGGCACATAGGCGGCTCCAGAAATGTACTGTCCTCTTAGTGCAGAATCTCTCTCACTGATATTTTATTTATTTTCTGAATCAGTAAGTTTCCCTCAAAGCCAGTTCCAATCTATTGTGAAATGTCTTTTTCATAAGCCACTTCCCCTTCTATCTTCTTAACACATATATACACATAATCCAGGCAGAATGTTTCTTCCTGAGTTCTAGACAGCGACGGGAAGTGAAAATGCCATATTGCATTAATTCTAAAAACAAACTTTTTTCCCCCCACTTTTTGAATTGAAATTAGGGAGTATGTCACAATCAACGACATCTTACAATTATAACGGGCACTTTTTTTCCTTTCTGAATAATGATACCTAACATAATGTTATGTCTTACAGTGAACGGTATCTTAAATTTGTTAAAATGTGGTACTTATGAAGAAAGTCCTATTGGTGGTCAGTCCAGCCCTGCCACGTTAGATGGTAAATTCTGGATATGTTCCAAGAGCTGCATTAAAAGTAAACCAAAAGAGACACAGATTTTGTAGAATAAGAGTGAAAGGGTCAGACTTGAAGGATCACAGGGCAAGGTTCACAGGATATTTGTTGTGTGTCTCTGACATCTGCTCTACTGTGTACCTGGCACCTTTAGTCATTTAATACTCAAAAATAATTGCTAACAGTTTTTGAGTCCTTACTATGTGTTAGTCACTATGTCTTAAGTGCTTTTCATGTCTGAGCTCCTTTAATTCTCACAACAACTCTTTGAGTGGGTTTGACTGTGATCCCCATTTTCCAGACACGTAAAGTCAGGCCGAGAGTAGCTAGATGACTTGTTCTAGTCCTACAGGTAGAAAGCGGCAGAGCCGTGCTGGATGCTAGGTCCATCTGACTTCCAAGACCACGATCTTGGGCACGCCGCAGTGCTTTCTCTCCAGTGTATGTTGATTTTGAATAAGTGGTATTTCTACTGATTTTCATGGCTTGGTCAGACTTATTGGTTCTTAACTTTCTTTCCAAACTTTCTATTTTTCTAACCATTTTTCTGGAGCCCCCAGTCTCCACTATCCATTAAATGACTATCTGAGATTTAATATTTAGATGAATATTGCCAATCTGTAATAAATAGTCCAATGTCAGATGCCATTGATTGTGACATACTCCCTGATTTCTATTCAAAAAGTATCTGTTTTTAGAATTAATGCAATATGGTATTTTCATTTTAAATAAGGAAAATATTTGTCAAGGGACTGTTTCATAGACAAAATCCTATCAAAAACAAAACTCCTGAAAGGACCATTGGTGATTATGATAGTGCTGTATTTAACAGATGTGATATTGTGGAGGCAAAATAAAATTTTTCTTAAGTAGAAGAAACAATGCAATCTCCATTTTGGAGGATTGTTACCCTTGAGTTCCCTGAGAGAAAATAAGTTCAACAGTCTCAACTGACCTCCTCTCTTGGGACTGAGAGCTGTTTTTTTTCCCAGCACCAAGAATCTCAAGCATAATCTTAAGAAATTACTGAGTGAAAACTTCAGGTACAAAAGATTCGGTTAGACTGGTTTACCTCATTCTCTATTCACTGCAGAGAGCCAGGACTAGATAGAGGTGACAGAGTGGACACCAGTCCGGGCAATGGAAGAAACACTGGCCTCGCCCAAACGTGAGTGCCCCACAGTCACCTGAACAGCTTGTCCAAACACAGATGGCCACATCCACCCCAGAGTTTCTGATTTATTAGGTCTGTGGTGGGCCCTGAGAATTTTCATTTCAAACAAATTCCCAGATGCTGCTGGCCCAGGCGCCACACTCTTGAGACCTGGGTTTGAATCCTGGATTCCTCATTTGACCAGCTGTGACTCAGAATTTAAATTAATTATCTGAGTCTTGGTTTCTTATTTGTAAACTGAACTGTAAACTCCCTGTTCTATCTATTTTATAAGACTGTTGTGATGATAATATAATACACATGCAAATTATTTTAAAACCTGTTATTATTGTTATTACTAGTATCATTGAGAAAGAGGCTGTAGATTTGTGTCACTCCAGACAGGAGCTGACAGAACCTTTGAGTTGCACAACTCTGAGTTTACAACATAGAGGCCCTGGGAACCAGCGTGGAACATTCGTGAGAAGGGCTTGGGTTCTATTGTCCTCCAAACCTGCATATGTGTGTTCAAATCCTGACTCCACAGGACTTGCGAATGCTTCCCATCTGGAAAATGGGCACAGGAGTACCTACCTTCCTGGCTTATTGTGAGGACAATTTGAAATAATACATTTAAAGAACCAGCACAGTGCCTGGCACATAGTAGACACTCAATAAATATTAGCTTCTAATATAGTTATGAGAACTAAACCGGATGGAGAAACAAGGTCATTTTGGACACAGCCGTGTCCCAATGAGGTAGCCAGCCCTCTGAGCCTGAAAGACCATATGCTAATGGTGCTGCTCTGCATGAGCAATTGGACTCACTGACCTCCCAGGTTACTTCCAAGTGAGATTCTAACATCAGCACAATGCAAATGCATCTAGGCAGTTGCCAGCAATCAGGGCTCTTTTCCTGAGTCTCCCCTACGACTGACAGCTACACCACTCATTTCTTCGTTGTGACCTACCATGTAATTATTGAGCGACACTTTCTGGAACTCCCTAGCAGGCAGAGCACTCACAATAGAAAAATTGAAATTACATTGAGATCCGTGTACAGAGTTCTTCATTTTCCCCTGGATTATGTGACACTTGAACAAGCCTGGGGCAGATGATGCATGACAATGCAGTGAGCTCTGCACTAACAAATGCCAGATAAACTGGCAATCTGCTCTGGGTGGGTGGAAGTTCCAGACTTGCAAAACCCTGTAGTTAATAGAAGCAAAAACTGGAGCACAATTGCTGACCCAGTCGCCGAACCCGATGCTCTGTCATGGGGCTGGAATGCAGCTCTGCGCCATGCTGGACAGACTTTCCTCTTATACCTCACGCTGATTACAAGTTATTCACCCAGGCTGCGTGCCTTGAACTAACACTTTGCCCATTCAACTTGACATCACGAGTGATACAGATGGACAGACTGTCCTTGAATATGCAAGCCTGTTCCTGTGATAGCAAGTGATTGACTTAGCAAAAATGGGAATTTGCTCAGCTTCTACCTTTATCTTCTTTACTGGTTTAAGTAGACCGGGTGGGTCTCAGGACAGGTGAGGAAAGGTGAGGCATTTCATTGCCTCTCATAACATTCCTTGCCAGCAAATAAGGGAAATTTTACATGAATGTCTGATAGGTTATTTTCCCCCTAATTTTTAAGCTGGAGGTGAAATACCTCCTATGATTGCAGAATAACACATTATCCATTTTTTAGACTTTTTTTTTCTGATTTGATGTAAACTTCTGACTTTTCTGCCCTCCACTATGCTTCCAGTTCCCAGTTACCTCTGATTCTGGGACTTTTTCTCACCTTTCTTCAATGATTTCAGCCTCTGGTGCACTGACTTCCTCTCCATATAATTCACTGCCAGCTTTCCTGATGACATCTGGATCCACAATCCTCTGGTCTCTTCCACTTGGATGTGCTCTGCTTTCATTCTGTCTCAGCCACCCCTGGGGGGCCACACCTTGTGCTTGGTCACAACTTAGATCTGCTCCACTTTCAGGATGGCGCGTTCTGAAGTCCCCTCCTTTCCTGCCTGCCTCCATCCCTCCTGCTCTGCCTTCCTCTTTATCGAGACTTCTGTTGTGTGGCCCTTACCAGGCCACCTAGTCATCACCTGCATTTGGTCTCATTGCTGCTACATCAGTCAGAACTCGCTAGTCCATCATTCAAGTCAGCACCACCCTACATACTCCCCTTCTGTGACATCTCTCAAATCCTTCTTCCTCTACCGTTCCTGCTGGGAATCTCCAGGGTACTGCAAGGATCTCCCACCTGGTCTCCCTATCTCCCAATCTGCTGTGCTCTAATCCATGTTAGTTACCCCTTCTAGGATGAGCATCCTGCTTTTAAAGCTACATGAGAGCTTGTTCAGCTGTCATCTTCCAGACCCCTGTGACTTTCCCCTGCAAGTCTTGCTCAGGCTCTTTTCTCTCCTTTGAAATGGTCTTTCTCATTTCTACCTGGAAAATACTACCTGTTCTTTCTGAAGTCGATCTCAAATAGCACCACCAAATTTCTTCAACTTTACTTGATCCCTTCTCCATGTTATATGCCCATGCCAGCTGCAGTGGTTTATAGATTTGTTTTATCCTTTCTGCAATGTAATCCAGTGTAAGGCTCCTGAGTTTGGATTAGAGAGAGATCTGGGTTAAGTTCCCAGTATTTGCCAGCTGTGTGATCTTAGGCAAGTCACTCCATTTTGCTAAGACTGAGTTTCCTCCTTCGTGTAAAGCGTATGATACTATTTTACCACAAGGGATTGCTATGAAGATTAAATAATATAAAATGACTGCCATATAATAGCCACTCAGTGAACATTATTTCTCCCCTTCTTCCCCATTCCTTGCGTCTTTGAGGTATAATATTATGTCCTACTCATTCTGTATTCCTTGAAATGCCAACAGTGTTTGGCCCATAGTAGGCCATCAATAAATATTTACTGAATTCACTTGTACATATCATGTGTTTTTTCCCTCCTGTTGAAAGTTGGTGCTCCAGAGACAATGCAGGCACTTTCCATTTGCAATCCATTTCCTACTTTATTTTGGTAAGTCTAAAGCAAATATTCTTTATATAATGAGCAGTTAACAGATCACTCTAATGCCAACAGTTCTGTCTTGTCCATCGAGAAAGACTAATGGCTATGTGCTCTAAGGCTGGCTTAAAGTTAGGGAGACAATTTTTGTACATGTGACAAAAAGTCATAATAATGGTATCTGAGAAGCTTCCCCTTCGGGTTATTGACTCAGCATGATCCAATATGGTTGTGACCAATCATGGCCCCCTTCCAGCTGCAGAGCCAATGTGAAACGGGCAGGGAGTACTGAGTCATATCCTTGTGTGTATGTGTGTGGTGGCGGAGGGAGCCTGGGGCGGCCCTGTTACAAATACCTAACGATACTATAGTATTCCTGCTAAATAAGTGCTTCTTTTTGGAAAAACAAAGCTTCAAACTAGACATGTTTGTTAAAGATAGCATGATGTTGTAGAAAGGTCATTGGATTTGGAGTAGTGCAGAGGCCTCAGCTTCACTTCATATTAGCTGTAGAAACTCATGCAAGTTACTTGGACATCTTTCACTTTTGAAAGGTAAGAACAATCACTACATCACAGATTGTTGTAAGGATCCAATGACATGCCTATGGACACACCCAGTAGAGTGCATGGCATATACAGAGAGAAATTTCTCATGAAAGAAAAATGTAGTTTACTTTGAAGATGTACAATAGTTTTCATTGTGTTGTCATCATCTGTATGTATGCCTGCGTGATAGTTTTTATGTGTCAACATGGTACCCAGATTTTAGGCTAACACTAGTCTAGATGTTGCTGTGAAGATATTTTTTAGATACGACTAACAAATCAATAGACTTTGAGTAAAGCAGATTACTCTCCATAATGCAGGTGAGCCTCATCTAATCAGCTGATGGCCTTCAGAGAAAAAAATTGAGATACCCTGCCAAAGAGGGAATTCTGTCTCCAGACTACCTTCAGATCACACTAGAGCTGCAACATCAGTTCTTCTCTGTGTCTCTAGCCTGCTGGCCTGCTATGCAGACTTTGACTTGCCTGCCCCCAAAATTGCATGAGCCAATTCCTTAAAATACATTCCAATTTATCTATCTATTCATCCATCCACCCTATTGATTCTGTTTCCCTGGAGAACCTTGACTAATACAGCCTTCCTTGCTCACTGGGTGGTAGTTGAATGCCAGGGATTGTTATGCACCTAATTCGTCTTCACGTGCTCAGTCCCCAGCACAGTACCAAACCCATAGTAAATATTCCTGCTTATTGAGCTGAAGAGAATGCCAGCTCACATTCCTACACTATCTTGGACGAAAGGTATTTGCACATACCATCTGATTAATTCATTCCCCTACCAAGTTATTCACTCACCAAACATTTTGGGGGGAATCTATTCTGCATTACTGTGCTTGACGCTGATGATGCAGAGAAAAGACAGACCTTCTCACTCTTCAATGGTGGGCGAGGGGAGGGTGGAAATGGATCAGGCAGATGCTGAAAAGGAAGGTAAAATTGGACACTGGGAACCAATTTATCCAGGTGAGACAGCATGACAGCTTGCCACAGGCAGGGGCAATTAGGAAGAAGAGGAAGGGATGAGTTCGAGAGAGATTTAGGAGGTGGAAACAGTAAAAGGTAAGAAACAAAGGGGGCAAGGCATCTCCCATGACTCCCTGGCTTCTGGTTGAGGTATCGGGGAACACGAGGGAGTATCAGCATTTCTCATCATCTTATCTGATCTCAGCATTCCTCACCCTCATAAAACACAACCCCCTCACGTGAGGGACACAGACATTTAGGCAGAGAGAACAGGTCCTTTGCCCCCAACCTCATAAATCAGGAGCTGCAGCACTGGTGTTAGAACCCAAACCCGTGCTGTTTTGTGACAGCGCCTCCTCTCTGGCCCATGCTGTGGTGGCTGCCAAGTTCCTTGGGCAAAAGGGAGAAAGGGGGACAGCCCAAAGAGTCCCTGTTAGCTCTTCGTGGTGCGGTTTCACTCTCCAGAGCTGTCAGATGGCGAACCAGCCTGCCACGCTCTCTGAATGTACAGCTGCACTTCCTAAGGGCCCGGGAGGACCTCACTTCCTTTCCCACTGATGACCAAGAGCCCAGCGAAGTTGCTGTGCTGTCGGGTTGCCCCTCCCAGAGGGCGAAGGGAGGGACATCTGTTTGGAGTGGGGGAGGAAAAATATTAATTAGTAAAAATGAAAGTACATTTTCTCCAAAAGCCTGAAGTAATCCCATTAGTTTTTTCCTCAGAAGGGCCTCAGTCTGCATGGGAACCAGGGCTCCCTTTCCAGTAAATGACAGCGCTTGACTTGTTGTCCTTAACAATCTGCCGGTCCGTCTTACCTCCTTCCTGCGCTCTCTGCTGGTCGCAGGTGCTAAACCAAGAGTCATAAGTCAAGAAGCAAGGAAGTAGGCAGAGCCCCTTCCTAGCCTGGTGGGTGTTCAGTAGCTGAAAGGGCAGGAACTGCTCTCTGTGCCCTCTCTCTCTTTCTCAGACTGACCTGACCTGGAAGCTGGAACCTAAAACTCTCTGGCCTTTCTTAACATTTTCCAAGTACCTCTATGCCCTCTTCTCAGCTCTCTTTTGCCTTGACTCTCTTAACAGCCCGTAAGTTGGGGTGACCCCACAGACCGATAATGCCTTTTGAGGGCACCAGTTCACATAGCTGGACCTTTGCCTTGGTCTCTATTTCTGAATTCTTTTACAGTCCTTTACCTGGAGCCTGAGGTCCTCTGAGCATAGAGGCTCTGCCTTATTTTTCTAGCACCTCTCCCCACTCCCTGCCCTATAGGACTGTCCCTCACGTTAATCACTTGGCATAGTGGTTGCCAGGTAATTCAAGTGGAATTTGAAACTCTGTAAGACAGAGTAAGTACTCAACATATGTTAGCTCTTTTTACTACTGCCTGGACCTCTGAGCCTTGCCCACCCTGAATGCCTGGAGGTTTGCTTCACTCGCCATTTGGGACATCTTCAAATTGTGGTTAGGGGCAGCCTCTGCCATCACAGAGTGAGTTGGGTACAGGGGCTGAATCTGAGGGTTAGCTGGGCTCTGACCCAGCAGTGACTCATCTCAGGTGGAGGATGGGTCTAACACCAGGCCTCGGCTCCCACACCCACTCCAGCCGTGTTCAGCTGTGAGTTGACAGTCATGACTTCCTGAATCTCAAGGGATGGCAGTCAGCTCCCTGCCAGATGGCTAGGCAGCTGAATGCTATTTTTATATGAAATCACTGCAGAGCCTGTGACCAATAGAACCACCATTTTCATGGAGACTGGCTGAGTCCTACTAACGCAACTTCATCTCCAGCCATTTTATCCAGTTGATGAAGTTGATTCTCTCCAACCATACCACATTATTTTGAGTCCAAATTCATAGTTTATTCTCCATTGTCATCCTAGAATTGGGAGAAGGCACAGGAAATATCAGCCATTATCCTCCATTGTCAGACTATTTTTTGTGCACTAATATTCTGGGCCAGAAGATAGTTTGGAGAGGTTAAAACTATCTCTTAACTCCCATTCTTTTGTAATTCTTTTTCAATTGAAAACGATATTCTACGTAATCCCTTGCTTAGATCTGCAAGCTTTTGGTTATTTATTTCACCTTGGGTTTCCAGTTTGGCCAACTGAGAGTTGCTCCCATGCACAGCAGACTTCCACTGTGGCAGGAGTTCATGGTACTGCCTGACAGCCTAGGCGAAGTCCCACCCCACTCGCTTCTAGAGCCCTTGGCCGTGTATTTGCCATCTGCTGGGCCATGTGTTCCATGAGGTCAGGGGCTGTAGCTGCCATGTCCACCACTCTGCCCCCAGCACTGACTCAGGGTCTGGCAGTCAGAAGCTACAGAATAAATATTTATTGAGCAAATGCCTTGAGACTGGTCACCAGCTGCATAATCATGTTCTTTGTCCTTTTCTACAACAAGTGATTCTCAAATGTCAGGAATGATAAGATGAAAACAGGACGAAAGCAGATTAAACAGAGGTATGACATAATCTCCCATTGTCCCTGAGCATCTGCAGTCAAGGTTATGCTCAGATCTCAGTGTATCTTTCCCTCTGCTTTTAAAAGAAAACTGCAGAACACTGTTACCAGGTAGAATGAAAAAAGGGAGTGAGGGGAAGAATTCAGAAGGAAAAGCCTCAATGTCTTCTTCACTATGGAGATAATGACAATGGGAATAATGATAAAACTAAATTGCACTAATCACTCTCTGTCTAGGCACTGTACTTTGTTAATTATTTAACTAGTCTTCACAATAAGCCTATGAGGCAGATATTGTCATGTCCATTTGTGGAGAAAGAAAAAGAGAACTTAAAAGAATTTAAATAACTTTCCCAAACCCGTAGGTAGAGAAGCCAGAATTCTACTCCAGGTCTGTCGTAGTTCAGAGCTTAACCACCAGCCCTTGGCTGGTTTGAATACTTAAGGGCAAGGTCCAAGTCTCATTCATCTTTGTTTAAATCATGGCACCTGGCCCAAGGTCATGCCTGCCAGGTGGGGACAGTAAATATTTATGATTCAAAAGTAGCGATAGTCAAAGGCACTGGGATCGGGTTATTTTACTAGAAAAGAGAGTGTGATGAAGGGAAATTCCAAAGCCAACCAAGGGAAAGCAGAGTGGCACGGGTAGTCTGGTACCTACTGGAGAAAGAAGTTATCATTCAATGCGTCTGGAATGCGTAGCATCGAGTTAAAAGAGTATTTTAAAGTGGCTATATTATAAGAATGATAAATCATAGAAAACAGCTGAAAGGACCGTAAGGTTTTTTTGTTCTGACTTGTTCTTTTTCCACGGACTAAACTAAGCTCTTTAGCTTGGGCCAGTGGGATGAATTCTTACACTGGTGTACGAGTATATGGTATTCACAAGTAAAGCTGATATAAGACATGACTATCATAGGTTTATGCAGCGTTTGTGCCCCAATCTTCAGCCCACATCTCTTTCTTGCTGCCTTAGAGAGCCAGCTCCTCCTGGGCAGGGCTGTCAAATCAACTCCCAGAGTTGGTATCACATGGCTTGTCTCCTCCCCCAGCCTCCTCCAGAACTTTTGTGTGGCCAACCTAGATCCTTCTCAGAATGCTATCTCATTCCTTCCTTGACATTCAAAGAAAACTGAAGAAAGTGAAAGCTTAGATGAGAAAATGAGTAAGTACTTTTGGAACAGAGCTATTAAACTCCCTTCCAATGTAGCCTAGAGTTAGCTCCTTTTCAGATACCTTTAAATCCCTAGTCCCTAGAACTGTATCTTGTGATCAGTTTACATGTACTATACAGTTATTGCTTGAATGCATACACGAAAGAATGTGCCCTAAATATTTCTTTAGAGGATACTATATGTAAAATGCTGTGGTGATGGAACCATGCTTACTGATCAAAATAAGAGAACCTGGTTTAAGTTCTATCATGCATGGATAGGGTCAGACAATGAAGAACCTGACAGTCATTCTCACAAGTGCTTAAATGGGTCTCAGGATAAGGGTGCGATGCCTTTTCAAAAAAACTCAATATTGACAATTTCTTGATAAAAGATATGTTCAGTAGAATTTACTTAAGGGAAGATGAATTAGTAGTCTTCCAAAGACACCTGGATTCGCCCAAAGAAGTTTTTGCTCTCATGTCTTCATTTTTCTGTTAACTGTGGCTCCACATTCTAATCACCAGGCTTTAAGTACAGCTGTCGGAGACAGTCGATCTTTGCTTGAATTCATTTCATTATCGAGACTTACTGATTCTTTTCTTTACAATCTCTCTCTTGCCACCCATTCCTTCCTTTCCATTCCTATAGCCCAACTTTCTAGGTCAGCCTGTTGTATGCTCGGCCTCTAATATTTCACTGGTAGTCCAACTTGTCTCCTTCCCTCAATTTCTCCCTCCAGCAGCAGCTGTTATGGACTGAATAGTGCACCCCCGCTCCCCACCACCAATTCACATGCTGACGTCCTAACCTCCAATGTGACGGTATTTGGAGATGGGGCCTTCTTATGGGTAATTGAGGTTCAATGAGGTCATAAGGATGGGTCCCTAATCTGGTAGGACCAGTGCCCTTATAAGAAGAGGACAAGACACCAGAGACTGTGCTTTTGCTCTGCTCATACACAGAGAAGAGGCCAGGTGAGGACACAGAGAGAAGGCAGCCATATACAAGCCAGCAAGAGGGCCTCACCAGAAACTGAATTTTCCAGCATCTTGATCTAAACTTTGAGCCTTCAGAACTGTGAGAAATTAAATTTCTGTTGTTTAAGCCACCTGGTCTGTGGTATTTCATGTCAGTCCTAACAGACAATAAATGAGCCATTCTGTACAGTATTATCAGAGTTATGCATACACATTAAACTGGTCTCATGCTTTAAAAATATTTAAGGTTCCCCCATTACTTATAAGTCCAAACTCGTTAGGTTGAAACCAGAGGCCACCCTCAATGTCACCCCTGTAGTTACCTACTCAGCCTGTGAGACTTTCCATTGTTTTCGACAAACATTCTGCTTCAGTGATCTTCTCATTGTCCTCACAACCCACATGGCACTTTCTGAAGCCACAGAGAAGCATGATGCCTTCGGGGAACTGCCCATAGTTGGCACGGCTGTGAGATGAGTCCACTCCAGAGGACGGCAGGATGTGGAGGACAGGAGTCATGTTGTAGACACTGTTACTTCCTCCCTTTCTTCTCATCCACAGAGTCATCACTGAGTTTGGGAGACTTACCCAGCTGCAGAGTGAATAATGATGTCTAAGCCAGGGGTCAGCAACCTTTTTCATAAAGGGCCAGATGAAGGTAAACATTTTAGGTTCTATGGGCTAGATGGTCTCTGTCATTACAGCGTGAAAGTAGCCATAGGCAATACTTAAACAGATGAACATGGCTGTGTTTCAGTAAAATTTATTTACAAACACAGTCTTTGGGCTAGATTTGGCCTGTGGGGGTAGTTTGCCAATCCCTGATCTGCCAGTCTCAGGGCACTGACATCATTGATCTTCTGAATCAAGTCTGGAACAGCTTTCAGATTTCTTGTTATAAGAAGGGGAGAACACTCCTTCTTAAACTCTTTTTAAGCTCTTCCTATTCGCTGTGTAGATCTTAGACTAGTAGAATCAGCATCATTTGGGAGCTTGTCAGAAATGCAGAGTCTTGGGCCCCACCCCAGATCTCCTAAATCAGAATGTGCATTTTGATAAGAAGCCCTGGTGATTGGAAGGTACGCGGGAGCTTGAGAAGCACTGGTTGAAGCCACTGTTGATTGAAGGTTCCATTACTTGCAGATAAAAGCATCTCTAACTTATGCTGACAGGTAGGGACCAAGTCCTCAACATCCTATATACTGCGCTAAGGACTGTGGTTTCGTCCTGAAAGACATTAAAGTGCTTTAAGTGGGGAATGAAATGATCAGTTTTTTGGCATACAACTCATTTCTCTTCTGAAATCATAAGCTTCTAAAAATCAGAATATACCAAAGAAATATCAGAAGATATTTATGCTACTCTCCAAGGTCAGCTAGATAGACTCTCCACACTGCTCCACCATGGATGGAATTCAAAAGCAGCTTCCTCTGTAAGACCTGCTTTCCTGCCACAGGCCCCAGGAAGATGCTCTATTTCTGGCATATTCTTAGGGCTTAACAGTGGCTGCTAGTTTGTAACTCCAGGATTGCGATTTGGTACCTGGGACTGGAAAGCTTTAACTTTATATATATTTCACATTGCCGCTACCCAGCTTGGTTTGTTTATTTTCTGAATATATATTTACCTGTCCCGTAAGACTATATGCCGCTTCAGCCTAACCAATCATATTTCAGGATTTTTGCATACCTTCCACAAGCCTTGTAAAGTGCTGTGCATATGATAGAGTCTTGATAAATATAAAATTAATTTTAAAAATACGTGCCATCATTTATTGCTTTTCCAAGCTCCTCCCACAATACTTAAATGGGATAAGCATCTTGAATGTGAATAGCATTCATCAGCTAAGTCAGCAATAATAGAGTCAAAAGGATCTAAATACTATCAACCCTTTTACAAGATGGGCTTTTTCATATTGTTTATGTTTAGGTTCTAACACAACCTAGGAATGGTTTTATAAGAATTATGTACAAGCATTTGCTCGTAGGGCACCCTGTTTGTCAAGTCACCACATCCTCCTGTGGTTCGTTTATGAAGAGCTAAAAGCCAAACAAGCACCACCTCTTGCACAGTCACCCAGCGTTTGTTCGTGTTCACACTTAGGTAGCACGTCATATGCACTTTATAAACATGAACTCATTTAATCCATACAAGACCCTAGGAATGGGTAGATTATTATCTCCGTTGAGGAAGAGACCCAGGTGCAGAGCGTTGGTGTTAACTTACGCAAGATCACATGGCTAGAATTTGGTGGTGGTGGTGGCGGGAGGGGAGCTGGAACTCAAACTCACACAAGTAAGCTCCTGAGTCTGTGCTCTGAACCATTAAGCCGTGTCTCCATGAACAGAGCTTTGCTATGTCACCGGCCAACCTCTCAACTGTCCTATTTTCATCTGCAGGCATCATTAACTAGGATTTTCATGTGACAATTTATATTAAGCTGAGGCATATTGAAAATAAAGTGTTAGAAGCCACTCACTCTATGGTCAAGTTTAGTGAGTGGCAATTTTTATATTTATAACCTTTTCCCAGCAGGAGCTAATGATTTGATCTATCATTATTAATACTGGAGAAATACCTTTGAAATAAAATTAGGTTTTACTTTTTCTTTTTCTTGGTAGTTACAGTAGAAAGTTTTTCTCCATCATTTCAGTAAAGATTGTTGAAGTGGTACCTACAATTATGATCTTATTGGTCTACCTAAATTCCAGAGATGCTACTACAAAGCCTATGACCATATCCAAACAGATAAATTAAAGCACAGAACAATACTTCAATGACTCTGGGAAGTATAGACAGACAGGTGGGATTATTGAAGCCTGAAAGTAGATAGTTTGTCTTCGGATAATTCTGGTTTTCTGTTCCAATTTATATAAAAATTCAACTCTTGTTTTCCCCTGGATTTAACCCTGACTCTGCCATTTTCTGAACCAATATAACTTCTGAAAAATCACAGATCATCTCTAACAAAGGCTCTTTTTTCTCCAAGATATTAGAACTATGACTTTGTGGTGAGCAAGTTGGCACCAAAGGATTTGCTTATATATACCTTGAAATTTTATAATTCTCTCCAGAGATTTTTTTTCCCATTTCTAAAGCCAAGGGGCATTAACTATTTTAAATGACAGTGAATTAACCTAGGTAAATTTGTAGAGGAAAAACTCATGGCCCCACTTCAAGTTGTTCCCAACAGAAATTACAGTTTTTAGTAAAGAGATACATACTGTCTTCCGCAAGTCAGTCTATTGCTTATCACTAATTTTTGGTGTGTGAGTTCTTTTTATGTGAGGGTGTGGTTCTTTTAAGTGTGTGTGCATATACTAATGGGTTGTACAATGCCTTTCATTCCTGACATCCTTTTTGGCCTCCCCTCCTTCATTCCTTCATCTTGTCACAAGTCCTTTCTTCTAGGAACATCTTCTTCTTCCACCCCCCTAGTGGCTCAAGCCAGGAATCTATAATTATCCTTCTCTGAACGCAATCAATAACCAAGCCTTGCAGATTAGACCTTCAAAATAGAGCTTGACCCTAATTCCAGTTATCTTTGCCACTCTTCCTCAAGTACATGCTGTGCTAATCTCCCTCTGTGTGAACGTCCACCCCTGTAACAGACCCATGGGGATACTGACTAGACCATGCAGTGGCCTCAATTAAACTCCCCTGTCTATTACGGCCCTGACGTCCATTCTTCACACAAAAGTCAAAGATGTCACTCCATTGTTTAAATCTTCCCAAAGTTTCCTGTTTACTTTAGAATAACATCCAAACGCATGCAGGGTCTGGCTACTCTCCAGCCTCCCCAAGGCCTCTCACTGTCCCTCAGCCATACCAACGTTCCAATGTACCAAGCTCTTCTCTGTTTTGTAGTCTTCTCCTCTCCTTTCAACTCTGCCAAGAAACCCACCTGCCCATAATGGGCTTTCTTGACATATCTTTTAGGTCTTAATTCCAATATCACTTCCTTAGGAGACCTCTCTAAACTTAGATGCTAAATTTGGTTCCAATGCTCCTCACTCCTGTTGGCACAGAATCCTTCCTCATAGAATACCTTCGTGTTTTGTGTTTGCATACGTATCTCCTGCCTCACTTGATATATTATAACCTCCATGAAGGCAAGGATAGTTGCTTTTTGGTTGATCACATAGTATTGGGTCAGGTGCATGGTAAACCTTTGATTATTATTTTAGGAATAAGTAAATCAGTATAATTTGCAATACATGTAATCTCATGAAATGCAAAATGAATGTCCCTTTGGAAGACAAAAGAAATGATTCTCAAAGATAAATGATATAACTCAGAGGTAAGATCTGTGGGTCAACCCACATGTTAATATAGGACTTGTTTCTATGAACTGAATTGATAGAAATGGAAATATAAATATGTTTGAGGGCTACGTGGAAAAATTACTCTGAAAAAATATGTTAATGTAAACACCAATGTCTACCATAAACAGCAAACATGAAATAAAACAATTTTCCCAGTGGTTAGTTCCAGCAATGTCATGTACGTGTGCACTTGCGCCATAACCCAGCTTTTTCCAGGTCACCTGTTGAGTGGCAATAAGTCTGAGATAGTTCCAATCCCAGATACAAGAAGTGGGATTTTTCTAGAATAGGAAAATTGCCTTGCGTATTGGGGTGGGGGGAGGGTTGTCACACACACAGTCATTATAGTAAGGATATTGGACATCTCTCACCTTGGCTACCAGTGTCTAGAACAAAGCAGTTTGACACTTTTCCAAAGTTAATTCTCACAGTTAAAGTTAACTTTACCTTACTTGTTTACATATATTCATGTTAACAGCTAAAAAGTGACATATGAAAATTCTATACATAAAATGAATCCTCTATCACCAGCTCAATAACACTTTCCATAGTGTTTCTCAATAATGTTATTTGCAATGCAGAGCATATTTTCTAAGTATCTTTGCATATATGATCTAACCTGACCTTTGAGGCAGGTATTATTATCCTTATTTTATCGCTTGTCATGATTAATACACTATTGTCACTCAGCTCCAAACAAAGCTGATGATACTCTATTTCTGATGCCGAGCTGGACTGTGAAAATCCTGTTTTCCCTGTGTCGTCTCCTTGTTAGATTCTGCCCCAAAGGACCCTGAAGGGAGACTGGAAGGCCGGAGGAGAGAGAAGGGATTTGATCCTCTCAGTTTGCTTCCTGTGCCTGGTAGCACCAGGGAATCTAAACCCAGCAGCAGCTGTGGCTCATTCCAGCTTCCCACTTCTTCCTACCTCCTCGCACCAGCCTCACTGCACCTTAGCGTGCGATGTCAGCAGCATCTGGGTACTGCCCGTCTTTAGCCGAGGGGCAACGCAGATCCTATCTTTGCACATGCTTATTTGCATAATAATAAACACACAATGAAAACACTTTATTCCCATTTCTAGCAATAATTGGATTAGATACCCACTCAATACATATTGAAAAATTGCTGCAATAGGACCCTATCTTCACGTGAATAAGACAGCTTTATAGAATTATAAAGTTTCAAATCTCAGAATTTTCCCTCCACTATATACTTCCCAGTCCTGTTCACGTTCCTTTCTGTCTGGTGTACTCACTGTTCTCGCCAGACCCGGTGACCCCTCAAGGCCAAGCTCCACATTTTCCTCTGGGAGGCCTTTGATCCCCAGGGCAGGCAGAATTAACCGCTCTCTCTGCTCGGCTCCCACTGCTCTCTGGACACTCTTCTCGGGGGCCTGAGAGACAGAAAATGTATGCGTGAGCTTGCAAGTGACCTAGCTTGAATTGATTCTTGGCTTGAACAACTCATTTCCTATGTGAGTTTGGATAAGTTATTTAAGTTTCAGTTCCTTCATCAGTAAAATAATACTAACTTCTCCTCCCAAATTTTCTCACCCTGCATTCATGGCATCCCTATCTTTCCAGTTGCTAAGGCCTAAATTCCTGGATTCATCCCTGACTCCTCCCTTTTTCTCACCCCCCACATCCAATCCAATAGCAAATTCCGTTGGCTCTACTTTCAAAGCATATCCAGAGTCTCACTGCTTCTCACCACCTCTGCTGCTCCCACCTTGATCTGAGTCACTGTCATCTGTGCCTGGATCATTGCAGTAGTCTCATAACTGACCTCCACACTCTGTCCCTATTCCCTCCTGGTATACAGCAGCCAGACTGTCCATGGGAAAATATACATTCGACTACTTTCCTGTCCAAAACCATGCAATGGGAAACTATCTTAGAGTAAAAGACAAAGTTGTTACAATGATCTACAGGGCCTGTGTTACCTCTGACTTTAGCTCCTGCTTCCCTGCTCACTCCACTTGGCCTCCCTGGCCTCCTTCCTGTTCCTGGAGCTAATGGCTGAGGCTCTTTGCACTTGAGGTTCCCTGTGTCTGGAATAAGCTTCCTGATGACAGCTGCAGGTCTTGCTTCCCCACCTCCTTCAAGTCATTGCTCAAATGTTACCTTCTCAATCAGGCCTTCCCTGACTATTCTTTTAAAAATAGAAACCCATCCCCAACACTCCCCTTCTCCATTCCATGCTATATTTTTGATGCTGTAGTACTTTTTATTGTTGCCACATGGGAAACTATTTCATGGCAATGGCAGCCTCTAAGTCCACAATCAGGCAAACTCTCCCAGAAGGGGTCCCAAATGCAGTTAAGATGATCTAATCACATGGTTTATTAAATCAGCTCAAAACTCTCACAGGGAGCAGTGGGGGTGAGTTGACCTGCTTAACAAAGCGTACAAATGGGTGAAAGAATCATAGTATCTGGCTGCACAGCTACAGCAATGTTCAGGTGTCCGTTTCTCTCCACCATGCCGGCCTTCCCTGATAGCTACTGGGACCAGAGTGGAACTGGACCATGGGTGCTCAGCAGACAGAAAAGGTGTCTGGAGCCAACACATGGCCATGGCTGTTGCTTGCCAATTAGCCTGCTGAGCAGCTAAGATTCTATTTGTGTTTTTTGGGCAAAGGTCACTTGGGGCCAGAACGAAGTTCACGAATGGGTGGTCAAATAAAGAACTCACGAATGCTGAGCATCACATATATTGCTGTGTCATGACTATCAGGTATGCAGGCCCTGCCTTTCCTTCCTATCCATGTGCATGCACACACGTTCTACTTGGTCTTTCTAACATGTCTCACCAGTTACTAATTTACCTACCAATGCTTACATAGGAGTTTCATCCATCCAAGTTGTTTTCTTCTATAACAGAACTGAATATTCTCAAAAAGTACTGCCAATGCACGTTGCAGCCTTCTAACATATTTTACTTATCTATTGTGTTTGTTTGCCCAACTAGAAGTGCCATGAACACAAGAATTTTCCTGTCTTTTCTTCACTGATGCACCTCAGCTCCTAGATGTGTGCTTAACACAAAGTACATACTTAAAAAATGATTATTGAAAAAAATGAAATACTGAAAACCATAGAGATCAAATCCAATGATGTTCGAATTACACTAGAACAGGAGAGATAAAGACTTGGAACAGGAAAGGTGATGAAAGTGAAAGTCAAACTCTATGTCCTCTACCCCCTGCCATGCTAATCCCTTTTGTGGCCGGAGGGTGTAGGAGTGATTAGAATGCTCATTCTGAAACTGTGATCAGTTCTTCTGGAAATGGTCAAATTTCCTTTCTGTACTCTCCAAATAGCTGTCCTTTGGGCTACTTTACTCATAGTCAAACTACTTTTAATCACATACTCTTGAAATATTTGTTCAATGAATGACTATCCTATCCCAGTTGTATTGAGACTGCAAAGCCCTTATAAGGATTGATACTTAAATGACTTCAGATATTTATCTCACAAGGCTGTCTTTCATTCAACCTGTAGTAGATGTGGAGTGGAGATTAGTCAGCTCAGGCTGCTATAACAAAAGACCACAGACTGGGAGGCTTAAACAACAGAAATTTATTTCTCATGGTTGTGAAGGCTGAGAACTCAGAGATCAAGGTGCTGGCCAGTTTGTTCCTGGTAAGGGCTTTTTTTCTGGCCTGCAGACATTTGCCTTCTTGCAATGTCCTCACATACGTGGCCTTTCTCTGGTGCATGCACAGAGACAGAGAGAGAGAGAGACAGAGAGAGAGAGATCTCTTCTTCCCCTATAAGGCCACCAGTCCTATGGGGTTAGGGCCCCACCCTTAAGGACCTCCTTTAACCTTTCAAAGATCCTGTCTCTAAATATGGTTACACTGGGAGTTAGGGCTTCAACATACGAATTTTGAGGGGATACAGTTCAGTCCATAGCAGACCTGGTTTCTGCCCAGCACAATATCTTTTCATTTTTCCTTTTCAAATGTTACTTATCAACTTTAAAAAAAAACTATACATTTTCTATGAAATCTACATTTTAATCCTTTGCTATTCCTGGCCTGTTTCACTCATTTATTTTACCTGCCTTGCTCCTTTAGATGTTTAAGTTTTGATTCTAGGACTATTTGCTTAACCAGGAGCTAGATTTTTCTAAACTGAAGTTTAGAACATAGAACATCATGAGTATGTATGTGCTTATGGAAGAATAGAACATAATGCCAGAAATTGGGATTGTTTTGGAAAATCACGGATATACATAAAAGGATGATGATAAATAACCTAATTTTCCATATTTGTAAAGCTAGTGATTAAGGAGAACTTTAATTCAGCTGGCTGCTTGATGCCACTTACACTGATCAAAAATCAGATTTTTTGATGGTGAGGAGCTTATTGGTGTGGACTACAGAACATACAAAAGCTGAAGACAGATGCCACCCTCCATGGCAGAATTTTGCAAGTTTTCTTTTTCTTTGGCCATGACCCACGGCAAGAAATTTTCCTTAGAACCCTGTACACGATGATGCTCTCTGATCTATTTTATTCTATAATACAATGGTTGTTATGGCCTACAGAGTTGAGTTCACAAATCCATTGCGACCTGCAGTTTGCAAAACAGAGTTCTTGTGGTCCGCGTCTGATAGGTTTTGGTTTCCTTTCTGTGAAGAAATATTTTGATAAACATAAAGTATTTTTGTTAGCTTGGTTTTTCTTTTGTTGCAATACATACAGATACCAGCCTAGTAATTTCATTCTGTTGGAAATTTAACTACTTAAACTTTTCTAGTCACAGATCAGAGATTTTGGGGACTGGAAGAACAGCAGTGGTCAGGGCAGAATACATCACTTGAGAGCGTTCGTGTTAAAGCTCTCAGTGTTTGGATACAGCTATCCTAAAAAAGCAATTCACAAAAGTTGTTCCCTTTCTTTTTGGACTCTTCTGAATGTAACTGGTCGCCAGTTTAGTTTGCCAACTGCCTGTTTGCCATAATCTCGCTCTCCCTCGCAAAGCGCATCAAATGGTTTTGGTTCGGTTTTGTTTTTAGCTCCCTGGCTGTTTTTCCAGGTCACAGTACCACAGTTGACTTGGTGATTGTGGTTTGAGGTCACCAAGAAGCTTAGTCTAGAGAAGGGGGGAAGATCAAAGACTTTCTTGCACACCTCAAATTGCTGTCTGATGACACCAAGAGCGTCAAAGTTCTGAAGAACCAAGCCAAGTTGCCAGTGGACATTCACCAGAAAAAAAGCAGGAGGAAAGCGGCTTGTTGGCGAGGATGAGTCCCGTGCTGCCATCTATCGGTCATGCTGTGAAACAGCAATGTTTAAGTTTTGGCAATTTTTAATGCCACTTTTTTTAAAGTCTTGTTTTAGGCTAACTATGTAGTTCGTTTCACCTATTCTCCAAAATTCTATTTCCCAGGCAGCCTTGAGTCCTGGGAAAGTGAAGGAATCCATGGATGGCAGTGACCTATCTTTAACCCTAATGAAGTTCGTCTGCAAAGCCGACCCAGGGGAAGGGGGAATTCCCACCGCGTCTCATTCCTGTCCAAGCCGACATACTTCCCCTCGAGGATGGCTTGAGGGAAGGAGGGACTGTCTGCCTGTCAGAGAAATTTCAAAGAACACACTGTTCTCATCCTTCAGATCTCACCGATTGCTTCATGGGCCTCCTGAGATTACCATATGTTCTGTGCAAAGGGTGGCTCTAAAACAAACAGCACAGTCTCTACTTGTTTTGAAGCTTGTTGATTGTAAATGCTACACTCTTGGGAATAGTCCTCTGGGTTTACTTATTAGTAGGGGAAACCAGACACTAAGGACAACCACTTCTATTTTTAAAGCATCTCCCTTCATTAAAAAAAAAATGAAGATACTCCTACATAGAGTTAATGAAATTTTATCTTTAAAATGTTGACACTGAAAAAAATGATCATTTTTATGGACAAGTGCAATCGTGTTCATTATTATATAATTGTAATATTTATTTAAAATATTAATGTATAAAGCGCCATAGCAATGGAGTGAACAGCCATGTGGTTCATCTCTGTCCCTAAGAGCATACATTCTAATGGGGGCAGAGAAACAATGAATAAACTCATTAAGTTGATTATATAGAGAGAATGGAGTAGTCATAAGAGCCAAGGGAAAAGGATGAAGGAATGTGTGTGGAGGGGTGGGTTGTAATTTGGGGTTCAGTGGTCGGGGTACACTTTATGGAGAAGCTGGCATCTGAGCAGAGACATGCAGTTCATGAAGGAGTTGGCCACGTAGGTATGAGGAGAAGGAGCATTCCAGGCAAGGGAAGTAGGAAGCCTGCGCAAAGGCCCTGAGGCAGGAGTGTGCCTGGAATACTAGAGGAAGCCCATGTGCTGGGGGCAAGGTGGGAGGTGGGGCCCGTGAGGAAATGCAGGGAAGGAGGGTTGCCCAGTGCCTTGTGGGTTCCAGTGAGGACTTTGGCTTTTACTCTGGAATGCAATGGGGAGTCATTGGGAGGTTTTGAACAAATGAGGAATGTGATCCAACATAGCATTTTAAAGAATTATGCTAGCTGCTATTTTCAGAACCGACCTCAGGGAGAAAGGACAGAAGCCAGGAGATCAGTTAGGAAACTACTGGAGTCAGGTGGGTGAGGGGTACTGGTGGCTTGCACTGAGCTCGCAGTGGAGGTTGAGAAATGGCCGGATTTTGCATATAATCTGAAGATAGAACCAGCAAAATTTAACTAGAGATTCACTGTGGACTGTGAGAAAGAGACAAGTCAAGGATGACCCAAGACTTTTGACCTGAGCGCTGACTAGAAGGCTGAGTTGGCATCCACTGAGATTGGGAAGACGGAGCGTAGAGCCATTTTGGAGTGGAAAAACAACTTTTCTCAGTCCCATCGGAGGGTCCCTGTGCCTGAATGTATAACTTCATTTGGACGTATAATCAAAAGTCTAAATTTATAGCCTTTTTGACTATAAATTCCCCTTGGTTAAAAGACTTTTCTGACCCCATTTTCACAGACAGGCTTCCCTGTTCTCCCATGACTAAACAACCCCCTATTATACTCCTTCATAGTATATAGTTCTTCAGAGCATACATTTTAGTTATGGTTTTATGGTATTTGTGTGATTATTTGCCTAATCACTATTTCTCCTACGAGACTCTAAGTGCCATGCATGAGGGGACTATGTCTGTTTCTGCTTCCAATTGTATTCCTGCCTGCTGGACAGCCCTGGCACGTGGTAGGTACTCAATAAATATTGGTTAAGCAAAATAGTAAGGTTCTAGGGCTCAGATGGGACCCTCAGGTGCCCATGATTTTTAATTATGGGACTCCCTTGGGACTGCCTAATTACCCTGGGATTATTTAACTACCCAGGGCACTTTAGGTCAGGGATTTTTGTGTGCTAAACCTGGGCAGCAGTGTGTTCCTGTTCTAACATGGCAGCTGCTCTGGGCTGGGGAAAGCTCCGGGCTTGGGTACGTACATCTTGGTGGAGCAGATGTGCTTTGTCCATCTTGCCTCTGGGCCTGACAACTTGGCTTTCACATCACGTGCTCTCGTGCCTCCTCACTCAGAGTGGTCTTAGCGATCTTCGCACCAGCACGTTTCCAGGTGGCTCTCTCTGCATCACGCTTCTACTCCACGCTTCTGCCTCCAGGGTGACAACAGACCTGGCCTGGCCTCTCAGTCCTCTACACTTCCTAGGACTGACTCTGGGCACTCAGAAAAGATGGGAGATGATGCAGGTTTCAATAGGAAATGTGCATCCTCACTCTCCTCTTCCCTGCCTTAAAGTTATCACTTTCCTTGTTTTTACACCTGTGTTCCATGTCCTCTTGCTCTTAGTCTCATTCTCACCCCCAAGTTTACTCTAATGCAGGTATTTGCAACTTCAACACTGTTGACATTTTGGGCTGGATAATTCTTTCACGTGGGGAGCTGCCCTGTGCACCACAGGCTGCTTGCATTTTGTAGGATGTTCAGCAGCATCTCTGGCCTTGACTCTCTAGATGGCCTCAGCAACTCCAATCACAGTTGTGACAACCAAAAATGTCTCCAGACATGACTAAATGTCCCTGGGGGACAACATCATCCCCCAGTCACTGATCTAGCTGGGGATCTAGGTAGCACTGGTCTAATGTATGGCTGTATTTTGTGGAATGCCCTTTGACATCCTGTACTAGGTGGTCTCATTTCTCCTTCCCTCCCATTAGACCAACTCCCTAAGTAATCCTGTTTTCTTCACGGTGACTTCTGGATTGACTGGAAAGGAGTCGCTGGCTTCTCTCTCCACCAACGAATTCAATATGTGACTCCCCCAAAGCTGCCATTACAGTCACCTTCATCCCTGTCCCAAATCCTCGATGTGTTATGATGTGAAGAAAGTACTGCTCTTTATCAACTGTCTGAACTTTTACCCTTATATGACTATGTCTTTATTGTCTTTATTCAATCTTTTCCTTGTTAATTTAAGAAATACTTTTTGTTGATGATAATACTGATGATGGAAAATTAAAAAAAGTTGTCAAGTGCCAAAGTAATCTTTGGCAGAAAATCCTGGGAAACTCCCGGGCTAGTGGGAAAATTACTGAGTTTTGTATGATATTACAAGCCTTCACTGATCCTAGGATGAGACTTGTTAGCTGGGTTGAAAATGGGGAAATCAGGAAAACAAAACTTGTTATGAAATAGTGTATAAAATGTGTGGTTATGTAGAGATAGTAATAGACCTCAGTTTTCCACATTATAATCACAAATAGGAGCTCAAAGAAAGTTAGAGCTCCTCAAGAAATCAGCTACTATAATTCTCTCCTTTAGAAAATGATAAAACAGAGGGCAGAGAGAATACCTGCTTTGCCCAAGGGACATAAATAGCATCAGAGCCTGGATTTAAACTCAGATCTCCTAATTCTCTGTTCTGATTTGCAATGAAGTTTCACCAATCCATGGCAAAATGAGAAAAATAAAGATAATTTACAAAGGTTTTTCTAAATGTGAATTAGTTAAGTTTAAAGAACTGTCCTTTATCGTGAGATTTAGGTCCTTCTAGCTCGCCTATCATTTTTGATGATAAAATACTGTCTCTATTAGGAAAGAATGACTCTAGATGTATTTGGAGTTTTGGGGGTTTTCTTAATACCCTCATTTTGGTAATCCTAATACAATTCACCACTGCCACCCCTTTTAAAAAAATAAACAAAAATCTGGGAACCACTGATAAAGAGTACTTATATCCAAAGAACAATTGGGATTTTCTGGTTCCTAGACAGCAAGACTGGGATGCACAGGCCTGTTGGGTGGGAAAAATGGAGACCCACAGGCAAGTAATCCCCATAACAATGGCAGCCCAACAATGCAGATTTGGGATTTTCTGTAATCTCCCTCCTTCCTCCTCTCTACTTCCTTATCTCTCAGTGAATCCAGACTCTCCAGAGTCCTTGGGCATGACTCCTGATATAAGGCCTCTCTGGATCACCAAGGTGGCTGTGTCTGGTCTGAGCCAGACTCCATGGTGTACCTGGTTGGCACAGGCGGGCATGGGCCTCTGAGCCTCTCATCATTCTTTCTGGCTGCAGTTTACCCTAGAATGCAAAAATATTAGGATATTAGTTCCCTAATACCCTTAAGCTCTCTGCCTGAGAAAAGAATACCAAGATCCAAGGAAAGGCTTTTAGATCATGATAGAAGCTGAACTAAAACTGCTCCTCCACTCTCTCACTCTTACCTCTAGGAAGCGGAAGTCCCAAGTCACTAGAAAAGTTTCAACAGGCATGAGTCTCCACAAAATGACCTGGTATACCAGCTTGACTGGACTATTTCGATTCCACATTTACATTTTTAACAGAGGCTTCTGAAGACGTCAAAAATTAATCTAAAGAAGTAAGTGAAGGCTCAGCACAGTGGCTCATGTCTATAATCCTAGCACTCTGGGAGGCCGAGGTGGGAGGATGCCTCGAGGCCAGGAGTTTGAGACCAACCTGAGCAAGAATGACACCCTGTGTCTACAAAAAATTAAAAAATTAGCCAGGCATGATGGTATTCACCTATAGTCCCAGCTACCCTAGAGGCTGAAGCAAGAGGATTGCTTGAGCCCAGGATTTTGAGGTTGCAGTGAGCTATGATGATGCCACTGCACTCTAGCCAGGGTAACAGAGTGAGACCCTGTCTCGAAAAACAAGAACAAAAACAAAAGTGAGTGAAATTTCAGCCACTCTCCCCTGATAGTTGGAGATTGGTGTGCCATCAGCCTGTGAATGTCCTCAAAGCATGGGCCTCCGCAGCTGCCAACCTGCCCTTCGTAGAAAGGAGGATATGAAGGGTTTTAAAAGAGGAAGATGACAGTGGGATGTCTCAGAGATCTGAAAGCACTTTCAAGGGAAAAGGAAACCAACAAAGGAAAGAAATATGTGGTCAATATTTATCCGTATGTCCTCATCTTCTAGTTGAATTTCTTTTCATCTAATTCTTGGTCTCACAGTTGTGTAAGGGGCCAGATGACTCTTCATTGGAAGAGACTATTCTAGTAAGGTTACATCTGACCGAGGATGAAGCTATCTTTAGATTTCGACTATTTCTTGGACTGTTTCATATGAACTCACCTAGAAGCATCCGCAACTACAGGAAGCAGCAGCTGTGCAGAAGAGAGAAGGGAGCTGACAGTTCCTGAGCTGCTTTGGAAACTGAGAGGTCAGTTTGGAAACTTTATATATGCTTTTTCATTTAATCTTCTCCATAATCCAATGTGGTATTGTTATCCTCATTTTACAATGAAGGAAACAGCTGCTCAGAGAAGTTAAGTAACTTTCCCCAGGACATACAGCAGAACTGGTCCTGTTCATCCTGGGATCAACTTAGGATTCAAACCCACATCCTCCTGCCTCTGAAGGGATCTTTTCACAAGGATGGGCTACAGTATACCTGGCCACAGGTGCATTCGGGAAATGGGGAAGGGGAATGTGGTTCCCAAGCCATGACAGGACCCAGAGAGAATCTAAGGAACATAGACAAAAAAAATCAATGCTTCAGTCACTATCAACACAGGATGGCATTAAGCTGTTAGTACCAGGCTTCCTGTAACCCTGTCTTTTGAAGTACACTCCTAGAGCACTGTACTAGATGACAGAAGCACTTTGGCATAGGAAGGAAAGGAATTTGTATTCCATTAAAAGAAAAAAACACTCAGTATTGTATCTCTTCATCTGAGACAATGAGAAGGTGGATATTTGATAGGCTTTTGTTTCTGTTTCTACAGTTAAACATGGAAAATGGTTTGCTTGATGTCTTTCATTACAGAATTATTATTCAGTCAATTCATTCTTTCATTTCCAATAATTAATATTAACTGTTGTCAGGTATATTAGATATTTAAAGCTAGAAAAAGAAATATACCTAATAAGCAAAAATATGTTTAAAAATGGAAAAAAAAAACCATCAAATCTTTTGGATCCAACATGGGGACTTTGGACAGCCCAGGAAATCCGCTGGCTTCTGCCTTGGATCTGAAGACTGTTTACATTCCAGTGGAATTCCTGGGAAAGTCCAGAGCTCTCAGTGCTATGAAAACAATGGCTTATGGAGATAAACTCCAAACTGGCGCAACCTGAGAGGAGGGAAGGCCTGAGAGGGTCGTCTGGGCAGGATGGGGCCAGGCCAGCATTCCTGGGAGGACTTGGCCTGTTTACTCCTTCGAGCTGAAGCTAAAACTGGCCCAAGGGAGTACGGACTCCCACCTGCTGATGCATGGATGGGCTTGGAAGAAGATGGCTGCTGCACCTCCTGTCATGAGTAGCTATAGATTTCTACAAATTTCTACAAATTGTCAGCCACTCCCTGGAAGTGAGTAAAACTGTTAGTAAAGGAAGGATGGAGTCGGGGTAAGTCCATCCTCCAATTTTGTTCAGTTATCATCCTCTTGAGAAAAGCAACCCAATTCTCAGTTTAATCTAGAAGAAGCCAAACACAGAAATATTATTCCCCTTGCCAGGGGTTGAATTAGGAGTGGGCATATGATCTAGTTCTGGCCAAGCAGATGTGAAGGGAAATTTGCAGTGGGGCTTGGAAATGTTTCTGGGAACAATTTCTCTTCCACTGAAGGTTGTCATATATGATGTGATGCCTGGAACAGCCTGTTGACAGGCTGACATACTAGAGAAGAGAAGTGGAAAAAACCCTGGGTCCTTGACAACATCATTGAGCTACTGAGAAACCAAACTCAGAGGTCCTGCTACACTTGCTGATATATGAGCTGATAAAATTATCCTTCTGATTAAGCCAGTTGAGTTAAGTTCTCTAATACTTTCAACTGAAAGCATTCTTCAAAAATATTTGAAGTTTTAGGGGCAGATCATTACTAGAATTTCCATCTAATGGCTTCTATTTTCTCTTAGGAAAGTAGGGGATGGAAGATTTGGAGGAAGTGGAAAATTGGAAAACAGTTCCTCAGGGAAATTCAGAAGGAGTGCTGTGGGCCTGATGATGCCTGAGACCAAGAGATTATAGCAGGACCAACCGATTCACTAGGGGATTTTCCTCCAGCTGTGCTCAGCAGCCCAAGAACAGCAAGGTGGATAATTACGTTCCACCAGTTTTGGGGTTTTTCCAGATGGGTGATTTTCTTTCTCTTCCACATCATATTATCTTCAAGATGTCAGTCCAGTTCAATATTAATCAATGCCTACCATGTACAAGGCACCCATATGTTCCTGTGAAAACAGACAAATATTCTTGTGGCTTCCAGAGTGGCTCAGATGAATTCAGAGGATCTCCCCATGGGTGTATCGTTTCATGGCATTAAGTGATCTTCAGTCATGAGATTGAAAGCATTCATGTCTCTCTAAAGACAACAGCCAATGAGAGACCACGTATGTTCAAAATGGAAAAAAAAAAAATCACAGGAAAAATAAATTCCTGTAGACTACTTTTGAACTTCTTTGGGTTAAAAACAGTGGGAATATGGTGATCAAATGCTCCAAGCTTCCTTAAAAAACAAAACAAAACAAAACAAAGCAAGAAAACAATAGAACAACCCAGTGTGGATAAACACATTAATTCATTTATTCTACCCTCCACCACTGAGTGTCCTGCATGTGACAAGTTCATGTGCTATGAACTGTAGATTTCCTTAATAAATGCTAATGTTTACAGCAAAATCCACGATTTATGCATGGCAGAGGGAGCTACAAAAGAAAGTGCTCTCTTCTCTTTGGACAGAGGTGGGACAGCTGGGGATGCAGCCAGGAGGTTTTCAAGGGAGCCCTGGTAGAAATTCTGTAGGCAGGAAAGGTGAGCAGTGTGTTTCAGGCAGAAGCAGCAGCCTACTTTAAGGCCGGGGTGAACTTTGGGGCCTGCTGTAGTGTTCTGGGTGCCAGTGGGGCGGAGAGCTTTAGCAGGTGGTACGGTAGAGGGTCAGGGCAATTTGAGAAGCTTGAACTTGATACTGCTGGAGAGAGGGAGCCACTGGGGGAGCAAAGGGAAGTGAATAATGCAATCAGATTTGTGCCTCAGAAAAGAGCTTGTGGTAGCGCGGAGGCTGAACTGGAGAGGGAGACTGTGGAGGGGATGGAAACGGGGAGACGCTCAGGCCTGGGAGCAAGGCATTCTAACAGGGATGGAATTCACATTTTAAAACAGAGTAGGCTCTGATATTTTAGGAACATAGAATCTTTAGACCATCACATTTGGATTTACAAATTTCAAAGCTTATTTCTGAATCCTTTGTCAAATTGGAGTGAGCCTAGTACTTTTTTGGGATGATGACAGAGTTGCAGAATTACAATCAAACGACCAGAAGAAATTTTTGGAAGATTATATTAATCCTTGATTTGAGTGATTAAAAAAAAGGGTGAAAGGGATCCAAATACGCAGCCACAGCCACTCTTACAATTCCCTTTCCTCTGAAACACTGCTCTCGGTGCTCTTCACTGCCTCTCTTCGTGCTGAGCCATGTCTTCCCTCCACCCTCAGCCCCCAGTGGAACCTTCTCTCTCTGTCACCTTTCTATCAAGACTACTGCTTCAGGATGGTGGGGAACATGGTAAGACCAGTGAATTTCATGAGCCATGGGCCCACTGCTGTACTTCTTTGGCTGTGAAGTGACTGATTTTCAGCAATTTAAGTCCTATGACTACAGGAGATAAGGTTGTCCTTCAGGGTACACCTAGAAGCTCTTTGGTCGTATATACAGAGCTTGAGCTGAGATTTCAAATCCCTGAACTCATCCTTTTCTTTTACCACTTTGTCCAGCAATAGTAACAAACCAACCAAAGTTGTCATATTCCTTAGTTTTCTCAAAATATATGAAAATGTCTGTACTGAGTTTCTTAGCTCCTTGCTTCTTATAAATGGTTGATTAGGAGCATCCAATGCAGATGTTTTGTGTATTTCTCTGAACAGTTTATGCTATAAACTGTAAGTGCTCTCTACTACTGGAAATAGTGTCATTGTCATCTTTAAATATAATCAGATTAAAGAGCCAATTCCAGCAACCCCTGAAACAATTCAGAAAACTCACCTTTAAAAATCTGTTCTTTTAGAAATCTGTCCTGAGTTAGTCAGGATTCTCCATAGAAATAGAAGCAATGGGATTTATTATGGGAATTGGTTCACAAAATTAGGGAAGCCAAGAAGTTCCACAATCTGCTCTCTGCAAACTGGAGAACAAGGAAAACCAGTGGTATAATTCAGTCCAAGTATAAAGGCCTGAGAACCAAGAGCTCCAATGTCCAAGAGCAGGCCAAGCTGATGGTCCAGCTGAAATAGGACAAATTCTCCCTTCCTCCAGTTTTTTGTTTTATTTGGGCCCTCAACAGATTGGATGATGCATGCCCACATTGGTTAGGATGGATGCTTTTTATTTAGTCTACTAATTCAAATGCTAATATCTTCTGGAAACACCCTCACAGACACACCCAGAAATAGAGTTTTATCAACTATCTGAACATCTCTTAGCCCAGCCAAGTTGACACGTAAAATGAACCACATCCTTGATGACCTCGTGCATAAACGTTGAACTTGTATTAATATTTCTCTCTGGGATATGCTCTCTCAGGTAGAGGCGTAAGAAACATGGGGTCTGGGTGCTGAGATAATGTCTAGCTCATGGGGATGAGCCATGAGATGGGATGAGAAGTAGCCTGAAGTTCTAGATGATAAATGTCTCTTGTAAATTACATTATCTAGATTCATGGCATTTCTACCTTTTATTACTTCTTAAATATTCTTCTAGGAGGGGTTAGGCATTAGGTCCTGTTTTCCATTCAGACAAGAATGTAAAGGAGGGAGCAATGCTGCCTGAGACATCATGGTGGTGGCAGTGAGAAAAAATAAGAAAATTCCTAAGGTGGAACAAGTCAGAGCTACAGGGTCCAGTTGCCCCTCTGGACATAGGATTCTTGCTCCATTGCTAGCATTGGAAAATCTGGAGGCATTACATGCTGATGAGGGAAGGCAGCAGTTTTCTTTCAAAGGGCACAATATAGTAACTAAAAATTATAAGCGTTCTTATAGAGTAGAGAACAAAGCCTATGAGACCTTCTATTCCTTCACTCACCCTTCCACCTCCATGTGCTTTTAAAGTAACGCTCGTGTAGATATTAATATCCATGTTAATACTATCAATTTCTGCTCCTAATCTTTGCTTCTCTAATTCACTGGTTCCATAAATCACTAAACTTTCCAGTTTAGCAGCCCTTTGGATATACATGACTGATCATAAGCTTCTCTTGAACCTGATCCAATGCAAATACTCAATAAATGTTGCTGAATTCCTGAGCAGCATCAAATTAAATGAAGAGGAAATAGTGAACATTGAATGGTCAGGTCAACATGACTTTACTGAAGTTTTTCTAAGTATCCTAAAAATATCAGGAGGGGAAAATTGTTTCCTGCCTTTTTCATTGCCAAGGATTTTCTTCTATAAGCAGTTCATTAACAGTAGCTGCCCCAACTTTTTGAGACCAAATAGCAACAAGGGTAAACCAAAGAGCACACACTGAGGGTCAGAGACAACTCTATTAAAGCTCAGGGAGTCTTAGGGAGTTGGCCAGTCGGCTGGGGTAAAGGCGCTGAAGGCATCTCCCCTTTGATTCCAAGGCATTCTCCTTTGCCTTCATATTTCTTGGAGTAAAGTTTCTCAGACATATTTCCACCCACACAGGGATGCTGACATTTGTTCCTGACCTTTCTACTTCAGTTATTTCCAAATTAGCTTCCACGTTTCCATCGCTGTGGGATGCTGCTTATCGTTCTGCCCCCATCTGTTCTGGTCAACACTTGGCATGGGCTGGTGGGGAGTTCCATGCCCATTTCCTGCAAGCCTCTGATGTGCTTCCACCCAAGCTCAACCAATAGAGCCTGGGAACAGAACATCCCATCTAGCTTTGACCTTTGCTCGCCCACTGATGCAGCTTGCCTCCCTCTACCTTCCAAATTTTTCACATATATTTCCTTGCTTTGTAGGCTTTCTGACCACCACAGATGAAAGGCTTGTCTCAGGGCTTGTGTGGCCAAATAAAACCAGGAATGTATTGTGTTATAACGTGCCATTGTTGATACCCCCAGCAACCCACGAGGTTCATCATGGAATAAAGCTGCAAATTGACTCACAGAAGAGGGGCTGAAGGGAATGCAAAGGGAGGAAGCCCACTGGCCTGTGAGCGAGGCATTCTAACAGGAACGGAATTCAACCTATTCAAATAGAGCAGACTCTGGCATTTTGGGATTAGAGAATGTGTGTATCATTATATTTAGATTTGTGAGCTCAAAACTTTCTTTCTGAATCCTTCATCAAATTGCAGTCTGCATTGTCCTTTCTTGGAATGGTGACATAGTTGCAGAATTACAGTCCAGTAACAAATGGAAATATTTGAAAGTTTGCTTAAAACTGTGAATTGAGTGAGGATGTGTATGGGTGGCAGGGGGCTTGCCTTATAGATTTTTGATAGAGAATCTGCAAACCAAAAAAAAGTATATTAGAAATCTCATCTTTCTTCACAGGCCACTTTAAGTTGGCACTTAAATATGCAATGCCAGGCACAACTCTTGGAATGATCAGGAAGGACATAGATATCAGATGTATGTTATATGTATGTCCAGCTGTGGGTAAGGTCTGAACCTAAAAAGAAAAATCCAGAGAAACAAACTGGAGTGAGTAGTTGAGGTCTGAAGAAGCCTTTTTTCACATAAGATTGAAGAAAGAGATGAGATAGAGCCCAGTGACAGAAGCATGTGATCCCTCCTGTACCTCCTGCTGCCTCCCCTGTATTTTGGGTGATGCACACCTGGGTCAGACACTGACAGGTATACTTTGTCCAATGGGAGGGTTAGTTGCAGACCTCTTAGAATGGGTTGTCTGTGTGGTCTGGATCAGGTCCATCTTGAAGAGGACACAGCAGCAGGTGGAAAATGAACCAGAAAATGAATGAAGAGAAAGTGAAACATGTAGTGATGTATGTTTAACGCATAGGGTTGTCTCCATCAAAACCGAGAAGGGTCAGCATTTTTAAGTGGTGGAAATAAGGAAACTCAAAAAAGCGTGTGAGAAAGTAGCTCAGCCCTAAATCTGGGCATGAAGGAAGAATAGTTATTATGAGGGGCCCAACTCAAAACTGCCAAGCTCCAATTTGTCCCACAACATTCCAGGCATTGTCAAAAGACCTCTGTGTTGGACTCTCAGTGACACTTTTCCACCCAGATTCCTTCCATTTGAGCTCTCCAGGATGAGACAAACCACGCTTGTGATGTAAAAGATGACTATGTTTTGGAGTAGGAAGTTAAACAAAAGAAAAGCTAAGTGCAAATGGGTGGAAATGTTTTCATATTTGCTAAATATTTTTTAGACTTAAAAGTGAGCAACACCTGACCAGATGTAGGACATGATTGAGGTCTTGACCCAGATTCCAAAACCATCAGAGAGGAATGACGTGGCAATGATGGGGGATTTCTACTATGCTGACAGAGCTGGATTCATCCACGCTCAGAGCAGAAGCTTGATACATTCTTTTCGATTGTTTATATTTTTTTCACTCAAAGTTAAATGAAGCCTGATACATTCTTGACTTACCTGGCTAGACATTGACCCTCCCCAAAAGAACAAAAACTTGGGAGAGGAACATCTACCTTGAGTAAATTATGAAAAACGAGTACAAGTAGGTTAGTGAACTGTAGGGGAGAGCAGGTGGCAAAGAGGAAGGGAGCAAATACTTGCTGAATAGCCACCGTGCATCAGGTATCACCCACGGCAGTTAAAAGGCAGCATCTCGTTTATTCATTTCAATGCCTCCGTGAGGAAATGCGTGACTGTCTCCACTTAGCCTCAGAGAGAATAAGTAACTGGCCTTAGGTCACCCATCTAGTTTTAGCAGGTGCAGGTTTTGAGCAAAGCCCTGACTCAGAGGCCAGACTTCTTCCACTACCACGTTGCTTCCTTGAGAGTCCTGAGAAAGAATATCTATGGCTTCTGAAGAGTGTCAGACATTTAAACTAGACCTGGAAGACATTTGAGAAGAAGTTCAGTTAAAGCTACGTCTAAGTCCATGATTTCAACTATAAAATAGAGACCACTCAAAAGGTTTGGGTGACAAATGATCTCTGCAAATAACCCAGCCTAAGGAAAGCTGGAGAAGTCAGCAAAGATGCTGATGTGGCTCTCAAAGAATTCAGCTCAGATTTTAGAAAGATACACAGGAAAGATAGAAAATCCATAACTGAGGAGAAATACGCAAGTAAGTTTACATCCAGGACCTGGAATGCTAAAGTGGAGAAGGAGCGAAGGCTTATGAAAAGGGCTGAAGTGAAAAGTGGGGAGGATTTCAGGTGTGCTCAAAATAGGAAGTAGAATGAGGAAGGCAAGGAACCACTTCAGGAGCCAATGGTGTAATGTCAATGGGAAATAGGAAGAAAATCAAACTGGTCTGCTCCGGCTTTGCTTCCATCATCTTCACCAAGGATGATAGTGTTTAGACCTGCAATGTCAGATCAAACTCTTGTAAAAGACCCTTAAACCCAACTGCCTTAAGTGAGTTTAAATATCTTGGCTTAAACTTAACTTATGAGCTTCCTGAGAAAAGTTGCCAGAAAGATCACAAGGCTGCATTAATCTGTGACAGTGAAGAATGGCACAGGTTCCCAAAAGGTAGCGTTTGGCATAGGCTACCTTGATTTTCAAAGGGAGAGGGGAGGGAGGTGAACTCTATGAACCACAGTCCGGCAAGCTTGATGCAGGTGTTCCAAGACAGATGAGGACTCAGCACAAATTCACAACAAGCAAGCCATGCTGGACTCATCTCATTTGTAGAGTTCTTCAGATAGACCAGTGGGAAGCTGGAGACAGATAATATTAACAGTTTTTAATGTCCTTGGAGATGAGTAGGAAATTTGGGGCTAGAATATAAAATATCAACTAAGTGTATTTGGAACTGGCAAGGGACCATATCCAAGGAGATGCTACTCATGAAACCATGTCATCCTGGAGAGAGATCTCCAGGAGGTTTCAATCACAGTTCTACCCTGTTTAAAGTTTCTGTTTTAATGGGTATACACTGAGCTGACTTTTTAATCCACATTCCAGAAGATTTAAGACTGAGAGAAATGACCAAAAGACTGCATGTCAGATGTAGGGTTCAAAGGGAACTTGCTGGGTTAGAACAATGAACTGAATCCAACAAGGAAACATGTAATATGGTTAATATGAAGTTGTACACTTAGATCCCAAGGTGAGTTTCACACACATACATGCCCAAACAGTAGCACATGAAGAGAATAACCTTGGGAATTTTTTTTTTTTGACTCAAAATGAGTTAAGAGTATGAAGGAACCACTAAAATCTTAACTATAACCTTTGGTTGCATTAATGAAATACATTATCCGAAACAACAGAGTTAATAGCCTCTCTATTCTTGCTTGGGTTACACTGCCCCTCAGAAAGTATGCTCAGTTCTGGGTGTACACTCCAAAAAGGACAGTGACAATTGGAAGCATGGCCAGAGAAGAGGAACAAGGATGGGAAATCAGACATAGTTAAAGGGACTGAAAGGTTTTGGCCTGAAGAAGAGAAGATGATAAGGAATGGGGCTTCTTCTGTATAGTCTTAGAAGGCAGACCAAGGCCAGCTAGGTAGATTTTGAGCTAACTGTAATTCCAATGATTACAGACATTCAGAGAAAAAATGGGCTGCTTCACAAAGCTGTGTGTTTCCTCTGACTCTTACTCTTCAAATACAGGTTGGACAATCACTTATTGAGGAAGAAGAGGAAACAAGATTCTTGCCTTAAGGTTGCATCACTCCCAATGACTGGTCATCTGTTTTGTTTTGGTTTGGTTTGGTTTTTTTTGAACACTTATTAGGATGAAGAGATTACTACCTAATTTTTATTGCCTTAAACATTTGAGTAAGACCTTATGGAATATTTTTTACTCTCACTAGGTTACTGTAGATCTTAGATAATTGCTGTACTGCTCTTCAGAGTTTGTGACTGTCCCTTGGATTGAATCTAAGATGAATTCCTCTCTCCACTCCCTGCTCTAACTACAAAATTCAGACTACTATCATTGCTTTTGAAGAATACAGGAATTCTCTCCTGAATTTACTCTTCTAGCCTTTAGTTTTATGTTCTTTCCAATGCACGTATCACTTTGGCCACAGTATTCCTTCTTAAACACATGTTTTATCAAGTCACTACCATCCTCAAAACTTTTAGTGACTTGGTTTCTTCAATAAATCCACAGCATAATGAAGGTGGGATGGGAGAGCAGGGAGTGGTGGGCTGCGCTGTAATCAAAGAGACTTGAAAGGCTTAACCATCAAATACAGAGCTTGGGCCTTAATTGGATACTGATCTGTACAAACCACCTCTAAACTTTTTTATACATCATACTAGAAATCCTTTGATTCATTTCTTAGCCTTCCCCCCCCCCAAGAAACCATCCTACTTTACCTTTCCACACCAACAATCTAAGGCAAATGTTCTCGATCTTTATAACCAAAGATACAGACTGGAAGCACTAATTTGGCCATTCTCATCTATCACTTGAAAGAATAGTGGAGTAATACATTACCTCCTGCATGTGCCATTGCTCTACAGCACTCTATCCTTTTAGTGGAGAAGTAGTACAGACAATTCTGTATTATCTGCTAATAGATGGAAGCATATACAAATGTAATTAGTTGATGGATGTTTCACCTACTGTGCTACATTGCCATAGAAATGTCTTAAAACCTTGCTATAAAGAAGTCTAAGAAAAACAGGGAGCTAGGAAGCAGTCTTTGAGAAAGGTTTGGGGGAAGACTGGTGAAATGAGAACCTTAAATTCTTTTTCTTTTGACAATTATTTCTTTCTCTTTATTTTTTAAGAGGTGGGGGTCTTACTATGTTTCCCAGGCTGGTCTCAAACTCCTGGCCTCAAGCGATCCTCTCACCTCAGCCTCCTGAGTAGCTGGGATTACAGGCACAAGCCACCATACTGGCTTCTTTTGACGATTGTTTCTAAATTTCATCTTTTAAATGATTTATTCTGAAATAACAGCTTCACTTGTCCCCTAAAGAAATTTTAAGTTGGGATTCTCTCTTTGCAGGTGGCTGAAATTAAGACATGTAAATTCTGGAGCTGTGGGATCGCCTCCCCACAACCATAGGAGCAGAAAAAACCGGTGTAGAGGGAGAGAGAGATTAAAGCAGGTGGTGAGGGAAGCAGAGGGAGATACTGAAACGGAAGCCTTGGGGTTTTCCAAGCCTTGTTATGGTTGCTTCCTGAGGCCCAGCTGTCTTTCTCCACTTGTAGTTGTCAAGACACACCTCTGTACTTATAATAAACATCCCCTGGTTGACAATAGAAAGAGAAAGTAAAAGAAAAACCAAGATGAGGCCTAATCATTATCTGAACATCCTTCAAGCTCTTACTAGTTCTATGAAAACTTCCCTGATCACATCAGCCTGAGAGATGGTATCTTCTCAAGTCCTATAAATGCTTATCATCTCCTCCCCTCACTTAACTCTTATCAGAGACTGCTTGCATTATGAGTTATACTGTTATATTTATATATCCCTCGAGTAGATTACACATAATTTAAACCATGATTCTTTTACTCCTTCCTATTTCTCACTGCACCAAACAAAGCATGTGGTAGACAGATCATCAATAAATATTTGTCAATTTGATGAGACTGATTCATGCTCAGCAGTTCAAGTTCACCTAGTTGTTGAGTTATCTTGGCTTTAATAAAGCAATAAAGCCTAACCATGTAGAAAATTAAAAATGAGGTACTTAATAAAAATAACACTAGGCAGACAATATTAATAGTCTTTAACATCCTTGGAGATGAGAAGCAAATCTTGGGCTGGAATATAATTAATCAATTGAATGCATTTGTAGCTGGCAAGGGAACATATCCAAGGATATTATGTAGATTGGATTATATACCAGTGTAGAAACAGTTTTAAAAGATCCCATAAAAGAGTGTGCAAGCCAGCCTGGATTAGCCACCTCAAGAAGTTTGAATGTTTGACCAGCTTAACAAATATAATTAGTTGCTGACTCACTGGTGTATGCTATATAATTTGCCTATTCAGTACCCTAAATTTCATGTGTTGACAATCATCTTTGCTAAGTCTTTCCACACTTACATCATCCAGAAAAATAAAGAACTTGCTATACAAGTACAGGCTTGGGAAAATCTGACTTGGTAGGAGTTCTTGTGAAAAATATTTGGGGGCTTTAATTGATCTCAAGCTTAATATGAGTCAAGAGCTTGCTTTAATTTCTTAAATAGGTTAATTCAATCTTAGACTAAATTAGACAAAGAATCACATTGACTTAGAGTTGGGAGTTTTGGTTATCTAGAAGTGCAATCTCTTGCATGGTGCTGGACTTTTTGCTGTCCCAAATCATCGAAGGTATCCTTTGATCTGATTAGTCACCATTGAAACAGACCCCTCCATGTAGTACAGCTCAGTTGTTAGGAAATTCTCTAGTATTTTAAACTTCTGTCTACTATCTACTTCCCTGGCATTTCCAGGTCTTGAGCTTCATTCTGCCCATTGAGCCAAGTCTCACTCTCCTCCTTCATCACCGTGGAGAGGCAGCTATCATATGGCACCCAGCTCCCAAGTCTAGACCTAACATCTCCCCAGTTCTCATAATCATTCTCTAAGTCATGTGGCTTCTAGATCCCTCAGTGTTCTGCTTGACCTCCTTGGGAAACCCTATTCTTTCAAGAAAGAGGCCAAGAGAGATAAATTATTTGCTCAAAATCCTAGTCAACATTAGAGCTGGAATTTGTATTCACTATTTGCAATGAATTGATCCACAACGTAGCAACTTCTTTTTTACAGTGAATGATGCTGTGTTTTAAAACAGCAGGGAGGGCAGGGATGCTATGAGAAGAATTCCCACCACCAGTGGGCAATCAGGCTTCACAACTTCTAAGATTTATCTATCTTTCAAATGAAAACATGTCTACCTTTTCGACCAAAAGGATTGAACAAGTTTGAAGGAAATCAATATTGTCTCTATTTCTTAGTTAATTAAAATGATAGCTTTTGAAGAATATGCTATTTTACAGAGCTAAGAAATCCAATGTGGGTAAAGAGCATGCTAGATTTTTAGTCTGATACATTTAAGATGGTCATATACATTCCCTTTATACTTGGTAAATTATTTATCTGAACTTATCTTTTTAAAGAATATATAAACACCATATATAGTCTGAGAAATAGCTTGGTACTATACTGCCTATTTGTCTGAGGGTAAAATATGTGTAGTGACCTCGACTTGTGTTTATTGTAAAGGTTGAGACTTACGAATTGCCAAGTCAGTCTTACCAAGGATCCTGGAAATGAGTGATCCTGATTTGACTGTGATTTCTCCCTGAGGTCACTTCTAGGTCATCATATTCTGAGTCTTTATGCCACTTAGTCATGATGGGAATTAAAGTTAACCTGGATTTCCCCATTGACATTTCCACTTGATTAGCTCTGAAATATAAAGGGTATGAGTTCTGTTTCATTCTAGACTTAAGTAGTAGGAAACTTCTGCTTTTCTTCCCAAACATACTCCCTCAAATTTATAGAAGTCAGAAGTCTCAGTAGAATCACACAACAGATGTTTCTGGCATGTGATTTACCCATAGGACCTATGGGGATATCATTATAGGGATTTTTCACAGGCTCCCAGGGTACGACTCAACAAACTAGAGCCATTTCTAACTAATTCAAACTCATTGGATGAAGAATAGTCTGAATTAGTAAAATCTTTAAATCACATGCTTTCAAAACTTTTTCTTGTAATAATTTCAAATGTACAAAAATAACACAAAAATAACCATAAAAATAGCACAAAAAATTACCATATGTCTTTTATTCAGATTCCCTAATTTTTAACATTTTTATCACATTTTAAAAATCATTCTGTCTTTCTCTATTTGTCTATATTCTTTACTTTTTTGGAATCATTCGAGAGGTTAGCCTTTTATACTTCCTTTTATTTCTTAATACTAAGTATTTCCTAAGACTGAGGGCATTCTCTCACATAATCGCAGTACAGTTATCAAATTCAAGACACTGAATTTCATTTCATCTACCATTCATATTTTTAAAATTATCTCAGTAATGCCCTTTATAACGTTTTGTTCTGCCTCCAGTCCAAGACCATGGATTACATTTAGTTGCCTGTCTCTTTAGCTTCTTTTAATCTGGAACAATTCTTTAGTCTTCGCTTTGCCTTTTATGGCAAAGGCCAGTAATTTTATGGAATATTTCTCCATTTGGGTTTGCTAATGTTTTCTCTTGATGTTTCCTCATGCCTCCCTGGCCAGAAAACTACACAAATAATGATGCATCCTTCCCACATACCCCAAGCATAATATATCATCTGCCCCTCATTCATTATGTTAATTTTGATCACCTGATCAAACTGTTGTCCATTTTCTCCACTATACAGTTCTTTCTCTTTTTCTCTCCTCTCTTTCCTCCCTCCTTCTCTTCTTTTCTCCCTTTCTCCCTTCCTCCTCTATCTATTATTAGTATGGATGTATAGATTCCAATTGTGTTCCATAGGTTATAATCTGTTCCTGTCATTACAGTTAATGCTAAAATTGTACCAGATATGACATGTTGGAGCCCCTGTCAGCTGGCTCCTGTGTACTTTTGATATGCTCCAATATTTTTTTAAAAAAAACAAAATGTTCCAGATTCATGATGTACCTTCCCTGCTCCAGCACTGGAATCAGCCATTTCTCCAAGAACTCCTGTCTCCTTTTCACGGGGAATGGTATTTAGAAACTGAGATCTGAGTGCCGGATATGTTCATTGCTACTGGGGTGTCTTTTAGAGGACAGAGGTAGGAAAAATATACACATATACAGATGCATGCACACACACACACACACACATAAAGGGTTGTCTGTACATGCAATATTATTAATTTGGCTAGTTCCAGAAAAAAAAAGCATTGTTGTTTTATTGGAATTTTATTAAATTTATGAATAATCTTAGGGAGAATTGACATTCAAATACCGTTAAGACATCTTAACCAAGAACTCAAGATGTCTTTCCATTAGTTCAACTCTACTTTTGTATCTTCAGAAATATTTATAATTTTCTTCATTTAGGTTTTGAACATTTTTAAGTTTATTCCTAAATATTTTATCTTTCTTGTTGCTATTATAAATGGGTTTTTTCTTCCATTATATTTTCTAACTAGTTATTATTCATATATATGAAGACTACTGATTTTTGTTAATAAGGTATTTTGAAATATAATTAATTTTATTGCCTACATGTATATAATCTCAGCATTTTTAATGCTTCCGAGTTTACAAAGTACTTTTTGCAAGTTTCCTTTTAGTGAGTACATATGATAACCTAATCTAGTGAAACAAGATACCTCCTAATATACTGTTTCAATAAAAATGATTTATAATTAGCTTATTAATTGCATGTTTTTTCTAACGAATGTAATCATTATTATGTCAAGTACTTTAAATTTATTCACTTCAGTGACACTACATTTTTAATTTTTGAAATAAAATGAAGAGGACCTATAAGCAGAGATAAGCTTCAGCCCAGGTCCTGCCCAAATTCTTTCAAAGATTCAAAATTATGAACTCTTTAATAATATATGTTGTACATGCCCAATAAATATTATCCTGGTGTTGTCAAACATTCATGCTTATTTTATGGGCTAACAGAGCCAGAAGGAGATGGACTCCCCTGACTCTCTTTCAGTTTCATGCCAATGGCTCCCATTTCATTTGTGTAGGCTGCCCCTTCTGTGCTAGTTAAGTGTCTTAGTTTATTTTCTGTTGCTATAACAGAATACCTGAGACTGAGTAATTTATAAAGAAAACAGGTTTATTTTGGCTCACAGTTCTGGAGGCTGGGAAGTCCAATATCATGCAGCTACATCTGGTGAGGGCCTCATGCTGCTTCATAGCATGGCAGAAAAGTAGAAGAGGGGAGACAAGTGGGCTAACCCACTTTGTAACAACCCATTCTCCCAAGAACTAACTAACCCTGTCCCATGAGACATATATTAATCCCTTCTTTGAGAGTGGAGCCCCCATTGACCCATGACCTCCTACTAGGCCTCACCTCCCAATACTGCCACATTGAGGCACCAAGACTCTACCACATGAAATTTTGGGGGATACACTCAAACCACAGCACTGAACTATCAATATTTATTGGTAGAGAAAGTCCATAAAATCTGAAGGCACTACAAAATCCACAAATATTTTAGGCAAATTATTTTATAGTTATCATCACAGCACTTGAATCCATTTAAAATACAGTAATAAGTATATGTATTTAGTTGTCAGACACTGTTTACTATACAGATGGATTTAGAAGCCCGTTAGGAAGAGCTCCTCACATTCCCCTCTCCCTTGGGGCTCCAAGACCCACATCTTTGGTTCCCTTGCATTGTATATGCCCTCAGGAATGTTATCTATATTATTAGGACTGCTCAGAGACAGATATGGCTGCAACATCTTAACTTTTTCAACAGGAATATCTTTCTTAAGTATAACATAAATCCTTATTTAAAAAATTTTATCTGGCTTTGTCTTTCATGATATGTGCTAATTTACCATTTTTACCATGTTCTTACCTACACTTGAAGATTTCCTTAAACTCATTCTCAGTTATAGCCTTTGTAGCTATAACAATTCCCAAGCATATTTTCTAGACTCTCTTCTTTAGGACTGTTTTTAGGACTGTTTTTAGGTCCATTTTTTTTTAAAGTATAGCAACTTCAAATGAGTAAAAGTCATAATCATAGTTTGGCCATGCATGAGAGTTGATTTTCTATCAACTTCAGTTTTGAAATCCATATGCCTATAAGACATGAATTCCATCAAGATGATAAATTTCATGCTAACTACTTATAAGGATTACTTATAAGTAGTACTTATAAGGAGATAATGTGTAAAGGATCAACACCAATTCTTTGTTAGTTTAAAAAGATGTATTGAAGAACCTATATCATATTCCTAGTAGTATGTAACTACTGCACCAAAAGGAATAACTAACCCCAAGTTTCAAAGAATAAATAAACTCAAGAGGACATCGCAGAATTCTTTGCTTTATTTATTCACTCATTCATTTGTTTATTCAATATGTACTGAGCATCAATCCTTTACCAGAGAAGTTCCCAGATGTTGGGGATGCTACAGCAAGAAATATAGATACAATGTTTCAGGAGCTTATCGTCTACGTAAGACCATTCTTGTTGCATTCACTTAAAAAAGAAAGAACTTCTTGGTTTATATGGCAATGAATATTGCCAATACCATTCCTCATAAACATAAGGACACAATATAAAAATAACTTATTAATAGTCATGCATCCAAGTACATTTGAAAGAGACTTCCTAGTATGTAAACTACTGCATGTTGCTATGTGCTATACTATGTTGGGCAATTATTTCCAGGCCATTAGTTCTATCAGTAAATAATTTCTTCTTTAAATTCAATTTTTAAAAAGGTCCTAAATGAATTAATGTACAAGAGACAGTGAGAAACTAGTTTTCAAATGAATAAACAAGACTGATAGTGCTGTTGGGAGCATACATAGGAATGTACAGCTCTGCGGAAGGCTGTGGGTCTTCTCCAGCCTCAGGCGTAAACACCCAAGCCAACTGAGCCACGTTATCTATGAGAATTTAACACTGCCACTGTGGATGCAATGATGGAAATGAAAAAGGATTATCTGTGACACAGCTTCCTCCTCTCTGTAACAGGAAAAACTTGACTTGAACAAATTTGGGATAGATGGGGACTGAAAATCCCAGACCTCCTCCACCGGCCAGAAGCTGAGAGAGCCTGACAAGACAGTAAGAGGAGACAGTCACAACTCATATTCCCCTGACAGTCAGCCCACACCCAGAGTCACCTATTGTAAGAAAAATCCTGCCTATCCAATGACATCATATAATCGTACATGAAGCAATGGAAAGTGCTGAAAAGAGACTTCTTTGCAACAATCCCAAGGCAATTTGAGAGACTATAGAGACAATTTGTTGCATGAGCTTTGTTTCCTTCACCCTCGAATGAATATGTTGGAGACACTTTGTGATCTGGGTTCAACCAATGCTCCAACTTCTTCTCTTCCCTCCCTGCAACAGCCCAATGCCTTATTAAAGACTCCGTAGTTTAGATGTAACAGAAACAAAACAAGCTAGTCTACACAAAAAGGGCATTTGTTAAAACAATGTTAGCATATCTCATGGAATCCAAGGAAGAAGTAAACTCCTCAGCGTCTGGAAGACTGAGGAACTTCCACAAAGGAAAGTTCCATTCCTCTGCCACTGACATGGCTCAGCTGCCAAAAGCCTGAGATCTAAATTCCAGAATCTTGAGAAGGAAAATCCAAATAGCCCAGCCAATATTTCCCTTAGATTCAGGCAAGGCCGGCCTGCTCCCTGGGCCCTACACTTCAGAGGACCCTAAATATGATAAATCCATGAAAAAATTTATTGAAAAAACAGAAGAATGTTTTCATCACTGGGATCCTACATGTAGTTCTTGGTGCAACACAAGCTGTAATTCTAAATCCTCATGGAAACACTTCTCTACGTATCTTATCATAGGAGCTTGAGTAAAAAGGCAACCACATTTAGATTACATGAGGCTTTGTGGATTGTGTTGTTGTTGATGTTTGAGGCAAACTTTGCTTTAGAGGGCAAGAAAGATTTTAGTAGCTCTTGCACAAAGAGAAGAAAAAAAAGCAAATTAATTAACTTATCAAATCCTTTTTCACAGATACTGTAAATAAAATAGATCCCCTCATAGAAATTCTGTTTCCTAGCAGTGTTGAACATCTTTTCTCTGATTTCTCTTCATGTTACCATTTGTGGCACTCATGATTTTAGTGTGGTAATCATAATAGTTGTACATGGCAGCTGAGAAACATTTTGTAATGTTAAGCAATTCAGATTACTTTTAAATGTGTATATATGTAAGTTCATAACATCAGTTAAACATAGTACTGACTTTTCATTGGCAACTAGTTGGACATTGAATGGTAAAAGTCACAAATAGTCTTGCTTTTATAAAACAATAAGATTTCATTAAAATTATAAAAATTTAAAAATTTGGCTTGCTTTAACTACTTTTGATTAAAATTATGATACCCATTAATTACAATTTGTTTTGTCTTTTAATTTTGATCATTATTTTGAAATATTTTAGAAGAAAAAGAATATTTTTGAAAACCTTATGAAAGCTACATTTAATTAAAAATTTTTACATATATCTTAAGTTGCAATTTTGAATGACAATGTGCTAAAAGCCCATTTAATTTTTTAATCCTTTAGGTCCTCAGGAATGACTACAAGTTAAAATCATGAAAGAAGTAGAAAATATAAAAGTAAACCCAAAATGGAGATAAGATATAGAAAATCTTGAAAGAGGATGTTTTCTTAAATTTTTAAAACCCACAATTAAATTGAGCAAATGCTTGTTAAGCATAATCCATGTAAGACTTATGAATCGGATATTACAAATTCTATATATGTAGAAGCTTTAATTACTGATCAAAACAACAAAAATGAACAAGAAAATTGTCCCAGTCAAATCTACAACTTGTAACACCTCAGATGAAACTAAGAATATTCAAGAATTCATATTAAAGAACATGAATATTCTTTATTAAATGAAGATTTAATTATTTATCAAAACAAAGAGATTTGAAAATATAATCATTCATATCAAAATCACAACCCAGAAACATTATATGCAACTCTGTGTTTCTCTTTAAAAGATGAAAAAATAATGACATTCATGAATCTACGAGTTCAATAAGAAAGAGGAAATCCCTGGATCTTTACTGTTTATTAGATCATGATCCTGGAAAATGGCCCATGTGTCTTTCTGACAGCGTGAGAATGTTTCTTACAAAACACATCCTTACGCAAATAAATGATTTTGATTTTTCATTGCCTAAACAATTCAGAAAATTTAAACTTCATTTTATATCAAAATGTTTTCAAATGGAGAAGAAAATTGTAGAAACTGGCTTTTATACTTTTATTTCAAAAACAAAATATTATATTATTACTGTCAAATGCTTCACAACAAATCCTCTAAATGCAGATATTTTTTGCTAAAAACAGGGTCTCAGTTAAAAGAACACAAGATGTCAGTTGTGCATACAAGCACAGACAAAATGTGCAATTACTAGAAAATTTAAATGACAAATATTGATAATATTTAGCAAAGAAAGCAAGCACTAATACAGAATGTTAGCATAATGTAGTTCAAAGAATATCATGTAGCCCATATTTATCCCAAGCTTTTCCTAGCACATACAGTATATTTTCAAAAAGCAATGGAAAATTTTTGGTTTTAGTAGAAATTATTTAGAAATTTTATGCTATAATGGCTGAACATGTAAGCTAAGAAAAAATAAAAAAAACCAAATGAGCACCATCTAAAAAAGAGAACTCAAAGTGAGATTTTTAATTTTATATATAATAAAGTGTGAAAATAAATCATCCACAAAAATAAAACTCTAAGAATACTAAGTTCAACTATATTGTACCAGAAACAAAAGTCTTGTTGAAAAATAACTTTTATTATACAAATTTTTGAAGTACCAAAAAATTAAAATTAAAGAGTATTTGTTTTATGTACGTTGGAAAAAGTTTGAGTTTTGATTTAAGTGAAAATATTTTCAAAACACAATTTTCAGTGGTAGGTATTAATCTAAAAGATTATCTAGGCAGGTCTATGATAATGGCATCAACATAGCTGGTCTAAAAAACAAGTATACAGCCCGGCGCAGTGGCTCACGCCTGCAATCCTAGCACTCTGGGAGGCCGAGGCGGGCGGATTGTTTGAGCTCAGGAGTTGGAGACCAGCCTGAGCAAGAGCGAGACCCCGTCTCTACTAAAATTAGAAAGAAATTAATCGGACAACTAAAAATATATAGAAAAAATTGGCCGGGCATGCCTGTAGTCCCAGCTACTCGGGAGGCTGAGGCAGGAGGATCTCATGAGCCCAGGAGTTTGAGGTTGCTGTGAGCTAGGCTGACGCCACGGCACTCTAGCCCGGGCAACACAGTGAGACTCTGTCTCAAAAAAAAAAAAACAAAAACAAGTATACAAGACAGAATTGGGGACAAAATTTAATGGGCATTCTGTGTACCATTTAGTGCATAGCTTGAATTTGTCACTGAGATGAGTCTTCCACTGTGTCAATAGCTCAATAGTGATGACATTCTGTGGAATAATACATTACTAGATTAGATGTTCTCTTGGTCTGCCCAACACATGTAACTTTTCCACCACAGTCAGACACACAGTGAGAATGATAGCTAAATGCTATTATAGCAATTATATTTCATTTTTGAGCAAGATATATGAAATATCCTGGAAGAGAAAAGCAAAATAGTAGAAGATCCCAAATAAAGAGAAAGTCAATATTTGACAGAATATGAATTAATCTTATATTTGGTTATTTGGTATAAATTGTTACTTACTATTAATTATGTTAGAAAAGCTTACAAGAAACTCAGATTTCTTTTGGTTAACTTTTAAAGGAATTACAGTTTATTTTTTTAAATATTAGAGAAAATGAATTTTTTTCTAAGTTGAAAAAAACAGCAGGTGAAATAACAAAAGTGGCATTTCAGTAAACAAAAGGGAAATGAGAATGTTTGCAACTCTATGAAGAAGAGGATTTATGTACCAAATATGGAATTGCTAAAGTAATTTCTACAGAGATTACTTTCTGAATATATTATAGGTCCAGATATAGTCTTAAATGAAATTTCAATAAATTGAGCCAAATCTTATTGCTATTTTCATTTTTTATACTGTTACAACATTGAAATTTTTATGACTTACAACACGTTCAATTTTTATTTTGAAAATTTCACATATTCTTCATTTATTTTTCTCCATATAACTTGCAGATTGGTATAGAAAAGTATTATGTTCCTATTCAAAATACATATATTGAGCAGTGTTTTTATAAATAATTTTCTATGATTCCATAATACATTCTGTAAGAACAATGAGGTTATGCCAGATTCTGAATCTTTGAAAATTAAATGCTGATCATTTTAGCATATTTCCATTTCAAATACAAATATCAAGAATGAGCTTCATTCTTAAAATGTTATTGGTTTCATTTAGGACCAGTTTACAATTTTCAATCATTTCATATTCAATTCTAAAAACTCTTTAATTAAAACTCCTTATAAAACTTTCGTTTGGTAAAAACTTGGAATTCATACAAGCTGCATCATATTTTGCCTAATTATATTTTATATATTTCTTGGGAATTTATTTGAAAACATGCAGTTTTGATGATCAGATATGATTCCAGATAGATGTAAAAATTGTATATAAGGTGCCTACATGGTATTATAATTAC
>NW_012148941.1:2761193-2789092 GCF_000956105.1 Propithecus coquereli
CAGTTTACGAATGTATGTATCATTATTTTATTATTCAACCAAGCATCACTGACCCAGCAACTGGATGCACTGACTGCATAATAATAATTCAATTGAATAGTATTTTATATTTTGCCAACACTCAATTATATAAAAATCATAGCTCTACACACATGGATATGTTTAAAAATGTTGTTACAAAGGGATATATCTGTTCTAATTTAACATGACCAGGAGGTAGGATGTCGTAAAATATAAGCACAGTTACCAGTTACCAACTCAATGCACCGGGGAGAATTTTCCAGAGGAAATGTGCTAATCTGACACCATCAACAGGTCATTACTCCACTTAGTTATCCCGTTCCATGCTAGAAACTTTGATGTCTCTGTTCTTTCATTCATGCTCTTTATTTTGCCCAACGTCCTTACGCATGTGCTATGCCTGGGAAACTTTCTATCCTTCAAGTTCCAGCTGAAGTTAGCTCCTTTTCCTCTATTCACAGGAGTGTGAATCCCCACGTCCCTTTGAGACGTATCTGTTTATACCACTTCTCAAGCTATGTCAATTATTTTCTATGTGCTCGTCCATTCCGACAGGGCACAAGCTCTTCAGGGATAAGGATTATGACTTTTTCAAGTTTGTTTCTAACCTCTAGCTCAGAGCTTTATGCATAGAAGGTACTTAAACATTTATTGCATGAATGAATGGGTTCACAAATAGATTAAGCTTCTGACAAATTCAGAGCCTCTAATATTCGTATCACATATTAATATTATATTAGGTATCATCTGTAATATTGTATATTACATAATATTAATATGCTATGTTATTATAGTATTCACTATAGTTGCTTTACATCTTAATGTGTTAGAAAGAGCTTTATTAGGCATTGACATTGAAATGAAAAGGAATTCATATTCATGGTACTGCTAAATGTTAATGATATTCAAACCTAAAGAAGTTATGAGTCAAGTGAGAGATGTGATGTTTTAACACTTGGAGAGCCTTTTTCTAATTGAGTTTTTAAATTACAAATATAGTGATACTAATAACCACCAGCACAAATACAAAAGGTCATAGGGTAAAAAATGAAAATCTCCTGCCTTTTCAATCATACAGTCCAAGAGCTAACTATATGAAACAGTTCGATGGGTTTCTTCTAGATATTTATGATGCCTTAAAAATGTTTTTTTTTTTACACATACATACACAACCACCCAGAGGTAATTTTTTCCTTTTCTTCCCTTTTTTTTTTCTTTTTTACCCAAACTAGGATTTTAGTGTCCAGATTGTCCTGCAGTTTGTTTTCACCACTTAAAAACATTGTACTGCGAACATCTTGCTAGACAGTTTTTACAATGTATGTGAACACTGGAGAGCAAGGCATTCTCAGAGTTCATTTTCAGTACGTTATTATAGGTACTTAAGGAAAATAGGACCACGTTATTTCAATATCTCACCAAGCTTTCCTCACATTTTTCTTAGACAATCTCTTGAAATGTTGTCTTGGTCTTGAAGTTCTTGGTTATCAAAGCCCAAGTCTCACTGTGACATCACTTGGGAAGTCCAGGCTTATCCAGCTTATCCATGGGCAGAAATTGCCCTGGGGATTTCAGATCTGCCTCATCTGGAAAATTCAGAAAATTATGTAGAAATCATATCAAGAAAACCTTTGCTTTAAAAGTTAATCAAGAGTCATTTATTAACTTTCCTGTATATTTTCAAAAAGGAAAGTGTGTGTATATACAAGCATCTACTTTGTAAAAAATAGCTGCAGGGCTGAAAATATCATTTTCGCTTTCATTTAGTTTGGCAAAGAATTAACCCACCATAAACAAACTACCATGTTACTAAGTAAATAAAAGATAGTTTTACTTAGAAGCTGTTTTCAGTATTTTATTTTGGCTTAGTTGAGAGGAAAGTTAGATATTTAGCTAGCTACCTTCAAACTACCAATAAACAAACCTGGAGTACACTCTGCTAAATAATTATTCAGGCCTGACACTTACTGGTGATGGTTACAACACACATGCTCTCTCATTCCCCGGGGTTCCTATGACAGAGCTCAGTGCCAGGAATCAGCATAACTATTCTATATCCGCTCAGGCTCTGTGGACCCCTTGAAATCTGACACAAATTACTATGTCTCTCTGGACTTCTGTTTATTTCACTTCTACAATGGTGTTGGATGAGATGATCTCTTAGTGCTTTCTAAAAATCATAATTTAATCCAATTATAACTTCAACCAAAATTACTAAGGATAATTTGGTCCACCTTTACTCACATTGAACAAATACACAGATTTTCAGCTGTATTTTAGGGCAAACTATGAGGTGTCTCTCCTAATTAGTTGGAAATAAGATGTGATCCCCTGTTCCCCATTCTGTTTTAAACTATGAAGATAACGCACAATGGACTATGACAGAAAGAAGAAAGGTTTGACTGAAAATACCAGCACATCTAAAGGAAGAATAAATGTATCAAAAGAGTTTTTGCTACCTCCACCCGCTTCATCTCTCCACAAAGGAAAATAGGGCGTGACCTAAGCAGCAAGGGAGGAATAGGAGCAAAGGAAGTGTCAGGGCAACGTGAATTGAGTGTGGCTGCCTGTCCCAGCCCAGTGCTCTCAAACATTGGAGTCGCACATGATGTGGCTCTCGTGGACTGCTCATGTGTTCAGCCAGCTAACTGTGCCATTCCCCTGAGAAAGTAAACACACGTGCAGCCATCCATCAAGTTGGAATAACAGACATGTCAAAGCCAGCAGCAAAGTTTATGGGAAACAGTATTTTCCCCAAGGATACGCCACAGCTACAAAATGTCACACAATCCTCTTCTTTGAGGGATTACTGCTTTCTTACTCATGGAGTAAGATTTTTCTCTAATATCATAGACTATCAGAAATTTAACTGTTGGAAATTATATCAGTAGGGGTGAAACATTCCATTCTTGCCTAGAGGTTCTCAGTCACTTGGACACAGAGAAGCAGCCTCAATTTCCAACCCAGGTGTAGCACTTCAGATAAGAAATGTCTAGACGCAATATTCCACATCAATCTGAACTTCGTGAATGCCAAGAAAACAGGACCTGAAGTCCATGTCATGGTCCAGGCTTGATATTGATCCTTTACCCATAGCCCTGTTTTGCTTTGAGCCTGTCAAAGCACTTCTTCATTTAATTTTCACCTGATTCCAACTCTCCTTCAAATGCTATAATAACTTGGCTTTTCCCTTGTTTGGAACTGGTTCAATAAACTTGATCTTTAGGACTTTAGGTCTGCTCCTTTTGAACTTAGTCTGCTGGGCTAGGTACGACATCAGGTAGTCTATCACAGTAGAGAATGCTCTGTGTGATTGTCATATTTGTCAATTTAAGTTAATTCTTTTAACTTTTTAAAAAGTTTGATTCCTGCGTATAGTAGGTCTGCCCCCAAGAGATAGACCCACTATTGAGAAACAAGAAAATAATTTAATTTTTAAGCACACACAGGTGCCAAAGGGCCATATCACCAAATAAGTAATGAATGAGTACCTGGTGGGTATGTTAGAAGACAGCCCCAGAAACCACCTTATGTGGACAATATATATTCTTCTAACTTCTGCAAATTCCAGAATGTTCTCATTTCCTTTAATGACCATAATACTATCTGTTGATAACATTGTGGCTCTCTGAGCTGCAGAAATTTGGCAGAATTTTTGCCTGTGGAAGTAATAAAATTGACACTATAATTTTGGAAGAGAAAAGTACTTCATGTTTTGAAAATCAATGCATTAAAAAGTATTTTTAAACAGAGAAAGAAATTTGCAAAGGATCCACCTGAGGGTTTCTCCAAACACAGAGATCCCTTAGAGTGGGTCTTTTCAATCTGGCCTTTGTTGAGTGCTTTGTTTCTGTGGAAGTGCTGCAGGGACTGCTCTGGGGGCTGAAATGAGCCCTGGCTTCAATATAAGCTGCTTATTTAAGACTTTGTTTGAATAATATGTTTAGCTACCAAAAAAAGAAAGTTTAAAAATCAATGCCTTAGTGCCGTTTTTATATCCATCTGTTACATAAAGTAGGATGCACTGACTTTAGAATCATAGTAGCCATCAATGTTCCTAACTGCCCATAAGGAAAAAAATGTAGTTCTCAAGAACTCTGGCTTTGAATAGGTGTTTGGGAGCCAGATGGGACTGGAATTTGCAGGGAGTTAGCTATGCTCCCAGCAAAAAATCAGGCCCCTTAGGTAGGGGTCATCACAAAGGATAAGAAAATAACAGAAAATGGAAAATAATAGAAATAAAAGAATACACAGAGATGAAGGTATAGTTTTATACATTTATGAAGATATAAGGCAAAGCAGGGGTACTCAGGGGTCCTTATGATATCCCCATCAATTGTAAGGCCATAAGTGAAGTTTTACATGGGTATTTGTAGGTACAGTGATCAGTTGCCAGGGGTAACAGATTTGCATAATAACAGGTAGTCCATTTCAGGTTAAAAGTCTTTCAAAAGGCTTCTATGGATCCCTTAACTAACTCTATCTATATGAACAAATGGTTACAAAATCTTTCAAAGACAAACTTCTAAGTTCTAAGGTAAATTTATCACTTAACAAAAGAGTTAAACAGAGATATAGTGGCTCCATATTTCTTTATCTAGTTATTGTGGATTGAGACAGGTAGTCAGGAATTTAAGCAGGAACTGTCCCTTGGGCTAATTGTTTTTAGCCACAGGTGTCTGTCTCTCGGGTGGGCATTCTTTGATCAGCTCTCTTCCTGTGGCTCCTTGCAGACCTGCTTTGTCATTCAAAACAGGCGAGAACCACAGGTTTGAGACTGAAGCATCACCTTGGAAAGCAGCTGCTACTGACCTTTGAGATGCCCTCCTGAGGTGGAGCAGCTTTTGATATGCAAACTAACACGTGCACATATTCCTTCAGGGCAAAGCCCTGCAAAACTCCTGAGATCATTTCTGTCTCTAACATAGTAATATTAATTTATGGAGCGACAGGAATTCAGTTCAAACCTTTCTCATTTACTTAAATTGGCCCCCAAAAAATGAGACACTGTAATGAAATTCAGTTTCTATTCAACAGAAGGAAGTAGTACAAATATTAACTTGGATGGGAACGTAGCCCTGAACGACTGAGAACTGAGGACAGGCATGGGAAGTTTAGAAACTGGAAATGAACATAAATGCCATTTATTTTTCTTTGCCTAGAAGTAAATAACCACATTGTTTTGCTCATTTCCCAGAGGTTTGGCACCATTCTTTTCCTGCCTTTCACCCTTCGGCTTAGCCATCCACCTAAACTATTTCCTTTTTGTGCTGGAAACAGGAGTTCTCTCTTTGAGATCCAGGTTAACTGCTGCCCAGAAGGCCCCAGGACTCTGACGAGTCATGAGGCCTAGTGTGATCGCACTCTCCCTGGCTTTGGGAGACACGCAAGAATCTCTGGCAGGTAGGGTGGGGAACTGTGCTGGCCTTTGCATCTGGTGTGAAGACCTTATAACTGTTTATATGTCTGGGCTTCAATTCAGTCCTTAAAGAAGCATTGAATTTGCAAATGGTGGTAAGCTCCGTCCAGTGAAAGATGGCATCAATCAAACAACCTGTGTGTATGTGTTTTTAATCTGTAAAATCTCCTAGAACACAAAAACAAGAATCAAAATGAAAACTTCTAACATTAACATCATGCTTTCATTTTACATAAATATTTCCTCAAAAGGCACTAAAGAATTTCTAAATCAGGCACCATGCTCTTTTTTTTCTGTGCATTATAAATGTGTTATTTTGGGGGGAGCAGAGTGAATGGTGCATGTGAAGAGACAAGTCATTTGGGATTCCTGAGTCCCCAGATGCCACACCTGGCTCTCCTGTCAATGAGGGTGTGTTTCTTATCCTTACTGAGTGAGTTTTCTCCCAACTTGAAAATTTTAAAAATCTATAATTATTGATTCTCACATGTCTTAAAAGATTATAAAAGGTGTTTATATGTTATATGAATATGTGAGTTTATAAACTTACTAGAGTAAAATGTTTATATTTTACCTTCCCTTGTTTCTTCCTCTTTCTGTGAATATGCTTTTATTTTTCTAACCTAACTTGTCTTTTCTGGAGTCATAGAAAAGTTGTCCTATTACACCCACTTCATATCATGAGAGAACAGGCAAGGGTGGACTAAATAGCTTAATCCAACACAGATAGTTGGAACTTGGTGTTGATTTCATTTTAGTGTAGGGGCTGACAAACTAGACCCATGGGCCAAGTCCAGCCCATGATAAATATAATTTCATCAAAACAAAACCACACTTAATCATTTATATATCATCTAGAGTTGCTTTCCCACTACAGTGGTAGAGTGGAATAGTTGCAACAGAGACATTGTGGCCCATAAAGCCTAAAATATTTACTATCTGACTCTTGACAGAAAAAATCTGCTCACCTCTGCTTTAAAGAAGTTAAATGTGATTCTTTAAAAGAATCAACAACAAAAAAATTTATTTTATTTCCCTATTAAAAAATCATAGAATGACCCAAAAAAGGAAATCAACAAAAATATAAGCACTTAAGTTAACCAGGGAAAAACTCAGCTATAATTTTTACTGGCAATCGAGTATTGCCTCATACAATATTAATTGAATAAAGCATAAAGAAGTAAAGTCTTTAATTTTTATTATTTCTTTTTCTCAAGTTTAATCATCTCTCCTTTAAGCATGAACTAACATTTTTAGGTAGAGAACCAGTAGTTTCATAGAAGGGAAGCACGCATTCAGTTTTGAATTAATTTTTAGCTGTCCCTTAAGTGTCACCTCTCCCTGAGTTCTGTTCCTGGTGCTGCTTTCTGCAGTCTCTCCAAATAGGAGTTAAAATTCTAAGAATACATTAAGGCTTCTTACCTCTCAGACATTACGTAAAATCAGAATGCTCTTCTTTCATTTGCCTTAATACATGATTTAAGCATTAACTTCTCAGTTACCCGCCTTTAAACATAACTGAGTGCCTTAGGCTATCAGAATCTGCATATTGAACAGATCATATGTGTTATGACTTTTTTTCTCAATGGCAAATCTTCCATATCAGGGTCAACGTCAGTGCAGTTCACTTGACCTTTCCTTGGCATCACAAGATGGAAGCCTGACTTGCTAGTTCAAGACAGAAAAAACGGGACAGGTGGCACCTTATCAATTCCCTTTCAATAAGAAATCCAAAAGCCTTCCCAGAAGCTTCCAGAAGGTTAGGCTTTCTTCTCACTGGCTAGAACTGTATCTACTGTCTCCACCTAGTGGCCATTATATTTTCTTGGGCACCTCACTGTCCTAAACAAAATTGGGGTTCTGTTAGCAACTGAGAAATGAGAGAAGGAATAGTGGAAAGGCAGCTAACGACACATATCGCAAAACTGTAGAACTCGCCTAAGTAAATCACATGAACAAATGTGAATATAAAATAATGTTTTGATTGCTGTTCATGTTATGGGAATTATTCACTAACTCAACAAATATTTGTTAAACACCCAAAATGTTCTAGGTCTAAGAATTCTGCTCTGGACCCATTTTGATTCAAAATGATCTGGCTCACTAAGAAAATACAATGTGTTTTTCGGAGAGTAAACTCCTATGATAATTTTTGCTGTAATGAGAGATATAAATAATTTTCTGTGAATAAACTTATAACTAATGAAAAAAAATTGATCTGGCTCATTCCTGTAATCCTAGCACTCAGGGAGGCTGAGGCAGGAGGATCGCTTGAGGTCAGGTTGGGAGACCAGCCTGAGCAAGAGCGAGACCCCATCTCTACTAAAAATAGAAAGAAATTAGCCAGGCGTGGTGGCGCCCGCCTGTAGTCCCAGCTACTTGAGAGGCTGAAGCAGGAGGATCGCTTGAGCCCAGGAGTTTGAAGTTGCCGTGAGCTAGGCTGACACAACAGAGCAAGACTCTGTCTCAAAAAGACAAACAGAAAAATGATCTAATCTAAATCAAATAATGAATTTTAATATCCTTTGGTGGTATACGAGATTGGTCAAAACCAGTCAAACTTTTGACAGTTATGTTGAATGAAATAAAACATAAATAAAGATGTTGGGTAATCAAATTGAAACAGAGTTGCCTCCAGCCCCAATAGATTGGGTAAATTAATAACTGAAAAGTCCTTTCTTAGAGTTTAAAAACGAATTGTCTTGAGACTGAGATTAAGGGTTAAAAAGAAAGACCTTTCTCCCTCTCAGTCTTTGGCGGTGAAACAAAGAGATTGGTGGGAATTTCACAGAATTAATGTGATAGCTCTTGTCCTCTGATCACTAATGAGTAACCTGGATGAAATAAACCTTCCTTCTTTGCCAAGATGCTTTTCCTCCCTTTTGATGAAGTAATAATCATTTACCTACAGCAATGCAGACTTACTAGCACAGAAATGTTATTCATATTCAGAAAGAACAACACATTAAAAACAGGAACAGAAATGGGTGGACTAAGATGGTATTACGGGACTTTGAACCCTGGAGTGTAGATTTAATCCTCTATTGTCATAACCTCCAAGGGACTATCCAACCTCTTTTATTTCACTGGAATTCAATTGTATTGACTATTTTCAAATGAACAGGTAATTGGCTGAGGATCAAAACTATGTGGTGATATGATAAAGACCTTTACTATGAATTACCTTTAACAGGATTCAAATTGCCTGTCAGAGATTGGAATAGTCAAAAAAGCAAAGAAAATTACCAAGGATTCCAGGATTCTGCATTGCACTCTGTTGTCTTAATCTCTGAGGCTTGGTTACCTCAACTATATCTAAAGTCTTTTCCAGGTGTACTATGAATGGAGGGTAGTAGATCATTTTCCACAAACCCCTGGCTAATAGCACAGCACTCTTATCACGGGGGTTTTGCAGAGCAGGTGGGGTCAGGAGCCAGGAGGTGGCAAGGCACCTGGGGAGCCTTTAAAAATACCAGCGTCTGATCCCTAACTGCTTAATGAATGTGGCTGATTTCATGAGCAAAAAGAATAAGAATTTTTAATAAAATCGTGAAAGTATTAATTAAATGAAACATAAAAGCTCCTTTTATGCATACAACTTCCTTCTATAACATCCCTGGAAAGTAGTTCTGAAAACACGGAATACCGACAATCATGAGAATTTAATTATTTCCCAAGTAACTCATTTAATTTTCTAGCAAATTGAATTGTTTGGGATATTATTCTTATATTAAATAAATATCTATTTCCCTTTAAATTCTAGAGTGCTCTAAGTTCTGCTGTCTGGAGACAGGAAAAATAAATCTTATCCTTCTACATCAGAGCCCTTCAATCATTTGATGATGCTTCTCCACCTGTTTTAAATACACCCTGGATCTTTGTTTAATTATATTTTAGATGGCTGAGTTTCAAATCCCATCACTGTTCTGTATGCATTTCTAAAGAAAAGGCTCCTAATGGACAATATTTAATTTAAATCAGTGGCCAGAATTCTTATTTGGTTCTTCTGGGTTGGGGCCCAGAGACATTGGTAGTCGTCTAAGCTCCCTAAGTAAGTGTAAATTGCAGCCAAGGCTGAGAACCTCTGAAGGTGTGTGGCCCAACTCTGAGGTTGGATCCTCCAGTGTGGAGAGAGCTTCAAATGGGCAAATGGAATAGCTACTTTTCTTGTTCTAGACAATAAAATTCTGTTGAGGAAACCTAAGTTAGACACAGGATTTTAATAACAGTTAAATACACTCTGGGCTCATACTGAACTTAGGATCAATCCAAACACTTATGTATTTCTCCTATGAATTTCCATTAAGTTATACTCTACTGGTCCTGTGTGGAGTTGATTTTGGAACCTAAAGCCAGAGTTGTTTTTTTTTTTTTTTTGGTTTTTGCTTTTATTTTCTTTTGTTTTACTTATTGCCTATAACTGTATTATTAGTAGTATCAAAGAAAATAATAGTTGAGCACTAACCATGTGGTATGCATAGAGCTAAATGCATTGTCTTTAAATCCATTATTTTATTGAGTCTCCATAGCCTACTGGAAATATAATATTATTATCCCCATTTCACAGGTGAGAAAATTGAGGCTTAGACAGATTAGATTAGGTCCATCACCCGAGTCTGTCAAAACGATCTGAGGTTTCTATCAGACTAGTCTCAATTCTCTCTTTATATGTATAGCCTCCTTCCTAGCACAAGTGTCAGCTTTTGAGCAGCACTCACAGGTGTGAGCTGTGTGCCATATAAATCCCCTTCAGTTAGTTGTGAAAATGGGGAACAGGAGGGAGCCTCAGTGCTGAGTTTTACCAGTAGAGACCTCCATCCATGATGCTCTAACCAGCACGTTAGGATTACGTCGGTGCAAAAACTGTATTTCCATCAACATGGACACATTTTCCCCTTTTGTCTGCAAGGATGTCATGGGACCCTTTGTCAATGCTATGCCAGAATCTGTATTCACTGTTCCTAATTCTCCAGTAAACTCATAAATCAAGGCAATGAGCACTGTCCAGATGGACGTGCTCTAATGAACCAGATGCTGTCTCCCAGACATCACCAGGTCTCCCCGGGATCACCATGTCATTATCACAGACCATCCTTTTAATACATTGCCCTAGAATTTTACCTAGTACCAACATCAGTTTTGCTAATCTATAGATGGCAGAGTCCAAATCAATGTGTTATGTGCTTCTCTTTTCTTTTTTGGGTACCTCCCTTGCTCTCTGTGACTGCTCAATGATCATTTTAGGCAGTTAAGAAACCTCCTGTCTGTGTTTTCACCCTAACTTGCCCAAGCCACCGAGACCTGACTACCTTTGGTCGGCTCCATTTAATCAGCATCATCTTTTTAAAAAATCCCATCAAATTCCGGGCTCCCATTGACCTGCCTTTCTCTCTATATGTACAGCCTTCTCTGCTGCAAACACTGAACTGGGGACGCTCTGCTTTCACACTGAAATCTATCAACATTACATCACTGCCCCAGGCAGTGGGCAAATCACTTCCTTGTTTTTCTTGCTCAAATAAAACTTAAAACCCCGCTTGTACTTTCCCTTCATATTTTCCTGATATTGAGTTTTGTATTCTTTTCAAGTTTCAGCTCATCTGGGCGGTAGCCTTCCTGACACCTTAAGCTCATAATTGTATGTTAAGTGAAGGTTTGGCCCGAAACTCCGAATACAAGGCTAGCTGACAAGTCAGATATAAATTCCAGCATCAAGAGGAAATATGCTATCTGTCCAGTCTTTTTCCTTTTATGAACAAATCGACCATCTTCATACTACATTCCAAATACATATAAAATCACTGTTCTCGGAACTTTCTTGGTAGGCAAGTATCATCTTTCTTGGTTTTACACGCAAAGAAACAGGTCCACCAAATCCTTCCAGAAGCTAGACGTGACCAGGGTCATGAGTCAGCCTCCTAGATTCTGATTTTTGAGTTGAGGGCCCCTTGCAGCCGTCTCAGCTGATTCTCAGATAAGCTGTGGGAGGCAGTGGTCTCCAGCCCTGTTTCAGTGTCTGACTGGAACAGTCACCATGTTTTTCGAACTGGCAGAATGAAAAAGAATTACAGGCAGTGCTAACAATGGTGATTCTACGCTTCCAGGAGCCTGGAGCAACAACAAGAAACTCTAAAGAGCACTGTGGTATATCAAAGACTCAGGAAAAGCCTACTCATGTCACTGGGAAGTATTTTGTTCCAGAAAATCATATTGCAATCACTAATGCTTCTTACTTCCTCTACCACCAGACAAACCCAGGAATTTGGGGCTGGTGAGTCACTTCGAGGTGACTTTGTAGGCCAAATAACTGAAAAGTCTTCAATCAATGAGGGAGCCACACAAAGACTTCTGCAGTAGACTGTGGCTTCTGCTCTCCGATCACAAGGTTAGAGAGTTATACACCATGTCAGTAAGGCCTCTTCTAGGCAAAACACGCTGTTAATGAATACCGCAGTTGCTCACAGAATTTCCTCTCCCCACCTCCCTGCCATCCCACGCCACCCCATCCCCGGCCTATTTTCCCCTATAACTCCGCATGTGGCGTGGAGACAGTCTCATTTTCAATTTGTTTTCTAAGGTTATTACGTAGTCACCCAGAGAAGGAGTAAGCTTCATTCAGGTGCCTGTCCTCCCACTCTTGACACCAGAATCTGATCTGCTGTCGGTGGTCTAGGCAGTGACAAGGCCATGTTGCCTGCCCAGCCATTCTGATCTTCGGTTGAGGCATCTTTTATTTTCTAACTTAATTTTTTTTTTCAAAATGAAATGTATATGCAGAAAAGTACACATATCTAAGTATACTGCTCAACAAATTCTCATCCGCTGACCTTCACCCAGTCAAGGAACAGCCTCCAGACACTCCCTACCTGCCCTCTTCCAGCCCTTCCCCACCCCCTCAATCAGGTCAGCACTACCCAGACTTCTCCCAGTGCAGATTTGTTTGGCCCTGCTTTTGAACTTCGTATAAACAGACTCACACGGCTTACACAGTTTTGTGTCTTGCTTCTTTTTTCAACAATATGTAAGATTCATCCATACTGTTGTGTGTAGTAGTAAATTGTTTATTCTCATTGCTGGATCCATTCGATGAATATTCTTGATTATTTTGTCCCTTCCTCTGTTAATGGACTTTGGGTAGTTCCCAGTTTGGGTCTATTACAAATAGCACTGCTATAGGTACTCCAGGCTTTTGTGAGCATATGTTCCCATTGCTGTTGGGTGAACCCAGGAATAGAATGGCTAGGTCCTAGGCATGCACACATTCAGCTTTAGTAAGTACTGTCTGTTTTTTAATTTCTTTCTCCTCCTCTTTCTCCCTCTCCTTCTTCTCCTTCTTTTCTTCTTTAAGCATCTTTTTAACAAGATAAAACCTATGCGTGCTCAGACTGCCCTGTGTTTACATACAAACAACAACCTTCACAAGCTTCAGTGCCAGAAATTAGCCATCCTCGGGCTCTTCCCCAGCACTTTTGGAAAGGCCAATGCTGGTCACTCGTCCCCCTGGAGGGTGAAGTGGCCAGCAGCCTTGCACACGTTTCATGTCTGCTTAAGGATATTGCTGATCCTGGGTGTGCAGAAGCATAGTTCTGCTAATAAACAGATAGATAATTTATATTTACATACCATGTATGCCAAGTGCTATATGTATCTATTCGCGCACGCACACACACACACACACCCTATATATAGCTCGGCATCAAGAAACCTAGAGTTTGAATCCTCCCTTCACTCTTTGTTGCAGGGTGACCTTGAGCAAGTCAGTCAACTCATGTGTCCTCCCTGTCCTCATCTGCAAATTTAGATTAATAATAATTCCCACCTCCCGGGTTACATATGAGGATCACATGATACAATACATGTAAAGTGCTTAAAACCAAGGCTGGCAGGCAGGGAGCACAGAGGTGTGAGCTAGAAATACTTCATTATGAAAGTGAAAATTCCTGAAGGCGTCTGTGTTCAGGTAGTGATCATTTCAGTTCACACATCCCCCAACCCCCCCCCCAACACACACACAATGGATGTGTGTTTAGTTATTCTGTGCTGTGGGGTTATCTCAGGACACAAAAAGGGGTCGAGGGAGAGTCTGCCTGGAAGTAAATTCAACTCAGGCGGAAATGGTTTATAACTTTTAAATGGCAATTTTTTTCAGCTTTAAAAAATATTAGAGCGCAGTTGTAGTCAGTACATAAAACACATCATTGAAGTACATGAAAGGTGAGGGGAAGAGAAAGAGAGAGAGGGAGAAAAAGAGAGACAGAGCGGTGGGGGGAGAGAGAGAGGGAGAGAGAGAGAGAGAGAGAGAAAGAGACTTTAAGAAAGAGAGAGATACACTTTTAAGTCATTCCTGTTCCCTATAGTTCAGTGAACCCCTTGGGTCTCACGGCAGTCTATTACTCATGCCAATAAGTTTAACAACAGTAACAATTGTACAGCACTAACTAGTGCCAGGCAACATTCTAAGCCCTTTGCATGTCCTAGCTCATGGGACCATCACAGTAACCCTACGAAACAAAAGCGATGCTATTATCCCCATCTGATATAGGGTGCGACTGGGTCACAGAAAGACTAAGTGTGCACTGCCCCCTCTTGCACAGCTGGCAGGTGGGAGTCCTCACGCTCAGCCTCACACTGTCCTGCCCTGCTGTCTTTCAAAGGATGACATGTCCTTGTTGCAGCAGGGTACTAATGCAGATGGTAGGGCATTCTCAGTTTCTCTCCAATGGCTCAAAGTTCAACCTTGAAGGGTTTCCACTACCTCTGATTCAGCCTTGCACATGGGTGGTTTCTATGGAGATGTATTTTCCTTTAATTTGTGCATCCTAAAAAATTCCTGCCACCAGAATCTTTTAAAGAATAGTGACTTGATATTCCATCATTCTTTCTTCCTTTTTTTCCTCTGCTTTTTCCACTCACTTCCCAATGCCTTTCTCTTTCCTTATTTTTTCTTTCTGGAGGTGGTAAAAGGGATTTTATAGATTATCCTGCTTTGCCGCAGAGATAATAGCCCACAGTTTTGAGTACTTGTTATGTGCCAGGCATGGTGCTGCATGCTAGGCACTGTGCCACATGTTTTGCAAGGTTACCTCATTTGATCCTCGTTAATATTATTCTCACTTTACAAATGAGAAAATGGAAACCTAGGTTTAGTTACTTGCCCAGACCTGGAATAAATAAGTTGCCAGGTTGGGAGTGGAACTCAGGACTCACGAGGGCCCCAAGTCTAGGACTGCAAAGCCCTTACTTGTTACCACTACACTTTCTAACTCAAACAACTCAGTTACAAAAAATCCAAATAATCCAATTTAAAAATGAGCAAAAGACCTGAATAGACATTACTCAAAAGAAGACATACAAATGGCCAACAGGTGTATGAAAAAATGTTCAACATCCCTAATCATCAAGGAAATACAAATTAAAACCACAAGGAGATATCATCTCACCCAGTTAGAATGGCTGTTATTAAAAAGACAAAAAAATAACATGCTGACAAGGATGGAGAGAAAAGGGAACTCTTACACACTGTTGGTGGGAATGTAAATTAGTGCAATCACCATAGAAAACAGTATGGAGATGTCTCAAAAAACAAAAGTAGAACTACAACTGCTGGGTATTTATCCAAAGGAAAAGAAATCTGTATATCAAAGGGGTACCTTCACTCGCGTGTTTATTGACGCACTATTCACAATAACAAATATATGGAATCAACCTAAGTGTCCATCAATGGATGAATGGATAAAGAAAATGTGGTATATCTACAGAACAGAATATTATTTGGCTTTTAAAAAAGAATGAAATCATTAGCCAGGTATGGCGGCACACACATGTTGTCCCAGCCACTCAAGAGGCTAAGGCAGAAGGATCACTTAAGCCCAGGAGTTGGAGGTTGCAGTGAGCTATGACAATGCCACTGCATTTTGCCCAGGGCAGCAACATGGATGGAATGGAACTGTAGGTCATTCTGTTAAATGAAACAAGCCAGGCACAGAAAGACAAATATTGCATGTTCTCTGTCATATGTGGGAGCTAAAAAGGTGGATCTCACGGAGATAGAGAGTAGAATGATAAATACCAGATGCTGGGAAGAGTCTGGCAGAGGGCAAGATAAAGAGGTTAGTTGAGGGCACGAACATACAGTTAGACAGAAGAAATGAGTTCTAATGTTCAATAACGCAGTGAGGTAACTATAGTTAACAATAATGTTTTGTATGTTTCAAAGTAGGTAGAAGAGAGTACTTCAAATATTCCTTAATACATAAAAATAAGAAATACTCAAGGTGATGGATACCCTAAATACCCTGGCTTGATTATTACACATTTTATGCATGTAAAAAACCCAAACGTACCCTGTGTATGTACAAATATTATGTATAAATCAAAAAATGATAAATCCAAAATGCTGGGGGGAAAAAAGTTAAATGTTTGGGGTGATTGATATCCAAATGACACTGATTTAATCATTACACATTGTATATAGGTAACAAAATATCACATGTATCCCCAAAATATGTACAAGTATATATCAATAAAAAATTTTTAAAAAACAAAAAGTAAAACCCCAGGCAGGATAAGACCTCAAAGAAAGAGCCTCCTCCTTCACATGGAAGCTATTTGTTAGAAAAATTCCCCGTGCTTCATTGCAAACTATGGAATCATCTCACACCTTGTTGGTCGCATCTATGCCATAAAGATGTAGTCTTTCCAATATCACCTTCAGAAAAATGCCATATGGCAAAATATTTTCTCATAAACCTCATGCTTTAACAGCAGAATCTTTCAAATAAAAAGAGATTTCAATTTATTGGCAAGAAGATGCGTCCATAATATATATCATTGAGTAAATAAATTAGCTTATGAAAAATTATGTATAATATGGACTTGTTTTTGTAAAAATAAAACAAAACAAAAATATATAAATGAATATATAAATATAAATGTGTATATATAATAGATTCCTACATCTCTAAGGATTTTCATAATTTTGAAAATCCAAGTCTTTTTAGTGAAATTCCATTTCACCTGATATTATATAATACCTAGTATCTCTCATTAAAAGTGTCTTTTTAGGCCGGGCGTGGTGGCTCATGCCTGTAATCCTAGCTTTCTGGGAGGCTGAGGCGGGCAGATTGTTTGAGCTCAGGAGTTCGAAACCAGCCTCTCTACTAAAAATAGAAAGAAATTGGCTGGACAACTAAAAATATATAGAAAAAATTAGCCGGGCATGGTGGCACATGCCTGTAGTCCCAGCTACTCGGGAGGCTGAGGCAGGAGGATCGCTTGAGCCCAGGAGTTTGAGGTTGCTGTGAGCTAGGCTGACGCCACGGCACTCTAGCCCGGGCAACAGAGTGAGACTCTGTCTCAAAAAAAAAAAAAAAAAAAAGTGTCTTTTTTTATATAGAAATTATCATAATGGTTCATATGAGTGTAGCACCTTAGTTTTCCAAATGCCCTCACATGCAATATTTCATTCAATCTTTCCATTGTCCTTTGTGAGGAAGACAGAGTAGGTATTTCTAGAGCCACATCTAGATGAAATAACAAAAGTTTAGGATTGAAATGACTTCTCTAGACCCTGATCATTTAATTAATGAGTGGCAGGGCCTGGGGGTGACCCCACATCACTTGTGAATAAAACAAACCACCATCACCACTACCAAAAGCCTTAAGTGAAACTAGAAAGTAAGGGGGAAAAATCTTCCTAAAATATCAGGACCAGTTTTTATTTAAGGTATTACAACAAGTTTTACACTGAGAGAAAAATAAAATGGAAAGACAATGTTAAGAATTTTGAATTTTAAAAATATTTTCAAATGTTTGGAATTACTAAAAGCATGGAAAGCAGTTCTGGATAGTTTTTAGAAGTTGAAACGATGAGATTATTCATATTGGAAGGATTTTGTTTCCTATTTATTGCCATTCCTTCTCTGCCTGCTGGAAATGCTTGTGCATTTTTGCTGCGATGCAAGAGTAAAATTTTACGATCTGCCCAAGGACCAGAAGAGGGCAGTGTGAGCTAACAAAATAGACACCTTGCTCTCTGGCCACAGGAACTGCACTGCTCTGTCCTAGCACTGTCTATGTGTCATCTTTTATACCAGTGTTTGCAACAACAATAACGAGAAGTCAATACAATAACCCCAAAGGAAGGAAGAAAGGAAGGGAGGGACGGAGGAAAAATTTTTAAACTTCATTATTGAAAGAAGATAACATGAAAAAGTAGGAGGAGAATTTTTTTTTTTTTGAGACAGAGTCTGGCTCTGTTGCCCTAGCTAGAGTGTCGTGGTGTCAGCCTAGCTCACAGCAACCTCAGACTCCTGGGCTCAAGCGATCCTCCTTCCTCAGCCTCCCAAATAGCTGGAACTACAGGCATGTGCCACCATGCTCGGCTAATTTTTTCTCTCTATATATATATTTTTAGTTGTCTAGATAATTTCTTTCTACTTTTTAGTAGAGACAGGGTCTCACTCTTGCTCAGACTGGTGTTGAACTCCTGACCTTGAGCGAGCCACCTGCCTCAGCCTCCCAGAGTGCTAGGATTATAGGCGTGAGCCACTGCGCCTGGCCAGGAGAATATTTTGAAACACTTGTTGGCCTGAGCTTGATGCTAAGTACTACAATGTAGGAGACAAAATCCCTGTCCTGGAGGAGAAGACCTAAGAAACTAAGCTCTGTCTCCAACTGGCTGTATTTTTGTGCCATTTATCTACCAGTAAAATAAATACTTAGGCTCAGATGGTCATACTAAGTCCCAACTGGTGCCCAAATTTTCCAGGTCATAGATGGTAACAGCATGGTACAAAGGCAAATTTGAGCACGCAAAATGAAAAAGTACGGCAAAAATGCCAATGTGTTCCATGTATATTTGATGTAGATACTTACTTATGAACAATACTTTTCTATTGTTCATTCTCTCAAGGGCTACAAGAAAAAAATATGCTCATGAATCTAGAAAAAAGTTAAATAAAAAATTATCTTAGCTCAGTGCACTGGTTCAATTACACCTATAATTGTAGCACTTTTGGAGGCTGAGGTGGGAGTATTGCTTGAGGCCAGGAGTTTGAGAGCAGCCTGGGCAACATAGTGAGACCCCATCTCTACAAAAAAATTACAAAATTAACCAGGCATGGTGATGGATTCCTGTAGTCCTAGCTGCTCAGGAGGCTGAGGCAGTAGGATTGCTTGAGCCCAGGAGTTTGAGGTTACAGTGAGCTATGATCACTCCATGTCACTCCATTATAGGCAACAGAGCAAGACCCTGTCTCTAAAGAAAAAAATAAAATAAAATAAAAAAATTATAGTATTATTAATTGGAGTATTTTCCATTCCTACAGTCCCAACATTCAACTTTGGTTCATGTCCCCAGTGTTTATTGAGGACTCTGTATGCTCAGTAGATGACTATGGTAGAGCCTGGAGAGGGGCAGGCACAGGGAAGTCAGTGGGATGAAAGGTCCAAATGTGGAGAAGAAGTCCATATGTTACATAATAAGAAGAATACATTAAATGCCCAGAAAAAAAAGACATTGCTTCTGGCTGGGGCAGTTTGAGAATGAGGAGTGTTTGAGATGGACCTTATAGGATTTCGATGGTGGCAGAGGCAGGATTGAGATTTAATAGGCAGGAGGGGAGTATCAGGTACAGGAAACACAGAGGTGGAGGTGTGGGGTGTGTTTGGCATGGCACATGGAGTCTTTTTCCAAGGCCTGGAGCACAAGGCATGGAGTAGGAACAGGATAGGGAAGGGTGGTGTACAGGAGGAAGAGGCTGGAAGGACAAAGGGATTAGAGGGAAGAGGGATGCAGAGCCTAGAGAGCCTTGAATGCCATGCTAAGGAGTTTGGACCACACATTCATGGACTTAGCTTTTATACTCCAAGTCCCCAAAAGACTAGGACTGCATTCCGTAAACCAAGAGAAGGCAGAGAACAGTACCAAGGGTGTATGTCTAGATGTTATGTGTATGTTTTATGCATATGGACACGCAGGTCTGACCTCACGGCTAGGTGGCTGCATCCGTTGCTACTGCCTCTCTGGCAAAGATGATGAGGATGGTGATACCAAATGTTAAAACCCACATGGTTAATCAGAATATTAGCGTCACCGGAACTGGTGGAGCAGGCAGACAAGAGGCAGTTTTTCTGACAGACCTTCACTAGCGGACGGTGGAATTGGCGAGGCAGCCATGAGCGGCAGCAACGATGCAGCGTAGCGTTAGTTTTGCTTCCACTGTCTTACAGACGCCAAGTGAAATCAGTTTCTTCCACCGAAATATGCGTTCTCTTCTAACCTTCTGGAATTGTAGTCTACGTCAATATTCATTTTAGAAATATTAGGTTATTATGAATGATAAGAGTATTTTTCCTCTACAAATGAGCTTCTTTGTGTTTTTCACATGATATATAGACTGGATGATTTGGTTTGGGACTCAGATAAATGCTGCCGGGAAAACACGAGACGATAAAAATTTTGTCTGCACCAGGGTGGCGCTAATGCATTTTAGCTGGAGGATGGTCTGGGAATTTAAATAGAACACTTTGAGGTATCCATGGTTATATATAATGCAGAGAAAGTGTATAAAAAAGAAAATACGTTTGTTCCTCTCCCTCAGTCTTTGAATATGTTGCTAGTCCAATGGATCTTAATAATTTTAGTGAAAGACACTTTTGAAAATTTAACAAAACCTGGGAACCCTATCCACAGAAAAACACACATATCTAACATGTTACCTTCATTTTCTGAGGAATTTATCAACCCTGAAACTTAGTAGACTCAAGTTCAGGGCCCTTGCCTTAGACTTTTGGAAAATAATGAATCACTGTATCCTCAAAAATGTATCCCCAAAAATATTTCCCACCCCATGTTATACTTCTTTCATTTTTATGTTTAGAACAGTGATCATTTTCTAACTAGGTGATGACTTTAAAACCCAAAATGTGGTTTTATTTAGCATTCCGAGGAAATTATGTAGCCTATGATTTCATATATACTTATATAAATATGTTTTCATTCTGACTAACCCAAGATAATTCTGGGGGAGGAGACTGTTCAAAGCCTTGTTTCTTAATAGAAACAAAAATAGGATTGTCTTTTTGTAATGAAAATTTGCAGTCAAATTCCATTTTTGTCTTTTATCTTCTGATGTTTATAAGGCCCTGGCAAGAAAGGACCCAGACGGCTTCAGGCTCACATGGTGTAAAGAAGTAACAGTTTTGAAATTTTAAACAAGAAGTCTGTTAACGGGTGCTCTTAAAACATGAAGGCAGTTTTGACATGCTTCAGATCTACTTGCTGAGTTACTTGGCAGAGGTCCTGCCATGACCACTAGCGCATATAGCCCATACTACTGCATACACGTGCTTGCTGCTGCTCTAGGAGCCTCTCAGATAGAAACCTGTTAAATCCTGTCAGCAACCCTAAGGAGAACAGGAATGTTATTCTGCCTATTATAGAGATAAGGAAACTGAGGCACAGGATGATGAGTTGTTTATCTCAGAGCCCACAGTGGTAGAGCCAGGACCCACACTCAAGCAGTCCTGTCCCCGAGTCTGTGCACTTGACCTCTATGCTCTTCTGCCTCGTATATACAGGCATTATTTTTTAAAAACAAGGGCCTCAGACAGTGATGGTACAACTCTTCTTATATCTTCCCTTTTGGGGGGACCTGCAACCCTGACTCAGGCATTTCCTTAGCTCCCCAGTCCCTTGAAGCGTCTCCCTCTCTCTTTCTCTCCCCCACCGCCACCACAAAAACGCAACTCAGTTATAGTATTAGGTCATTAAATATGAAATGTCCGATTTCTAATCAAAAGTGTAGTTTATTACATCTCAAACAAGCAGTACAATTAATCAAAGTATGTGCCTAAACCATTGACACAGTTTTGCCATCTTAACTGTAGCTTGTTTATGCCAGCAGCGAAGAAGGATGGAGAGCAAGTAGCGATGAAATCGTGAAAGGTGTTTTCCATGGCTTGTTGAGAATTGAGTATTTTTCCTTGCAAGAAGTGGTGCAAAGCCTGGAAGAAGTGGCAGTCAGTTGGCGCAAGGTCTGGTGAATACGGTGGATGACAGAGTTTCCAAGTCCAGCCGCTGTAGTTTGAGAGTAGCCTTGTTTGTGCATCCTCATCATTTTATTCAACTCGTTGCAGTAGACATCAGCTATAATTGACTGACTAGGTTTCATGAAGACCAGCACTGGACCACCAAACAGACACCATTAGCCTTTTGTGATGAATATTCGGTTTTGGACCGTGTTTTGACACTTCATCTTTATTCAGCCATTTTGCCGAACACTTGCAATTGTCAAAAAGAATCCATTTTCATCACATGTAACAAAATGGTATAGAAATAGTTTGCCTTTATGTCATGACAGCAAAGAAAGGCATGCTTCAAGATGATTTCTCTTCTGACTCTCATTTAATTTATGTGGAACCCATCTATCCAGCTTCTTTACCTTGCCAATTTGTTTCAAGTGTTCTAATATTGCTGGAATAGAAACATCAAACCTTGCCGCTAATGCACAGGTGGGTTGAGATGGATTTGCTTCCACTACAGCTGTGGTCCCCAAACCCCAGGCCGAGGATTGGTACTGGTCCATGGCCTATTAGGAGCTGGGCCACACAGCCGGAGGTGAGTGGCGGGTGAGCAAGAAAAGCTTCATCTGTATTTACAGTCACTCCCCATTGCTTGTACCACCACCGGAGCTCCGCCCATGGGAAAATTGTCTTCCGTGTACTGCTGCATAAGCACTGTGCACTAACCGATTGCGCAACTGGAGCTCCGAAAAATTGTCTTCCATGAAACCGGTCCCTGGCGCCAAAAAGTTTGGGGACCACTGCACTACAGCTTTCAGCTCATCATTATCCACCTTGGTCTCAGGTCACCCACGTAGCTCATTTTCAAGATTAAAATCACCAGAACAGAACTTCTCAAACCATTAACATACTGTGCGTTATTAGCCACATCCTTCCCAAACACTTCATTGATATTTTGAGCTGTCCGTGCTGCATTGGTTCCATGATAGAACCCGTATTCGAACATAACACAGATTTTTGACTTATCTATGGTTTCACAAAAATTGCTCTAAAAAAAATTTTGAAAGATAATCACAAGTCAAAACATGCATTTGCAAGACTGAGGATGTACCTTCACAATAAATATAAAACAAGAAGTGTCAAAGTGAAATGTCAGAGATATCAACTGTCAAACTTAGTACTTAAGGAAATTGGACATTTCATACTTCATAACCTAATACTACACTTGTCCATTTAGGCCTAACCTCCAGTTCATGGGAAGCAGCAAGCCCTAAACCTGCCACACACAGCCTTCCCACTGGAGGTGCAATAGCTGCTTAAGTCTGTCTTCTCCATACAAAGAAGTTTGAGATTTCACTGACTTGTTGTTCCACAACCAACATAAGATACATATTTAGGGTTTGCAAATAGGAATACACAAAACTTTCGTATAGACTGTTTCCCCCTTCAAAGATTTTTTGGTTTTGTTTTTGTTGTTGGTTATTTGTTTTGTTTTTGTGAGATGTATATTTGTATTTCTAATTTCCCCTCTTGTACAGTTTTTCTGTATAAAAGTTTTTGAAGCTCATACTTACAAACTTCTAACTCCTCTTTTCCTTTGGAACTAAGATACTCACCCAAACTGGAACTTCCTTATATTTAAAAGCCTCTTGAATTTCAAGACCAAGAGGTAATTAGGTCATTCTTAAAACCTACGCTGCTTTAATTGGTCCACTACTTTGGCAACTACAAGAAACACCACTAGGATTTGAAGAAATCAAAATCCCTGGCCTTCTTCACATCTAACCCCACAGTGGTGCCTGGAACCAGGGCAGTGGTCCACATAGCTGATCGGCTAGTAACTGACTGGTAATTGTCCATAATGGATTCTCCTAAAAGGATAAATGATAGTTAGGCAATAGCTAAGGAATAGAAACACCCTCTTCTTACTGATAATTTTGTGTCTTCACTTAATTTTCCAAAGGCAGAAAAAATATTTTGTAAGTATCAGCCTCCTAGATCCATTTTAAAACTCAAAACTTGGTAATTGTTTAACATATATTTTGTTGTTTTTTTCTTCATGTGGCATGTATGTTGAGGTCACAGTATGTGAATAGATGGAATATATGGCAGGAGCTAACTGATTAACATTAAAGACAGGAGACCCATTGTCTTTCTATAATTCCCATCTATCTACCTTCATTTCTGTCACCATGGTACCTAGTGGTTCAATTATCGAGTGTTGCAAATAAACTATTAAACAAAGTCCGCTCCATACAACGCTGCTACTTGGTGTTCAAGAAGCTATGCTTGAATATATCCTGAATCACTGAAACCTTCTCAGTGATTTCCACTGATAAGGAAGGCGAGACTGCAGGAATTTTTGTGCAAATTATTTAGTATACAGATGAGTGGAGTGAGAATTGGAATATTTTAAATTGCATTATGGACATTCATGTGGTTTCCAATTGCAAGGGCCAACTTTAGAATGCCTCAGAGGATTGAGCCAAAGGAGCATCAGAAAGTGTGTTCTTATAAGGTCATGTCATGTGTGGCACACTGGGGACTTCAAGAGAGCAGGCATTCTTCCCAGACTTGCATTCACGCCTGCTGCTTCTCAGAGCAGACATTTCCTGATAGACTTGGCTGGAACAAAATGAGGAAGTTTTGAACAGCATGCGCGTTATCAAAAATGTTGACCTTCAAGTTTTTCCTGCATTTCCCAGGCAGCTTGTGGCAGGAGAGCACTGAAAATAGATGCAATTGAATTACCATATGATCCAGCAATAACTGGGTATATATCCAAAAGAATTCAAAGCAGGGTGTCGAGGAGATATTTGCATACCCATGTTCATTGGTGCGCTGTTCCCAATAGCCAAGATGTAGAAACAATCCAAATGCCATGACAGATGAATAAAGAAAATGTGATATATATATACTATAGAATATTATTCAGCCATCAAAAAGAAGGAAATTCTGTCATATCCTGCAATGTAGATGAACTTTGAGGAAAGGAAAATGGTGATTGCCGAAGGATGGAGGAGGGGGAAATGGAGAGTTGATGTTCATTGAGTATAGTTTCATTTTTCACAGTGAAAAAGTTCTAGAGATCTGTCACACAACAATGTGAATACATTTAACACTACTGAACTGTGCATTTTATTAAATAAAAAATGGTTAAGATGGTAAATTTCATGTTATGTGTTTTTTACCACAATTTAAAAAAAATAAAGTTGGCTCTGGAACAACACAGGTTTGAACTATGTGGGTCTACTTATATATGGATTTTCTTCTTCCTCTGCCATCCCAGAGACAGCAAGACCACCCTTCTTCCTCCCCCTCCTCAGCCTACTCAACATGAAGGTGATGAGGAGGAAGACCTTTATGATGATCCACTTCCATTTAATAAATAGCAAACATATTTTCTCTTTCTTATGATTTTTAAATAATATTTTCTTTTCTCTAGCTTACTTTATTGTAAAAATACAGCATATAATTCATACAACATAGAAAATATGTGTTAATTGACTGTTCATGCCATCGGTAAGGCTTCCAGTCAATAGTAGGCTATTAGTAGTTAAATTTTGGGGAAGTCAAAAGTTATGCATAGATTTTTGACTGCATGGGAAGGGTAAGGGTTGATGCACCTAACCCTCGCATTGTTCAAGGGTCAACTGTAATTGCTATTGTTCTTTCACCTTGAACTCATGGGTTATAATGTCCTCAGCAACTGGTTTAAGAGAGGACGTTAGTGAGGAAATTCTCATTAGAGAAAGCTACTCTCTGGCTAAAATCACTTGCATCATCATTGACCAATGTGTAGAATGCCTGCCTGAACCTATATCCTAGAGCCCTCCTGGGCTGCCCCACTGCCTTGAGAACTACTGTGGACAGTGTGGAAGCTTCTGGGAGTCTGAATTCATTTGTGGAAAAAGGTGGCACAAGTAAAGAAACTATCAATGGAGTAGCAAACACACTTGACTTAGGGGAGGTGTTTCTATGGGAAGACATTTCCTGAAAGTAGTGTACCTACATATGTTTTTCTCCCACATGTCCAAAAACTTGCAAGATTTTATACCTGGAAGGAACAATAATAATCAGTTAGAGAAAATGAATTCCCTCATATTATGTAAGAGGAAAGATAAGTCAGAGAAGGTAAGGGACTTACTTGCCAAAGGTCCTCCAGAGAAACGATTAGAAAGCTGGGTTTAGCATCCCATTCTCAGTGGTGATTTGAGACAAAATCCATTCTTGAATGCTGTATGACAGGGAAGCTCAATATTAACACACACACGCATACAAACACACACACACACACACACACACACACACACACACACACGGCAAAAGTAGAGCTATTCTTGTGGAAATGAAAGCAGGGGTGGCAAGGCTGCTGAGGGTGTCATTTTCCCTCCCCACACACTCGCCATACACCCCTGTTCCCCTGGGGCACACCTGTGAATGCCTGTGCCTCAGGACTCTGTGGGACATAGTTTGAAGATCACTATAGCATACTGTGACTTTTCACTTTACACTTCCACTGTAGCATTTATAGACTACTTTGTAATTTTTGTTTACTTGTCTCCAGGAAGGAAGTTCAAAATCATAATAGCTACCATATATTGAGTATTTACTATGTACTGTCTTGCTTGCTAAATACTTTACAGCCATTATTTAATTTAATCCACCCCAGAAAACTATTGTTTTATCTCATTTTACAAGGAAAAGAAGCTGAAAGTCCACGTAAGTTAAATAGTTTGCTTATAAATGGCAGAGCCAGGATTCGAACCCAACTATGATCAAAGGCCTGTGTCTCTGACCAAAGCAGCAATCTGGGTTGGGGCTGATTGATCTCTGGGTGCCTCTTACCCAGCATAAGGCTGGCAAATAGTAGGTACTTTGGAAAAGTTTGTTGGTTGTGATTCCTTTGGTTCATGGACATCTTTTAAAAGTGCAAACTTTCCAGGGAAGGTTAATGACTATCAATTATTCACACGTAGGTGTGAATTAGTTAAATCTGATTGCTTTAACTCTAAGCTCTTGACTATAACCAGAGAGGATTCCAGTGTAGAGCCTGAGACCATTAATTAGAATCAAACTATTGAGCTTTTAAAATCTTCTTCACCATTTACTGGCTGTGCAATCCTCAGCAAACTGTTTAACGTCTTTGATCCTCATCTGTCAAATGGACATTATGATAGAATTTACCACATATTGTTGTCTGGATTAGGTGAGTTCATTCAGTTAGAGTATTTAGAACAGAGTTTGGTGTATAGCAAGCACTCAATAAAAATCAATATATCAAAGGGATACCTGCACTCCCGTGTTTGTTGAGCACTATTCACAATAGCAAAGATAGAGAATCAACCTAAGCATCCATCTATGGATGAAAGGATTTAAAAAAATGTATTATACATATATACAAAAAAGAATGAAATCATGTTATTTGCAGCAACATGGATGGAACTGGAGGTCATTATCTTAAGTGAAATAAGCCCAGCTCAAAGAGACAACTATGACATATTCTCACTTATCTGTGGGAGCTACAATATTTAATCCTGTGGTGCTAGAGAATGGAAAGATAGGTAACAGAGACTGGGAAGGGTGAGTGGGGGAGTGGGGAGGACGAAGAGAAGTAGTTTAAAGTATACAAATACACAATAAGATAGAAGAAATAAATTCAATATTTGATAGCAGAGCGGGGTGACTATATTTAACAAAAGTATATTGTACTCAGGTAATGGACACCCTGAACACCCTGACTTGATCACTATACGTTACATACGTGTAACGAAATCTCACGTGTCCCGTAAATTTGTAAAAATAAAAATCAATAAATAGATATTAATTACTATTATAAACTGTAGTGAAGGAAAGGGTGTTGTATTTGTTTTTCGGTTGGTTAGCTTTGTTTTCTGGAAAGGAGGAAGGAAGGTAAGTAGTTTTTAAGCACAGTTTGGGCTGCTGAAATGGGAGACCAGGGCAAATGCACCGGGAGGTCTCTGGGCACCTGGTAGCCGACTGTTACAGGGGTGAAGAGCCATGTAGACAAGGGCTCAAAGATAGCACATTTCAAAAATGTGCTTAAGACCTGTGCTGCATCTGGGTTAGGAATAAAAACTTCTGGGTTTTTTTCCCTCTCTCTTCTGCACCTCTTGGCCCCTAATCTACAATCAAGTTTGGGCTACAGATCAGCTATACTACCAGTTAGAAGGAATCTTGTGAGCTGGATTTAGACTTTGATCATAACAAAAATGGGGAAATATTACAACTCGCAACCTATGTTCAAATGAACAACTAGATGTTTGGTCAGCTTTCTTAATCCAATTTTCAGGACTTTATCCACAAAAAGGAAAGCCAAAGACATAATAGAGTAGGTGTCCTGACTAGGTTAAGGAGCAGTTCTGTGATGGAGCAGGCATGAAACAGAGTTTAATGTCCTTAAAGGCTAAGG
>NW_012148941.1:2789812-2794018 GCF_000956105.1 Propithecus coquereli
GATGGTCCCATGTGGGGGTGATGGGAGACAGTGGCACCCAAAGTGTGTTGCTTATGTCCAGTCTACTCTGTAATCTCATTTTGGTTGCTGTCACTACAGAAAACCCTGTTTCACAAAGATAGGATGTTGGAAATGGAAGCAGGCTTTTCAGTGCTTTTGTGGCAATCTCAGGACACTCTGCCTTGACTTTAATCCAGAACATATGGAGATTTGAAGTTGTCTCAAACATACTATTAAGGCCACCATCACTTGTGATCTGAAGCAATTGATCATTTTCCAGCAAGGACAAAGTTGATTCACCTGGCTTATTCACAAATGGGTCTTGGATATATTCCTTTCCAGTTCGGGGATCTTACTTTGTGGTTGGGAAGGAATGCTCAAACTCTTTTGAAAGCTGAGATAGGTGATCATGCACCAGCTGGGAGAAAGAAGTCCCCAGCTCAGTCTCTTTCAAAATCTCTGCTAATGTCTGAAACATGTCAAAAATCCCAATGTTCACTCGTTGCCCACATAATTCCAGATTGGTTTTGAATGTAACCACTTTATCTGCCAACTTGAACACAGTTGTCATTCTCCCCTGAAGTGGCAGATTGAGTTCATCAAACAGGTTGAATATGTCACACAAGGAAGCAAGTTTTGTGATCCATTCTGTGTTACTGAAATGTACTGCCAGTGGTGACTGTTTTTCTAAAAAAAAATCTCTGGAGCAGCTCTCATAACTCAGAAACTCTGGCTGGTGATCCACCTTTAGAAAGACATCTCACTTCTGTGTGTAGGAGAAGACGTGTGTGCTCTGTGTCCATCTTCTCACAGAGTCGCACGAACAGACGTGAGTTAAGGGCATGCACTTTAATGTGGTTGATAATTTTAATCACATCCTGCAAAACGTTGTTTGGTTCAGGTGACATTTTCAGCTAGCCAGCTTTCTCTATGGATGACACAGTGCATAGACTCACATTCAGACCTCCTTGACCCAAGTAGTGAAACCAGAAAGCTGTCCTGTCATGGCAGCCACTTTGTCTGTGTGTATACTGACACAAAATGACCAACTCAGTTTTCCCCGTATGTAATCATTCAAAGATTTGAATAGTTCTGCAGCTGTGGTGTTGGTTGGCAACAAAAGTGCACATAACATATCCTCATGCACATCCTCCTGAAAAATATATCACGCAAAAACAAGTATTGTTGCCTTGTTGTAAACATCGGTAGACTCGTCAACCTGCATTGTGTATCACAGTGACTCATTAATCCTCTCTAACAATTGTGCCTCAATATCCTCTGCTATTTCATCAATTGGTCTAGTTATGGTGCTAGCTGAAAGAGCAACACATGCCACCTTTTAAACTGCAGATTCTCCTAAAAGTTCACAGCAAATGTCCTTAGCAGCAGGCAGGATCAACTCCTTACCAACAGCAAAGGGCTTCTTAGCTTTAGCAATGTGGTTAGCTGCTAACAATGATGCTCTCAGTGCAGACACATTTGATGAAGTGGTGGCCTTCAATAATTGCTTCTGTTCTTCGTGTTCACATATTTTTTTTTTGGAAAAACTCCAAAGGCTTGTCTTTTAATGCAGTGTGCTTGGTCTGCATGTGGCAAAGCAGTCTTGAAAGTTTTGTGGCTTCATTGGATAGCCAGTCACCATATATTATACAAAACAGGCTTGGAGAATGTGAATCACCTGTTGCAATGAACCTATAATTTAGGTAGGACTTGGCATTTTCTTTTAAATGCAGCTTTCATTTTGTTGGAGTCTTTTGCTGTCTCATCACTGGGTCTTTCCCCCTTTTCAAAGAAGCTCTCTAGCTACGTTTGTTTGTTCTGCTAGGATTAGCTTGTAGGCTTACCAAAACTGTGACTGAGACAAGTGCGCAACGCAGGGGGGGAAGGTGTGGAAGGAAGTAGTAAATAAAATAATGGGTGGGCCACACTTGGACTAAAGTGTTGGATTCTGACTTAAACCCTGGCACCAGATGCAGCTGTACAATTGAAGTAAGATGCTCACTTGCCACTATAAAGCCTGCCACCAGATGCAGCTTAATTGTCACTTGCCACTCACTGATAGGGTTTTGATATGAGTCTGCAAGCAATTGATTTATTATGGTCTCTGTGCAGTCAAACCTCTCCACTAATGATAATCTGTATTTGCAGCCGCTCCTCAGCACTAGCATCACCACCTCAGCTCCGCCTCAGATCTTCAGGCATTAGATTCTCATAAGGAGTGTGCAATTTAGATCCCTGCATGCTCAGTTTACAGGGCACTTCTTGCTCCTATGAGACTCTGATGCTGCTGATCTGACAGGAGGCGGAGCATATGTGGTGATGCCAGAGATGGGGAGCAGCTATAAACACAGATGAACTTTGTCTCACTCGCCCACCACTCACCTCCTGCTGCGCGGCCTGGTTCCTAACAGTCCATGGACCAGTATGAGCCTGCAGCCCTGGGGTTGGGGACCACAGCCCTAAGGCATCCCCAACATAGGCTGTATTGCTCTGAGGCTCCCGTTCCTCCCAGAAGTACAGAGCATCATTCTAACTCCTGTAAACAGCCCTGATTCATCGGATCCTGCAGTACCACTTCCTCCCAGCCCCTAACAGCTGCTATTGCTATGGCTAAGCTCTGGGCTGCTTCATTCACTGTGCTTTATTTAGCTTCTCAGCTCTCCCATCATTGTATAAACAATTCTCGTATCAAATTTCCTCCTTGTGAAATATCTCCAATCATTTCTGTTTTTGTTTTTCCTGGGAGATATTTGACTACTATAGACACGATAAGAGAACTCTATACATACATTAGAAACAAGAAAAAGAAGGCCCTTTCTACTTATTTTTACATTGTTCGGGGCACATTATTTCTTCATTTTTGTCTCTCTTAATAGGTAGCTTTATGAAGCAAACAGTAAATCAGCAAACAAATGTAGTTCACCCTAATAAAGGTAGCTGCAGTTTGAATTTTCTGGGCTCTGGCTCTCTGCCTAAGCTTTCAGATGTCTCTGCCATACCCTCTCCCAACCAGACATGAGAATAGAGGCTGGAGCATTGATGCTGCACCTTAGAACCTTCCACGTCCTGCCTAAGTACTTCGCTGACCACTGGAGCAAGTGCGACCAAGGCTGCGTGAGGGTGTACAGACAGGGCAGGTCCACAATGGGCACTTGCCCATCTGTTGTGTAGTTAGTTTTTGTCGTTTTTAGTAGAGTAGCTTTAGAGACATTACAACAACTGAATGTCCAAACCTAAGGGGCCATGGATGGCCTCATTAACAGGAGACTCAAGCCCTAACTTGAAATACTCCAGGAGAGATATGCATGTTTTTTCTGTCCTTCAGAAAATGGTCTTTTCGTCTGGACACATTTCTAATGAGTCTACTTTAATAAGCATATTTAATGTAGCTCTGAATTACTAGTACTATCTAGCTCTGATGAACCACAGGAAACAATATCAGAATCTCAAAGCTTAAGAGAAATAGTACTAACTTTATAGAGTACTTTAGAATTTGCAAGATTTTTCAAAAATATTAGCTTAGTCTAGCTGAGGGTTTTGGACACTGTTCTGGCAAAAAAGATGAGGCCTAGAAGTGCTACCTCAAACAAATGATTTCAGAATTGAGGTATTATTTAAGTATTTTTTACTCATATATGGGCAAAGTCATTTTCTTTTAATATAAATATTTGTTGTCTTTTGGGAAAACCCTCTGTAACACACATTTGAGACCTAGTCTTATTCTAATTGCCACAGGAGATACAACATCAGACTTTCTGGTTATGGAGTCTTGGGCCACATTTTACTGTGTTGGAAGGAAATTTTCAAAATTATTTTCCTAAACAGTTGACTCCTTTTGCTTTAGTGGGCTCAGTCTTACTATATCCAGTGTTCTTGCTATATTTCTTGATAATGAGGCTTCATAAGCATTCCTAGACCAATAGCGATAGGTAATATATATATAGTGACAGTATAATAAAACAATGGAAGCAGGTAAATTCTACCACATGGACAAGCCCAAAGCTATGGTTCTCTCTACAATGAGCCTATTCTCTTACTTTCCAATAATCTCTTTACTCCTTATCCTAGGACCATACTTTGTGTAAAAATTTTTAAATTACCATAAAATTTTGAAATTTTGATAAATGTAAAAACAAACCCAAAGCTTCAGTCCTGCCTAATCCAAAATGAATTCCACTTTAATATGTTCCATTTCACAGAAAAACA
>NW_012148941.1:2795349-2797091 GCF_000956105.1 Propithecus coquereli
TTTTGAACAACTACTGTGTGCTAGACAATGATAAGTATTGAGATATAAAAATGGTTTCAATAAGGAGCAAACTCAAATATGATGTGGAAATAAAGGTATGTGAACCTAGAGATACAGACTGTATTCTGTTCATGGTTTTTATTTTGGAGACAGAGTCTCACTCTGTCGCCCTGGGTACCAGGCTAAAGTACAGTGGTGTCATCATACATAGTTCACTGCAACCTCAAACTCCTGGGCTCAAGAAATCCTCCTGCCTCAGCCTCCTGAGTAGCTGGAACTACAGGTGTGCACCACAACGCCAGGCTAATTTTTTCTATTTTTAGTAGAGATGGGGTCTCACTCTTGCTCAGGCTGGCCTCGAACTCCTGAGCTCAAGTGATCCTCCTGCCTAGGCCTCTCAGCGTGCTAGGATTATAGGCGTGAGCCACCACACCCAGCTTATTCACCTCTTTATCTTCCATGCCATGGCACATAGCTGATACTTAGTAGAAGGTTGTTGAATGAATAGATGAGTGAATAGATGGATTAAGACTAAAAACAAGGACAACTATAAAGGGATTATTCTCATTTGATTTATGTGTGAGGGAGAAAGGCTTTAGTCTAGAAAGGCTAGATCTGAGGTGACCATTGCACTTGGGTTTGAACATGAGAAGAAGCTCTTGAGGTCAAGAAGGGGAGATGCACAGCACAATCAGGAGGAGGTGGAATGAACGGATCCAAGGGAGAGAGCAAGGACACAGCTTGCTCTGGTTCCCTTCGGGAAGCTGGGGGGATATTTGCTACTCCTGGTGTATGAGCATGATTTCTCATTGTCACTTTATTCTTTCACTGTGAAGGGCAAGGAGCCTCATCTTGTTCCAGCTTTCTAGCTGAGTTAATTTCTCTCCTTTTTATGTCCCCAACTTACTTGGTTCTCACTCTTGCAGAAAGGTAAAGTAAGAAATGTCAGAGACAGGACAGATGAGGAACTGACGTTCAGAACTTTTCAGTGGTTTGTCCCATATCACTGAGTAACTTCATTCTCTAGCTCGGATGCATCACCCCGATATATGCCTGTGGAAATTCACGGCTGATTCTTTGGATTGCCGCCAGGGTTTGAATACAACATCCCTTAGCAATCGCAGACCGAATCCAGAAGGACTGGGTTGAATCAAGTTGTTAGAGTATCAAAAAATCCCTTTCCCTCCCTAAATTATTTGTAGATCCATCCAAAAGAAAGCAAAAGAAGAAAGTCCTAATGCTAGCCAGACTAGTTTTCACACGTGCCAGGCCATTTGTGAACAGTTACTTCCATCCTGCCGGTTGCCATTTCATAACAAGTGAGTTAACATTTTTAAGAGAAAGAACAATCTCACTAGTAACACAGCTATGAAGAAAAGATATTCAACCTTCTAATAAAATAGTAATGCTGCAAGCTCAGCGGCTCATAAAACATTTATAACCTTCAGCCAGTAAAGTGTGAACGAGAGATTTAAATGTTGCAGCTTGATGCCACGAAGGGATGCTCGGCATAAACACTGCCCAAAAGCGCATGCACCCCGGCAGGGTACAGGGAAGGGGGGTCCTCTTTCGGCTGCAGGTGTCTATTTTGGCCTTAATCTCTTCGTTGTTTTTGATATCCACCTGCTTTTGTTTCATAGTCCCCTCCTTTTAGTTACTATTTTTGGAGATTTGTTTTTCTTTAGCACATTGGGGCTTGTGCTGATATGATATGAAAAACATAACATGTTTTTCAGATAACT
>NW_012148941.1:2798056-2800871 GCF_000956105.1 Propithecus coquereli
TGCTCAACTCCTCTTACAAAAGTCCCGGCTCCAGGTGCTATTTGTATCATGTGTTAGAACCCTTTGAATTGTTATTGTTTTAATATAAAGGCAACATGTAATTTTAAGAGGATACACAATGAGACCTATATTGCAATCGGGTTAAACATAACATTTTTTTCTTATGGAAAATAATTATATTGTAATAGTTGTAGAAAATTTAGTCAATACACACAAGTGAACCTAAGGAAGAAAACCATTCACTATGCAGGGCTACTCGTTAGTAACTGGCACGTAGCCATTCATCCCTTCTCTCCCGCTCAAATACACCCACACTGATAAAGGATCATTCCTTGTTCTGTTGCTTGATTCACTCACCAACACACTGTCCTTGCAGTGAGTTGGGGATGCTCTCCTCCAGTGCCAACGTGGCCTTCAGATGTGGCTTTCAGCCACCAGAGCTGCCAATGTGGCTGCATGCTAAGATTTCTGTATTTTTATTTTTTTGTTCTGAGGTGGATGCTAGGAAGTGAGCAGATTCTGACTTCTCGTGAAAAGTGGAAATGTTTTTGCTGCTTTTGCTGCTAATGTTGCTGATGAGTATGCAGAGAAATAAGTTACCTCCCAGAGGATGGACGTTTGCTACCTGCCTGGGTGGCAGGAGGCAGAGGCTCTATCTTCTTTTGGAGTCTCTGCTTTCCTCTACTTCTGTTGCTTCTCCTTCCTGGGGGCCACCTTTAAGCTACCTCTTGTTTTTAGTCAAAACCTTTCCATAAAACAGAAATGGCCACACTCAGCTGAAAAGACGCTGCTTAAATCCAGGAGATTTTATACATGAAAATAGTTGAGGAGCCTCTGGGTGACTTTTCAGGATCAAGGTTAACAATAAAATCAAGAACCCCAAGTCCCATTTTGTGATGCTTTTCAAGCTGCTCTAAGAAGGAGCATTCCCCTTTCTCATGGTAGTGTGGTCACCCTGGGCGTCCAGCAGCATGGGGACCAGCAGAAGGTTAAAGGAGGGCTCAGAGGAGGAGACCCGAGGCAGGAGCCAAGGACAGCACTGGATGGAGGAATCCAGAAGCTCTGGATTTAAACACTGACCTGAAGAAGAAAGTGGGGGACAGATAGTAATGCCCTACTCTCCAAGATTACTCTTACCATCTGGCTGTAAACATGTGAAAAGTAACAATGACAAATGCAGATTAAAAAATGCAAACAAAATCATGAGGAGGTAGGCATATGCAAGGTATAAACCATCTGGGACTGAGAAAGTCCTGGGCAAATGCTAGAATTAAATTAAGAATGTAAGTATTCTGCAAGCCAGAGAATAATAAACAGGAAATGTTCTGGTTCCTCAAGGACAAAGGTCAGGGAAGGTTAGAAGGTGTGAAGTGAAGTGTGAATAAACCGATACAGTTCTTAACTGAGAAGTATCAGGAAAGATGAAGCGTTTATAATATTGTTAAGAGAAGCAATAGAAGAAAATGAGAAATTAGGGACTGTAAAGCTACTTATTCCGAATTCAGGACTGGGTTCATCTTTTACTAGAATTAACATCTACTCATCCTTTTAAAGCCAATACTGTTTTACATCGTGAAATATTTATTGGGCACTTACAATAAGAACTATTTTGATCATTTGAGGTCTGAAAAAAATCAAAACAAAACAAAACAAAAATACAAGTTCCTGCCTTCAAGGAACTCAAAATCTAGTTGGAGAAATGCAACAAAAACAGTACAACAATAGATAGTGTTAGCTCAGTGGTGTAGATGACAGAGTATGTGAGGGTTGAGAGGAGATAGTCCCAGTGGTTGCAGGAGTGGCTAGAGCAGGCATGACAAAACAGGCTGGGACTTAATTAGAATAAAAAGAAGAGAAGAAATGAGGATATTATAGCTGAGAAGAGCTTGCACCCCCGAGGCCAAGGCTCACATTGTGGCTAACATTTTATAGGGGATCAATAATGTTCGTTCATAAAAGGTTGGCCTATGGCTGGTATGGGGGGACCGCTTGCTCACACGACAGTGAGAGCACATGCCTAGAAGCATGGCAACATGGGCAAGAGAATTATGGAGGGTCTCAAGGGTCCCATAAATAGGCAGAGAAGAGAGCATAGATTTGATTCCACCAAATGATTTTTATTTTATTTTTTAATTAACATAAGATAAAATAGACTATTTTGCGTGTGTGTGGTTCTATGAATTTTAACACATATACATTCTTGGCATCTACTACCACAATCGGGATATAGAACGACTCATCACTACAAAAATCTTCCCTGTGCTATCTCTTTGTAGTCACAGCTTTCTCCCCTCCCTAACCTCTCTGGCGCCACTGATGTGTCCTTCACGTTAGTTTGTCTTTTGAGAATGTCAAGTCAGTGGAATCATACTATATGTAAGTAACCTTTTGAGCCTGGCTTCTTTCACTCAGCTTCATGCCTTTGAGAGTCTTCCAAGTTGATGCCAAGAGCTTATTCCTTGATGGGTGGTATTCTGTTGTACTCACCTGTTAAATTAGGCCATTTGGGTTGTTTCCAGTTTTTGGCGATTACAGATAGAGCTTCTATAAACATTTGTGTACAAATGTTTATGTTCTCTAGGATAAATACCCAGGAGTGAGATTTCTGGGTCATATGGTAAGTATATATTTGACTTTGTAAGAAACTGCCAAACTTATTTCCAGAGTGACTGTACCGCTTTGCATTCCCACCAAAAATGTGAGAGAATTCTAATTGCTCTGCATTCTTGTCCATGCTTGGTATTGCTAGTGTTTTTTATTTTGGCCATAAAGTAGGTACGTAATTGTATCTTATTGAGGTTTTAATTTGCATTTA
>NW_012148941.1:2802826-2804233 GCF_000956105.1 Propithecus coquereli
TCCCTGAAAAATATTTATCAGCCTTACAGATAAAGACTTATAAGACTAAGGAAATACTTATAAAACTTTTGAAAATGCCAACCATGCATTTAAAAAATGAATATCTGGCAAAATGGAGACAGAGACAGAGAGAGACTTATAGAGCTACAAATATAAGATTATAAAAAATACATAAAGTAACTTTTGAAGTATTCTACTTGCTACATACAAAAAGGCAGATTATTGGGTTTAAATTCCAGCTCTTCTGCCTATTTGTTGTCATATAACTATTTTGAGCCTCAGTTTCTTATTTGCAGAATGGGGACATTAATACCTCCCTCAAAGAGTAGATACAACGATTAAACGTAATTTCATATATAAAGCACCTGGTTCTGAATCCACACAGGCATTTTGTCTATAATGATTATTATTTACTACTATAATGGGTAGATTCTTATTTGTGCCTTCAGATTTCCAACACTCCTGGGATCATGAGTTTCTGGGATTAATATCACATGCAATTGCAAAGTCAGTAGTACTGGCTGCAAGTGGCAGCAGTGAGCTTGTGCAAAAGAAGATCAAGTTAATTTATATACTGCCAGGATCCCCTAGAATTGGGGGTGATCTCTTTATTTATCATCCAAACTGGGACATTGTTGAACATGAAAGATGCTCTGAAAAATGACACTGGGAGAACAGGCAGAAGTCAAAACTGTCTTGGGCAAACCAGGACACATGATCACTCTACTTCAATTTAATTTTCTTCAGTTTGGAGCACTAGCATAATCAATAAGAGAAGAAAAATAAAAGAACAACACTTTTTAAGCACTTAGTAGGTACTCAGCAGCACAACAAATACACAAATTCATTTCATCCTTGCCACGAATACCAGAGGTGATTATTCTTATTCTAATTTTACAGATGAGGAAATGGATGCTCAAAGAAGTAAAGTAATTTGCCAAAGATCATGCAAACAGTAGAGCATGAATTTGAACCCTGGTCTGTCCGATCCCTGTACTTGTTCCTCACTGTATCAATAATTTCCCAAAAAAGTTTTAACAGAAGCATACTTCTTTTCAAGTAAAATAATTAAAACAGAGAAAAATGAAACAGCCCTATTGAAAGCTGGAATATAAGGCCTGAGGCAGTACCTGTGGGCCTCACCTGGCTCTCTTCAGAAGCCCCTAAGACACCCACTATAATCCCAGAGCCCCAGGGATCATAGCTCAAAAATCACCTACAGTTTCTAAGAAAGATTTTGAAAGACCCAGAGACGAGGAGGGGCAGTGAGAGTGGGTCCTAGTCTTGCCACCAGCAGCATGAGGACAAACTGGTATCAGGGAATCTGTGTTCAGGGCTTAGCAAGTTCTTCAAAAGGTATTTCATGTGAGGGCATCTCAGAATGAAAGCAAGAATCCCAATCCCTCC
>NW_012148941.1:2804358-2836137 GCF_000956105.1 Propithecus coquereli
TGTGGAGTTTTGAGAGTTCTTTATATATTCTGGATGCAATTCCTTTGTTAGACATGTGATTTGCAAATATTTTCTTCCAATTTGTTGCTTCTCTTTTTTCTGTGTCTTTCATAAAGCTTTTTAAAATTTTGATAAAGTTCGAAAAATGTTGTTATTTCATTTTGATGTCATGTCTAAGAACTCTTTAACTCCAGGTCATGAAGATTTTTACCTATATTTTCTTCTAAAATTTGTATAGTTTTCCATTTTCCATTTAGGTCTGTAATCCTTTTGGGTAAATTTTTGTATAAGGGATGAAGGTTAGGTCAAGGTTAATTTCTTTTTGCCTATGGATATCCAATGTTCTAACACCGTTTGTTGAAATACTATTCTTCATTGAATTTCCTTTGTATCTTTGTCAAAAATCAGTTGGTCATATTTATCTGGTGGATCTAGTTCAAAATTCTCTATCCATTCCGTTCATCTACATGTCTGTCCTTTTCAGTGTGTTGATCAGTGTAGCTTTATAGTAAGTCTTAAAATTGGGCAGTTTGCTTCTTCTAACTTTATTCTTCTGTTTTTAATAGTGCTTAAACTTTTCTGGTTCTTTGCCTTTCCATATACATTTTAAAACTAATTTAAAATTGATTTAAGTCTGTGTTGGGCCAAGTTGTTCTACTTTCTTAACATGCTTTTTACTGTCCTTCCCATTTTAAAACAAGATCATCAGGCACGCTCTGACCACTGGGCAGCAAAGCAGAGCTCACTCAAGACTGCCTGGCTATATTATACAGAAATGGCATAATACAAAAATAAAAATTGTCTAGGAAGTGGATATGACCAACCTGGTTCTCAAACCCTGAGATGAGCTATGAAAGCTCAGCCCACAGTGCTACAGCAGGTCAGTGGAGAGTAAGGAGTCCGTGATGGAGAAGAGGAATATCTCAGAGCTGTGACACTGGTTGGGGGAGGGGGTGGGGGGATTGTTGATAGTCACCGTGAAGGGCCTGTGTCCTTCCCTGAAAGATAGCACCAGGGCAAGGCTGGGGAGGAAGGCTCCATTTCTCTGAGGATTACTGCAGACTTTTTGCAGCAATGGCAGATAAAGTAAACACATTTGATTTGTACCTACCATTGGGCCATCTCTTCCAAGTAGGACAAGTCTTGAAGTTTTCCTTAAATACGTATCTTTCCTTTCTTAGCATTCATTTACCCTAGGAATTTTCAAGCCTCTTGCACTTTTGTTGGTGGTGCTGTTTGTGTTTTGCTGAAACCCTCTCTTTAAGTGGTGCCACAGTTTCCAAAATGAAACCTCCTTTAGAACCCTGACATACAGAAGGGATGGCAGCAGAACAATTCTGGTGCCCAGTCACCAGACTGACCAGAGTCCCCAACTGTAGGGCTTGAGGCCCAGAAGAGCAAGCCTGGTGTCTAATCTCTACCAACATACCTGCCTATCCTCTGTACCATTCCTTCCAAGCCTCCCCGTAACTGATAAAGGGTGAGACTAAGTCAGTCAATTAGATACACTAGTCCATAGTAACATATTAGTTTGCCAATGTGTTATTTCCCTCAAAATATATAATGTTTAGTCTGTTTTAAATGGTCACCAGCTAGGTCCTGTCTTATGTCTCTAAGTGGAGGCCAGTGAAGGAGGTATTCCTGGGGTTGGGACAGGGATTAATCCTGCATATTCCATCTTGTGAGTGCCCCACACTCTGCTCAGTGGGACTCCAGCCTGTCTCTAAGGCACCGATTCCTTCCTCCTGATATAAAGGTCTAAAAATATAAATGTTACATTAGTGGTTTCCCTGAAAAATATTTATCAGCCTTACAGATAAAGAATTATAAGACTAAGGAAATACTTATAAAACTTTTGAAAATGCCAACCCTGCATTTAAAAAATGAATATCTGGCAAAATGGAGACAGAGACAGAGAGAGACTTATAGAGCTACAAATATAAGATTATAAAAAATACATAAAGTAACTTTTGAAGTATTCTACTTGCTACATACAAAAAGGCAGATTATTGGGTTTAAATTCCAGCTCTTCTGCCTATTTGTTGTCATATAACTATTTTGAGCCTCAGTTTCTTATTTGCAGAATGGGGACATTAATACCTCCCTCAAAGAGTAGATACGACGATTAAACGTAATTTCATATATAAAGCACCTGGTTCTGAATCCACACAGGCATTTTGTCTATAATGATTATTATTTACTACTATAATGGGTAGATTCTTATTTGTGCCTTCAGATTTCCAACACTCCTGGGATCATGAGTTTCTGGGATTAATATCACATGCAATTGCAAAGTCAGTAGTACTGGCTGCAAGTGGCAGCAGTGAGCTTGTGCAGAAGAAGATCAAGTTAATTTATATACTGCCAGGATCCCCTAGAATTGGGGGTGATCTCTTTATTTATCATCCAAACTGGGACATTGTTGAACATGAAAGATGCTCTGAAAAATGACACTGGGAGAACAGGCAGAAGTCAAAACTGTCTTGGGCAAACCAGGACACATGATCACTCTACTTCAATTTAATTTTCTTCAGTTTGGAGCACTAGCATAATCAATAAGAGAAGAAAAATAAAAGAACAACACTTTTTAAGCACTTAGTAGGTACTCAGCAGCACAACAAATACACAAATTCATTTCATCCTTGCCACGAATACCAGAGGTGATTATTCTTATTCTAATTTTACAGATGAGGAAATGGATGCTCAAAGAAGTAAAGTAATTTGCCAAAGATCATGCAAACAGTAGAGCATGAATTTGAACCCTGGTCTGTCCGATCCCTGTACTTGTTCCTCACTGTATCAATAATTTCCCAAAAAAGTTTTAACAGAAGCATACTTCTTTTCAAGTAAAATAATTAAAACAGAGAAAAATGAAACAGCCCTATTGAAAGCTGGAATATAAGGCCTGAGGCAGTACCTGTGGGCCTCACCTGGCTCTCTTCAGAAGCCCCTAAGACACCCACTATAATCCCAGAGCCCCAGGGATCATAGCTCAAAAATCACCTACAGTTTCTAAGAAAGATTTTGAAAGACCCAGAGACGAGGAGGGGCAGTGAGAGTGGGTCCTAGTCTTGCCACCAGCAGCATGAGGACAAACTGGTATCAGGGAATCTGTGTTCAGGGCTTAGCAAGTTCTTCAAAAGGTATTTCATGTGAGGGCATCTCAGAATGAAAGCAAGAATCCCAATCCCTCCGTAGTTCAAGGGAGCGTGATCTGAGGGAAGGATTGAATTTATCAAATTTTGTGCGCCCAAGGAAAAAACAGCAAAATATTTAAAAAGCCAAAGTATGATCTAGATAGAGTGAATATGCTGCCTCCTCTAGAGCACATGGTTTATGAAGCAGAGTGGATGCTCGACTTACTGATCACAAAATCAGTGTTAGAAGCCTCAACTGACAATGCTACAGGCAGAAATTTGCCCACCTGGGCTCACCTGGGAATATTGTATCTCCAGGAATCAGACATTCACATTCAAGCTGCTGTGAACACAATATCAGCACAAAAGAAATCTCAGTGGCCTTTGGGGCAACTACTGAGAGAGAGAGAGAAAGAGGGAGAGAGAGAATATGAACTCCTTCTTTAACCCTTCTGGGTTACTCTATTGGTATTATTTTTGAAAAATAAAAAAATCATTAATTCTGACAAGTGTCAAACTATTTAACCTTTCAGAATTTTAATAATATGAAATGAAATTATGAAAGTAAATTGTGAAAGCATGTTGAGCAGAAATGTGAGCTTCAAAGTTAACCCCCATGACTTTAAAGCACTTAATCTATTTTTGGAGGTTTCCCTTAATATTCTGTTAATATGAGGTTGACATTTTATGTGGGGCAACCACACAGCACATGCTTATTCAATTACCTTACTATACTCCTGTCATCCAAGATGCTCTGGTTCTATGCCCTAACTCCCTATGTAAGAAAAAAATAGTAGCAATAATTTATACCTTTCTAATCTGAAACAGCAGAGACAACATTGTGTAATTTAAGGTAAAACAGAAAAGGAAGCCATAGACACCGGGTTTCTCATTGACCTATTGTAGGATCTTGAGCTAGACAAAGAGAATTTGGCCTTTGCAGCAAGGATAAAACCTACAATATTTATGAGGAACCACTAATAAACACAGAAAGGGTTATAGTTTTTAGGAAAAAGTAAATGTTCAAAATATAACCTTGGTTTGTCTTAACCTGTGTTAACAGGACCAAACTAAGGTGTTTTTGTTTGTTTGTTTTATTATTGTTTAAAATGACCAAGTTGAAAGGATAGTAAATCTACCCCAATTTTATCATGACAAAGTATTGCTACAAAAAAAGCCTTCAGAGTTGCCAGAGGATGAAGACAGCTTTAAAAAAAAAAAGTTTGTATTCACTGTCTCTATGGCAAAGACTACCTGTAATTATTTTCTCAGTGTGACTGCATAAAACTTGTATTCCATTTAGTCCTATACTAAACAATTTCTATATTTCATGTCATGGATTAGAATGAAAATGGAGATAGTTCATCAACACTGATCTGTGATATAAAAAACAACAGCGAAGCCGTGGGTATGAGAGTGCATAAAAATGTTTTGTGTTCTGACCAGTACATTGCTTTAAAAAAATTTTACAGTCAGGCCCAATTGTTCATTCTCACCATGCAGAAGATACTCACATATTCATTTTTAAAAGGGCAAATCAACCATAATTCAGTTTATAAACTGTGAAGCTGGTTGCGAATGTCTGGATGAATATTCATTAGAATCTCTTAATCTGCCATCGACTGTGATTCATTAGGCATATGTAAATATCACTCACTTTAATTGCCCCTAAACTGACTTAACATAATATTGTCATTAGCAAATTATTAGTTATTTGTGTAACTAATGGTACATTATGATGTGCACGTTAAATCTCCAAATATATGATTACAATTATGATGATGTTTTATGCTGGGAGTTTTCTAAATTATTTGATGAAATATAATAGAGTCAAATCAAATCTGCTATGTTAATAGGACAGTTGTGCAACTTTTTTCTGCACCTTGGTGCTGTCACACATCCCAGCTCCTCGCTCTTCCTGACGCTTGTCTTGCTATCGGTTCTTTCTATTCTCTTGTCTGCCCCAAAGGTCTCAAGAACTTCCTCATCTCTGTTCTTCCACGTTTTACCTAATGGGTTCAATGCCAGGTTGCTTTTCATAAAAATGATTTTATTTCAAGAATATTTGTTTTTTTGGAAGTGGAGCAAGCAATATAAAACGTACAACGAAAGGACAGAAGACCTTCCTGAACGCTGACGTGGGGGGCAGGGTAAGACTAGCACTGTGTTTAACAAATTCATAAAGAGTTCTGTAGTCTACATGGTTTTATTCACGAAATGGTGAGCTATGTTGCAGCTATTTGTCTCCAGAATTATCATCATCCGTGAAGAATTTGATACTATCTAGGAACCTTCTTATATTTCTAGCATTCCTCTTTCTGAAAATTTTGTTTACCTGTTCCTTCATCTCCCCAAAGGGCTTATTTTACAACAATATCTTGTAAAAAAGGACTTTCTCTAATCTCCATCTCCACAGAAATATCAGGAGATTTGCTTTTCAAAAAGAGTCACTTACTTTATCACTTATGATGGTTATAAATTCACAAAGTCCCCTCCCAGGAATAAAGTTGACCCAGCACACTGGCAGAAAAGGCCTACAATTAGTATTCCTTTAGTCTCTGTTAATTACCTGATGATAGGAATATGTTAATACAAAATGAAGCGAAGAGAGGCAGGAAACCTTTTATCATGTTGCCTCCCTAAATATTAGTACATTAACAGGCCATTGATGTTTATAAACAGAGATCCAAATAAATGCATGTTCCTGTCTTTGATAATGCTCTAGATTAATTGCCATTTCATCTTAATTTAATAAGAGATCCTTTTGATAAAAAAAATGCTTACACATGAAAAGAAATTATTGAGATAATGATAGCATAATGAATATAGATTGTGGTACAAATCTCCTCAAGAGATTCCAACTTTCCAGAAACATAGTCAAACAATATGTATTTAAAATAAAGCAATTGTTTTCAGTCTAACATACTTCAGGTTTAATACTGCTGCCATAAAATACAACAATTCTGGTTATTTTGATTAATGGTTAGTGATTGAATTTCCCCCTGCCAAGAAGCTTAGGTCATGCGTTTCAGAGATCTCTTTTAGCAAATATCATCCCTCCCATTTTACAAAGTGGTTAATTGAGGTGCCAGGCCCATGCAAAACACTTTACATGCATTATCTCATTTAATATTTACAACAATTTTATGAGATAGAGGCTATTATTTTTCTACATTAAAGATAAGAGTATTGAGATTTTGAAAAAATATGTGCTGTACCTAAAGTCACACAGCTAGGAAATGGGAACCAGGACTCGGTATTCAGCTTTTCCAAGTCCACGCCCCGTGTTCCTTTCACAACGCCATGCTGCCTCGATATTGTATGTTGACTTCTATCACCTGCATTGTTATGTTGAGATGCTTCTTACGTGGCTGCTAAAAATCATGTTTTGGAAAAATAGTCAATTGTCCGGGGACAGTCTAATAATGTCTTAGTCCATTTGGGCTGCTATAACAAAATATCATAGACTGGGTGGCTTATAAACAAGAAACATTTATTTCTCACATTTCTATAGGCTTTGAAGTCCAAGATCAAAGTACCAACAGATTCCAGTGTTTGGTGAGGGTTCGCTCCTTACACATGGTCCCTTGTTACTGCATCTTCACATGATAGAAGAGGCAAACAAGCTCCCCTAAGCCTCTTTTATAAGGGCACTAATCCCATTCATGAGGGTTCCACCCTCACGAACTAATCATCTCCCATATGCCCTCACCTCTTCATACCATCCCTTTGGGGGTTTAGATTTCAATATATGAATTTGGAGAGGGGCACAAACATTCAGATCATAGCAAATAATGTCTAGTAAAAAATCATAGGATAATAAATTAAATACATTGTCTAACTAATTCTATAAAATATATTTGTGTATTAGGATCTCAGCTTGAATTTAGACCGCAGGCACTCTAGCTATTCAGGTATATTTGGACATGGCCAGTGAGCTGTTGGTGACCAGTCTTTCTGCTTAAATCTGATGAGCCTCCTAGGAAAGGCCTCTTCCTAATAAAACGAGGCTTGTCTAAAACTGAATCTAAAATTGTGAGTGCTGAATTGATTGGTATAGACATTGTGTGATAGTAATTTAGAACAGAACTGTGATTTTTGTGCTTTCACAAAGTTTTCTCCCACCTGGCATTGTTGCTACTTTTCTGCTCTCTCCATGCTGCTCCAATGGGCTCCAAATTTCCCTGCTGTCATCACAACTCATTGGTCAGTAGTACCTTCAAAACTTTGATCCCTTAGTAAATTTGATTATCTATAGCTCTGTGTGTATGTGTGTGTTTATGTGTGTGTTTATGTGTGTGTTTATGTGTGTGTGTGTGTGTGTGTGTGTGTGAGAGATGGGGAAACAAGGGATGCTGACTCTTTCTCTTTTGTCTTTCACCAGGGATTCTCAAATTTGGCTGAGATTTAACACACAGATTCCTGAAAGCCTATCATTAGAGATTGTCATTCAGTAGATGTATAGTGGGTACCAAGGAATTATGGTTTTTAGCACCAGTCAAAATCTGGAATTTTACTCTACTTGCAAGCTACTAAGTTAGCCTGTTACTGTTTCATAAATCCTGGTAGAAGAAATGAGATTCCTGGGTCAGAGACAAAGCACTATTATTATTACTCACAGCACAGCAAGCAGCATGAGCATCATGTTCAGTGTCAGTTTGCCTTTCCCTCAACTCCCACAGAGGCAATATGGATGGCCTCAGGTAAATGCAATACATTCAGTAGGTTTGCGTCACAGCTGAAAAATATTGAACTTGGAAAATTTACTACTTTTTTATAAGCAGTAGACAAGTCTGTGAGGAAAACTTTATCCTAGAGGGAGACATTACCTTATCCATCAAGGCTGCTTGCTATAAGCACAACCCCGAGAAATGGCCCAGATAGAAAGATCAGGGCCTTGCATTTTGGACATACCCAACCAGAACATGCAAGGGTGCTCAAGATTCATGGCAGACTGTCTCTTCCAATGATAGCCTCACAAGTGGTTCTGATATAAAGTGAGATTGAGGAATCTCTAAAGGAATGTTGCTTGTACCTCAGCAGATCCAGGCATCATGGCTCAGGGCAGTTTAGGTAACCACTTTCAGCATGTGCTAACATTCACTTCTCCCATCCAACAATATAAGTTGGAAAAGCTAGAGAAGTGGACCTTAGGCCAGATCTCCAGGAAAGACTCCCAGAACACTCTAGATCTGACCTTATGGGGGAGTTGCTAGTTCTGAGACAGCCTCAGGGAACACTGATTTCAAGAATGCACCGCTGTAGTTTTAATCTAGGGATGAAAAAGCTGCAGTCAGGAACCAGCCATTGCTGCAGCTGCCTCTGGACACCCTGGAAGCTGCAGAATGAACACTGGCATACTGCAGCACAAATGCCTGCCCTTCCAAAACTTTCTTGCCAACTGGAAAAGAGCCAAAAGGCATAGAGGTGACCTTGGTCTCATTTCCAAATTTCATGTGAGTATTTCTAACTGACAGAATCACATTCGTATCCAGAATCCTAATTCTAGAGAGAAGAATCTAAGAAATGTAATTTTTAGCCCTCCAGCTTCTGTGGTACAGGAAAACACCAGAGGGGAGAGAAGAATGGAGTTATCACGAGCCAATCCATAGCATCCTCTATAATCTTCATTTCTGCTCCTTGAGGGCGGAGACTTTTTCTTCCCACATTCTCCACAATCCTTAGAAAATGCTAAGCATGTACTAAATATTTGATAAATCTCACTTAATTAACTAGTAAAATTTATTATATTATGGGAAATTCAGAGGAAAGAAATAGTGCACTCTCTAAGACTTACAATGTCTCACAGTGATTCAATTAGTCCTTGATTTGATGTGGAACTGTGTTAAGAGAGATGTGTTCCAAAGAATCTTTGTTTTAGATGGCTTATGCCAAGGTTCAGCCATTGTTACTGATCTTAATGCTTATTCTAAATCTCTTTCTAGGTAGGAGAATACCACTTCTTTAGCTCTCCATCATACGTAATATTAGCTTTATTTTTGGTCGCTCCTAGTCTTCCAATTTCTTCTTAAGTTTAAAATTCTTAAAATAGGAAGCAAAAACTGAATATTGTATTCTAATGATTACCCGCCTAGCCCGAGTATTAACACAATAAAAAATTATTTTCCAGTGCACAAAAAAAATTTGGCTTCCCAATATCCTAACCCCTTAATGATTGGGACAATTCTTATAATAATGTGCTATTCTGGAGGGATACAGTGTCCTGCCCCTCGTTATTGAAGTGGAAGGGAAGAAGAAGGGCCTCCCTTAACGTGTCACCAAATAATCAGTAAATGTGTCTGTGACTTAAATTCAGCCACTTGGGACTCTAAATCCAGAGGGTATCTGCATAGGTGGGAGGAATAATCGGCATCCCTCTGGAGAAACTGGGTTGTGTTCAGAGGTGTCAGCTGCAGTGTGCAAGAACAGGAAAAGCTACTGGTGTCCTGACAAGACTGATTGTGTCCACTAAGAGGCAGATGATATGTTTGCTGCTTTTTCCCCAGAGATGCCTCAGTTCCTCTTCACTTTCCAAGGCTTGTGTTTTGTGTCCAGTCTCTCATCATTTGGTGAGCCACTGATATTCTGCCAATTTTTCCTTTTCTTCTACCATGGCTGGGACGAGTCAGTTTCTGTTGCTTGCAACCAATAAGCCTGATAGAGAACCTCTCCACTGTAGCCATTAAAACACCAACCATACGTGATCTGAAGCATAACATGAGGGAGATTGGAAGACGCCCTTGCCTACTCCCCTCCCCAACTTCCCTAGGTTTGAGTATCTCACAGAAAAGTTTCAGAACACGCATAAAATCAGCTGTGTAGATAGAGAAGCATACAAAAATGGGAAATGTTTCATCAAGACAGGAAGTAATTAAAAAGGAGAATTATCAATATTATCTTGTAGAAAACCCACAATACCCAATCCCAAAATGAAAGTTTTCACTATTTCATGCCAATGATACCCACTAAGGACATGGTAACCATAGTCATTCCCTCTGCCAGGGAGAGCCACCCTAGTGGGGCCAGATGTCATGCTAGCGACTAAAGGTTTTCAGAAAATTGGCTTCAGTGACATTTTCCATTTTCTCTTTCATAACTTCTACTCAAATATGGGGACTTAGTGCTTTTCTTGCATTCCCATTAGAAGTGACCAGTGTTCTCACTTAATCCTCAGGCTCTTTGCATTATGCTGCCCACCTTAGCTCCCAGACCCCTTCCCAGTTACACTTCCTCAGGAACCTTTTCCTGGGCAGTTAATCTGATCAATTTGTATGTGTTCAGCTCTGCAGAGCTCTCTGGAAAACCTTCTCTTAGAAGTTTGGGCTAAAGTCACCTTCTTTGGTATACCTTGTGCAAATCTCTATTTTATTACCCAGCACATGTTAAACTATACCTTCTTAGAGTTTAAGCTTCTTCTCATCAGGGAATAGGGGCCACGTCTTTGTATCCTTGGCACCTGCCTGCCACAGTTCCTGGCACGTGGTAGATGCTAAATAAATGTTTGTAAAATGAAGGTGAACAGTTAATATGTTGAGTGTGTTCTGAAACGTCAGTCTGTTATTCCTCTCAGACAACATTTTAATTTTGGCAGAAGAGTTTTTGGAGATTGCTTTTAATTCCAGGCTAGAATGTAGGCTTGTGGGGCTTTAGGTCACTATGTCAGGCTGATTAGGGAGATATTGGTAGGCACAGGCTCTCCAGGTGCTCGAGCCATACTTGTAATGGCTGTGTCAGGGCTGGCCATGGTGCCAAGGGTTTTTCATAAAAGGTGACACTCTTCTTGGGCTTAAGCCCTTGCCAGAATCCTGGGCTAATATTTCCACTACAGAATGCAACAGGCTGGCAACAAAGCCCTAAATTCAAGTAAATCTCACAAAGAATGAAAAGGAAAATTCAAATTAACATATTTTCAGCAACAGAGGTAGTTAACCTAGTTTTACATTCTCTTTGTAGTCACCAAACAGGGTGCTTAGTGGGCAAGTCTCCTGACGTGCGTTCCGATTGGCATGGGCCCCTCGCCCCTCCACCATGACCAGCTTGCCCCAGTGGTATGATCAGCTGTGCACTGCTGAGTGCTGCTGGCCTATTCCTATCTCCCGTCAGTTTTCGACAATCTTGTCTTTGCAGGTCTGCTTAAAGAATCTTGACTTAGCCACCCAGGAAACTCTCATCTCCCTGGGAATCCACTGGATGCTGGTGAAAGTTCTTCCTCCAGGGCTCACAAAGTTCCCCATTAACATTCTTTTTTCTTGGGACTGATTTTCCTTGGTCACAGTTTAGTTCCTTAGCACATTTGACGCAGCTCTGTCTTTTGGCGCACTACATGAGTATAATGTAGATTGTGGGATATAGAGTGGAAAGCAGCTGTCACTTAGATGTACCTGGGATGGACAGAGGATAGCAGATGTCACTTAAATGTATTTCATATGGACAGAGGAAAATAGCTGTCACTAAGATGGCCTGGGATGGGCAGGGGATAGCATCTATAAATTAGATGTACATGGGTTAGCAGAAACATAGAGAAAGGTATTAATTTTGCCTTGGTGGGGGTGGAGTGGTGTGAGGAAAAGTCCCATAGTTGAGGTGCATCTTTGAGTATAAGTGGAACACTTCCAGCTGAGCATGCTGCATTTCTGGCAGGAAGAAGAGCTTGTAAAAATGCACAGTGTGTGAAACATTGCCCCATATAGACTTTACAGCAGGGGACAGTGGGGACGAATCTAGAGAATGAAAGGAAACTTTATTTTAAGGAGTTTCGAAGCCATTTAAAATTTGGACAGGGTGTGATATGATACGATTGATGTTCTGAAAAACAACTCTGTTGGCAGGGTGGAAACTAGAGTGGAAGGAGTCAGACTGGATATGGGCAATTCAGAACAAGGGACATTTGGAATAATCTGAGTGATGGAGAGGTGAGGGCTTCACCTATGGCAGTGACAGTGTGGCAGACAGAGAGGACCTGACTGAAGAAATGTTGAGAGGGTGCCATCGATAGACATGTGGATGCAGGGGAAGGAAGGCCCAGGAAAGACCTTGAGGTTCGTGGCCTAGGCGACAGAATGCCAACAATGGCAATCACTGAAGTAAGGTGCAAAAAGGGGTGGCGCAGGCCTGGAGGCAGATGGTGATTTCAGTCTGAACATTTTGAGTATGAAGTGCCCTTCGAATGCCCAGGTGGAGCTGTCCAACAAGCCTATTTATGTATGGATTAGAAGAGGTCTGGACTAGAGCTTTGCATTTGGCATGTTAGACCCACTAGCTGTGTGGGCACAGGCAAGTTAATTAACCTTTCTGCACCAGTGTCTTCATCTATAAAATCGAGATAAAAATAATCTCTACTTTATATGTTTTTCACAAGTATTAAATATATGTAAACTTCTTAAACCATGCCTGGCACTATACAAAAGTATTAGCTATTTATTATTACTATTATTATTGCCTTTGACAAGATATGGCAGTTACATATATCCTTTAACTGTCTCCTCCAACCCTTCTTACTTCCTCCTGCCTTTCTTCCCAGTTGAAAATCTTAGTTCTCACAGTTGATGAGAAGTTTCACAGTGGTCCGTATTTTATGCATTTTGTCTCTTTTTAAAAAACATACATAACCTGAAATGAGTCACGCTTATTGTTAGCTTGAAGAGTCCCTTAAAAAGCCTGCAGCGGAAGTTCAATCACCCTTGCACACTGCAGAGCCCACACGAACCCTTACCCGAGGGCACAATGAGGAAGGCATATGCCACCCGAGCTTCTGTTGCTTTTACAAAGCAACTTTACTCTCTCTGATTACAGAATACATGCACCTTGTACAAATTTTAGAAAAAACAAAATATTATAAGAAAGTAAAAATCACGTATAACCAAGACACAACCACTGTGTAAATACTTATTGTTTGTCTTTGAAGATTTCCTCCTCTGTGGAGTTGGCGGGCAGAGTATCTATCCACTACCCCCTGCTGCCTGTATTTTGACCCGGCTTCTGCAGATCAGCGAAGGTGACTTCGGATACTCAACTAACCAGCGTGAGCATGGGGTTTCAGAAAGTTTTTAGGCCGCAAGTAGATGCAGTATTTGTGCGAGTATCCTCCCTGAATTCCAGCTGAAGCCCTGATGGTTTCAGGGTCTCGGTTGTAGCTTCAGTTGGATTAGTTACCCATTAGCTCTTCCTCTGACCCTGGGTGCAGGGGTGCAGCACGGGGAAATCAGGAGCGGCTGCTTTTAAATGAAGGGAGTCCTGCCGAGTGGGCTCTGTAAAACATCCCAACTGAGGGGACAATCTCTGTCTGGATCAAAGGCTCCGGGGAAGAGCAGCGTGTCATTGGTGTCATTGTGCCTCCCTGCCGCCTCCACCCGCTGGCACACCCTTCCCCTGCGGGGACTTAGAGAGGTGGGAGGAGGTGGGGTGCCATCCCAGCGGCATTTCTCTATTAAGGAATCTCTATCCAGCACTGAGAACAGGTGTTCCCCTGAACACCCTGGCGTAGCCCCTTCCCAAGTTTTTCAAACACTTTCCTCCATCTTACACGGAGGAAACTGGGTGCACACATGCCTGCGTTTGGCACTGCAAACTACCTAGGTCGTGCTATTTTGATATTCTGATCAAAGACAAAATCAAGGATGCAATAATTAGTTTACTGCCCAGATGCATATCAGACAGTGAAGGTGAGGAGTTTGTAAGGACTCGTTAGCCCAGAGACCAAGCTGGCAGAGAGCGTTGCTTACACATTCTGATCATGGAGGAAGGGGCTCAGCATGCCCTGAGCCTTGAACCAGAGGAAATCAAAATACACCGAGTCCAACAGTATCCAAACCCCTAATTGCTGCTGATTTGAATTCACCAGCAAACTTTGCATAATACCAATAAATGACCTTTCTTCAGGAGTGCACTGGCATGATTGTTGGGACCTTGTAACAAATACCTAGTGCCATTTAATGATGGAATGACATATCTCTGATATGCAAATTTTTACAGCACAGCAATTAAGCAGTTTAGAATTTTACGACAGTGTTTGGGCTTTATACAACAACAAAAAAGGGGGCCAATAAAGGCCTGTGATGGATGGGCTAATCCCCACTGGAAATATACCATGTAATGCTGTGGGGACAATGCATTATGGATAGCATTGTGATGATTGGTTGTTAATCTCCCTTCCCCGCCTGAAGACTGCATGGCAGCCACGTTGTTGGGACACGAGTCAGGGGTACAGATGGGAAAGTTGGGGCATAGCAATCTGCTGTGTGCACGGAATACAGAGCAAAAGGGGCTTGCAGCGAGGCAGCCTGTCAGCAGGGGACAGAACCGGGGGCCATATGCCGCTCTTCTTCTCCCTTCTGTCGCCAAGTCTGCCGCCTCCTCCTTCTGTCAGGGGACACTTTAATGATGAACATGTTTTAAACAGTTTTGTTTACCTAGCAACAGCTTTTCTAAGTGGGGGTCTTAATTAGTCACCTTAAACAATTTTGGGTTTGGATTTTTTTCCCCCCGGCATTCATTCATTTGTTCATTCATCTGGAAGAATCTCCCTCTTGCTCATTCCACACACACACCCCTCCCCACCCCCCACACCCTGGAGGCTGTTGTTACTGTTTCCATGAAAAAGTGTGTCTGCATTACAAAACTAGTTTTAATAGCTATATGCCATTTTTCTTTCTTTCATACATACTTTAATACCACAATTAGCTTTGAAGGGTAGATTTTTCTCCACTTGTCAGAGGCAGTGCGCCTTTGTGAAGCTCTTCAAATAGGATCTGCATTTTAAAATGAAATCCCATTTGGTGGATTTTTTTTTCATAATTTTGCACTACTGGTTGCAGTCAATTCCACGTTAAAGGAACAGGCTCAGAGTTGATTTAGTACTTCACTCTATCATGACAGAAAAAATAGAAAATTTTGATTTTAATTTCATCAGTTACGTTATTGGTTTTCTTTTCAAATTTGAGTCACAAAGCACAGTGAAAGCCAAGTAGCTTCCTGTGTTTTCTGAGTTACTCTTCCTTTTGGTTCCCTTTATTTAGCATGAGGCATTTTGAATACTATTAATTCATGGGTTTCTATTTATAAAAAATAATGCTACCTTTAAAAAATCTGTTAAAATGTAAAACATTAAACTTAAAATGAATTAGATAAAAATTCCAAAATCACATCATCCAAACTGTTGAGAGTGGAATGCTTTTCTTTTTTTTTTTTTGTAATAAACTTTGCAGAGTGGGCTAACAACCAAAAGACAATACAACTCAATGTGCTTAATCATTAACTCTCATTAGACAATGGCACCCATAAAAATCAAATGACACAGGCTAATTCCTGCAGGATTACCTCTGCTTTTACATTATTGAACAAGATTCTACCTTATTGTAAGAGAACAACACCTCTTTCAAGCCACTAGTTGTTTTTATTAGAATCTAGAATCAGCTTAAGGCATGGGAGTAGTATTTGCTGCTGCATATCAAGCTTCATGCGTATTTATAACAAAGGTGGAATGAGTAAAATCCAGGCACGGTGGAAGTGGAACAGAGCTGATCCCAGAAGATATTTCTTAGAATAAATATTATACTTTTGTTCGTAACTTAGTTTGTGTTTCAGTAAGTCAAATAATCATAGTTAATTGAATATTTCTTTTTTCCCCATGCAAATTACAACATTACAGAAATAGGTTTTTATTCAGAAATCTAATGATATATTTTTATAGTCAACTGATTTTCTTTTTGTTTTTTTTTGAGACAGAGTCTCACTGTGTTGCCCCGGCTAGAGTGTCATGGCGTCATCCTAGCTCACAGCAACCTCAAACTCCTAGGCCTCAGCCTCCCGAGTAGCTGGGACTACAGGCATGCACCACCATGCCCGGCTAATTTTTTCTATATATATTTTTAATTGTCTGATTAATTTCTTTCTATTTTTAGTAGAGACGGGGTCTTGCTCTTGCTCAGGCTGGTTTCGAACTCCTGAGCTCAAACAATCCGCCTGCCTCGGCCTCCCAGAGAGCTAGGATTACAGGCGTGAGCCACCGCGCCCGGCCTCAACTGATTTTTTTTAAATTTTAATTAATAGATTTTGTTTTTAGAGTGGCTTTAGGTTTACAGAAAAATTGAGCAGAAAGTACAGAGTTCCCATTTCCCCTCTTCCCCTATAATAGTTTCCCCTATTATTATTATTTTTTTATTTTTATATTTTGGAGACAGGGTCTCACTCTGTCACCCAGGCTGGAGTGCAGTGGTGTGATCGTAGCTCACTGCAGCCTTGAACTCCTGGTCTCAAGCTATCCTCCTGCCTCAGCCTCCCAAGTAGCTGAGACTACAGGCATGCGCCACCAGGCCTGGCTAATTTTTTTTCATTTTTTGTGGAGACGGGTCTCACTATGTTGCCCAGGTCTCCAACTCCTGGCCTCAAGGGATCCTCTTGCCTCATCCTCTCAAAGTGCTGAGATTACAGGCATGAGCCACCACACCTGACCTTCCCTATTATTTATATGTTGCATTAGCGTGGTACATTTGTTACAAATGAGGAACCAATATTGATGCATTAACTAACACCGTGAAAAAACAGGCCGTTTTTATACTACCAAAGGATCACACAACCATAAGGAAATTTATGACATGTCAGATATGAAATTCAAAATATGGATAACAAGTAAGCTTGACAGAATTAATGACAAAGCTGAAAACCAACACAAAGAAACCATAAAAATAATTCAGGACATGAATGAAAAATTCACTAAAGAGATAGTTAAGAAAAACATAACAGAACTTCTGGAAATGAAAGAATCATTTAGAGAAGTACAAAATACAGTGGAAAATTTTAACAGCAGACTAGACCAAGCACAAGAAAGAATTTCAGAGCTTGAAGACAAGGCTTTTGAATTAAGCCAGTCAGTCAAAATCAAGAAAAAAGCATCAAGAAGAATGAACAAAGTCTTAGAGAATTATGGGACTATGTAAGATGACTAAACATAAGAATTATACGTATCCCTGAGGGGGAAGAAGAAAAAGCAAAAAGCGTGGAAAAGCTACTTGAGGGAATAATGGAGGAAAATTTCCCTGGGCTTGCTAGAGATTTAGACATCCAGATACAAGAAGGTCATTGAACTCCTGGAAGATTAATTGTGAGCAGGACATCTCCAAGGCACATAGTCATCAAATTGGCCAAAGTCAAAGTGGAGGGGAAAATCCTGCAAGCTGTAAGATGAAAACATCAAGAAACTTACAAAGGAAAACCCATCAGACTAATAGCAGACTTCACAGAGGAATCCTCACAAGCCAGAAGGGAATAGGATCCTATCGTTAATCTTCTTTTTTTTTTTTTTTTTTTGAGTTCAATGAAAATATCTTTATGAAATAGACGAAGCCTAGAAGAATAAGTATGACAGGCATCAGAAGCTGATGAATGACTGTAATGCATTTGCCACTATTTAGAAATTGAACTAATATTGCAGATGCTGGTACAAGCACAATGTTTTCAGGTAAGAATATTTATAATTCCAAGACATTTAATTCACAGCTGCCTTGGGGGAAAGAACAGCCAGAGGAAGTATCAATACAGAAGTAAATTGCAGAAAAAACACTGGAGGTATATGATCATAAATTTTGTGCTACCAATTTTTGAAAATCTAAAAGTTCTGTTGGAAGTGTCTTTATTTCTGATCATTTCAATTAAGAAGATTCCAGCAAATGTTTTCTGAGAAATGACCTCTTTCGTCACGGGGCTGTGACTGGAGTCCCAGTTTGGGACCGTACGATTCACCTCACTAGACTCCTGACTGATCTGACCTAGGGTTAGCTCCGTGTGAACACTCTTTAGAGGTCGGTGTTTTATGGACTTCCGTCCTTTGGGAGAAACGACTGGCCCGGGTACAGGAGTGAGTGAATGTACCGACCGTCTTCTCCCGTGTCTGTCTGTCCGTCCGTCCGTCTGTCTGTCTGTCTGTCTCTCTCTCTCTCTCTCTCTCTCTCTCTTACTCACACACACACACACACACACACACACACACACACGCACGCGCGCTGTTACCGGGAGCGCCCACTTCATGCGCTGCGGTCCACCGTGACAGATATTCCGACTGTGAGATCATCGTGAGGGGCTCCGCCCTGAACCTCTCTGTACCGTCCATCCCTCTTCGGCAGGTCGTGCTTCCACCCGTGGCGTCTAGCACGGGACGATGGTGCCCTCTCCTCTCTCGGCAGGGGCTTGGCCCTGCCGTGCACCCCCCGCCCCCGGGCTCCCTGGTCGACTAGTTGCTGGGAGGGTGCCCGGGGGCAGAGAGACGTGGTCCGCCGAGAGGGGCCGGGAGGCAGCCTGCGACCCAGTGTACACCCACTCCCACCGCCACGCTCCCTCCCCCACCGGGGCGACAGTTCTTTCCAGGCTGACACTTGGATCAGTGGACGACGGGGGTCACCTAGCGGCGGGCGGATGTCATGGAAAAATCCCGTCGGTGTATTGCGACCTCCTGCCGCGGAGACGGCTCTGGCCACAGCCTCGGGCCGCCCCACCCTGGCCCCCGGCCAGGCCCTGTGAATGTGTTCTCTGTGTCCTTTGCTCCTTTCTTCCTTCCGACGGCCAGCATGTTCTAAAAATGTGAAGTGTACCACAGTTCCATCCTGGGTTTCGTGATTCTATCCTAGAGAGGCTTTCTCATCTATCATCTCTCTCCCCCTCTTCTCTCTTTCTCTTCCTCTTCCTCCTTCTGCCCTTGATTTCTTCGTTTCCTTGTTTCTTTCTCTTTCTCTTCTTTCTTTCCTTCCTTCCTTCTGCCTTTTCTTCTTTCTTTCCATTTTTCTTTCCTTCCTTTCTTCCATCCTTCCTGCCTGCCTTCTTTCCTCCTGTCATCCTCTCTTTCTCTCTTTTTTCATGTTTCTTTCTTTCTCCTTCCTTCTCCTCCTTCTCTTTCTCTCTGCCTGTTTTTCTTTCCTTATTTCTTTTTTTTTTCCTTCTGTCTTTCTGATGTGTTTTCTTTCTCTCCTTCTATCTTTTTCTCTTTGTGTTCTTATTGTTTTCTTCTTTCTGAGTTTTTCTTTCTTTGTCTCCTTCCTTCCTTCCTTCCTCCCTCTTTCTTTTTCTTTCTTTCTTTCTTTTTCTTTGTCTTTCTGTCTCTTGGCTATGTTGTGGTCTTTGCAGAGACGGGTTTGGTGGACGATTTCTGTGGTCGGGTCGACCCATCCTTTCTTTGGTACGAGTACTACCCAGGCTGGAGCCTGCTTAGCTTCCAAGATCAGACGAGATTGGGTGCGTTCAGAGTGGTGTGGCCGTAGAATGACACTTCATTTCTCGATGGCCTCCGTAGGGAGTAGCGGGACTGTGTCTGATGCCTTCAAGGCACCCTGTGGCCTCTGAAATGATGGGCTCCAAAGGGTTGGCGCGTGTTTTTGAGGAGACGTTTGATGGCTGGCGCCGGCTGCGGTCTGGCTCCATCTGGCGGCCGCTTTTCTACAAGGCTCTTGTTTCCTGAAGCTCCGGTGCAGCAGGCAAAGCAGGGGATAGTCCCCGATGTGAACGAGGCTGAGTTCCGGGAAGCGAGCAGTCTTCGTAGGGCCATCTGGTTGGTGCCAGGGCGCCGGCTGTGACATCTGTGAGCCAGAGCTTGGGCTTGCAGGTTTGGTATGGTAGGAGATTGTCTCCATGCTTTCGGCCTCGGCCAGCCAGGCAGCTCCTGGGGCTGCCCGAGCAGGTCGACCAGCACGCCGCCGCAGCTTTGGCGACCCGACCCACCCCACGGGGACTGAACGGAGATGGCACAGGTGGACAGCAGAGGAGGCTCTCCGGCGACGGGCCGCCGTCCCGTGCGTGTCCCTGTCCCTGTCCCTCGGCCTTGCCTTTCCTACCCATCTTCCCTGGATCCTGCTCAGGAGGCAGGGACGGCCCTGTGAGTGGCACGGTGTGCGTGGGGGGGGTCGGTCCCTCCCTCCTGGGATCCCAGTCGTCTGTGGTTTCTTGCGAGTCCTACTCTGGGGGCACGGACCGGCCGCTGGGTGGCACTGGTGGCCGGCGAGGGCGACCCCGGCCGGGCCGCGGCCGCTCGTAGGCCCCGGTCGTCCTGTCCCGATGTTTTCTCCTTCACGAGTCCCCCGTACTGGGGGCCGGGGACAGACCGGCCCCTGGGTGGCACGGTTGGCCGGCGAGGGCGTCCCCGCCCCTCCCCTGCTTTCTGGCGTGTCCCTGACCCTTGGGGTCGACCAGGTGTCCCTGAGTGCCCCTTGTCTGTCGGCGCTGGGGACCTTTTGGGTACAGGTGGCCGTGTCGAGTGTCGCGGGGGCAGGTGTGGTCAGGTGGCCCATCCCCGTCCCCCGGCGCAGCATTTTTGGTCACCCCAGATCGTCATCTTCCGCCTGCAGGTTAATACTAACACACTGTTCTCTGGTGACTGCCGCTGGAGAAGTCGGGCCCTCCGTTCTCTGGTGACTGCCGCTGGAGAAGTTGGGCCCTCCGTGTGGCGACAGAGGGGTTCTGGGGTGCCGGTCATCCGGCGCCCAGCCCTGTTCCCCTCGAGCTGACCGCCCAGGCCCACGCGCTGGCTCTGGGGTGCTGGAGTGTTCCGACGGCGGTGGTGTCGCCGTTTCTAGTTGGTGTCCCGACTCCCGAGGAGCATTCGGAGGGGGCGCTCGCGGCAAACCTCTTTCTCCCCGCTGGTTCTGTACTGCACGTGCACGTCAGGCATCGCTCGTCTTCGGGTTGTTTGCCGCCCCCCCCCCCCTCCCGGAGGCAGGGCTGGCGAAGCAGAAGCTGGGTCCTTGTGATTGCGGTCCTCGTTGGCCTGGCTAACCTCTCTGTGCTTTCTCTCCCCCTCAGGGGCCTGATCGATGTGGTGGTGTCATGTTCTCCCGGGCCTCGAGCCGCGTGCCAGGCGAGGGACCGCCCATTCCTGATGAATGTGGCGGCTCTTCTACTGCTGCTCGCAGGCGTCTCATCCTTCTTCCACACCTGTGGGCGGTGGGGGAGTGTGAGACCGTTTGGCCCGACTGCGCTCTCCTGTCCCTCTGCCTTGTGCAGTCGGTGGGAAACGTTGGTCCTTTGGACGCAGCGAGCAACCCTTGCTGGCTCCTCGTGGTTGTTGCTTTTGCGGGTTAGCCCTCCCCGTGGTGGGGGGGACCGTCCCGCCGCCCGGTCGAGCGCCCGCTTGGCGCGTGGGTGCCGGGTCTGAGTGGCCGTTTATGGTGCTTCTGGAGTACACTGGCTGGTTCTCTTGAGCTGCCTGGGACAGAGTGGTGGTCGTTGCCCTCATTCCCGGCGTCCCCCTCTGGTGGCCACTGTGGAGTCTGCTATGTGTGTCCACGAGCAGTCTGTCTGGGGGTCGAGGCGGGTAAGCCTAGAGCCGTTGCCCCCCCGCGCTGCATGGGTGGGCGGGGATGTTGCCCACGTCGCCCCCGCGGTGTGCGTGGGCGGACTTGAAAGGCGAGAGCGGCGGGGCTCGTGCTCTTCTCTTTTTCGGGCGGGGGTTGTGGCAATGGCCCCGTGGGCTATCGTGTTGTGGGCAGTCCCGTTGTCCCGGTGCCGCCCGACCCCTGATGGTCTCTACTGTGGGCTACCTCAGTGGGTCCCTCTTTCCGCGCCCGTGGAGATGGGGGACGTCCACTTGGAGACGAGGTGGTGGGACTAGAGGCCCCAACCGCGGGCGCTCAGGTTGCCATGTGCGCTGTACCCGTGCCGCAGATGCTCTCACAACGCCAAGGTAGGGGGCCCGGTTGGGGGCGACCGGGGGTTGGGGATGATCCACCTTTGGCGAGAAAAGTCTCTTCTCTACAGAACCTGGAGGCGTGCCTCTTTGGGGTACCGGATCCCTGAACTGGATGCTTGTCTGTGCATCGTCGGCTCCCGCCGTCTCCCCCCCACTGGTGGCGGCTAGTTGTGTGTGGGCAGTTTCCTCCTCTGTGGGGGAGGGGTCCTCTGGCCCCTGCGGTGGGGGCCGGGTGCCACTCTTGGCCTACCATGGCCCGCGCCTCCCCCCTCTGAGTTGGGGGAGGGCTCGCGCTGGGCCTGGCCGGCGTTCCGGCTGCGAGGGGGCCCCCCGTGCGTGCGCTGTGTTGTGCACCCGTGGGTTGCCCGCCTGGTGCTGCGGGAGAGGAGAGGGGTAGAGCTCATTGGGTTCTCCATCTGCTCCCGTGCGGGGCCGCGGACGGATGGCCGCCCACGGTGGCGCGTGTAGACCGTGTGTCGGGGCCGCCTGGCCTTTGGGGGTCTTTCCGCTGGGGGTGGTGTCCCCATTGGAGCGGGATTGGATTGGGAACGAATGCGATGATGTTAGGTGTGGCGGTGTTGGGGCTGACGGGTGTGGTCGCTCTGGGAGCACCGGCGGAGGGGCCGTGGCCCTTGGGAGGGTCGAGAGTGGGCCGGAGGCTCTTGGCCGGCTGGCGTTATGGGCGCGTGGTGGGACCGCTCCCGCGGTGGGGTTGGTGGGATCCTGTGGCGTCGTTTAGCCGGTGGCCTGGTTGCGTCTGAGCTCGCGACCTCCCTTAGGCTCCGGTGCTTCACGTTGCGGCTCCTCTTGGGAGGCGGCGGCGCCATTTTCTTCCTCTCCGCTACCGACCAACCCCGACGAGCGTTCGCCCGACCGCGCTGCCGGAATCCCTGACCTCGTTGTGATGGAGAGCATCGCCTTGGCCGCCACGGCCGTCGGCGGCGTCCCTCCGGCGTCGTGCCTCGGTTGAACTGTCGGGCGGGGGCGGTCCGACGGCGTGCGGGTGGAAGGAGGGAGTTTCTGGGAGCCGCGCGTGACCGCGGTGGCGGCCGGGGGGCCCGTGCGCGGGAGGGGTCGCCGGAGGCGCAGCCGGTCTTTCCAGGTGCCGTGGGACCACCCAGTGCGTGGAGGCCACTGGTGGTGACATCTCGTGCGTGTTCTGGGTGGCAGGCTGCTGTCTGAGGCTGCCCCTTTTCTGTTCCTCGCAGCGGCTGGGGGCCTCTCCTGCCGTCGCCGCCCTTGTGACGTGTACCTGACGGCCCCGCCCGCCCCTGACTTATCGACGTCTCGTCCTCTCCCTGCCGGGCTTCCGATAGGGGGGGGCGTCCGCGCCCCAGTGTGCGTCGCTCTGGGGCCCGTCGCGGGTCCCGGCTGTGGTCCGGTGGTGTCGGTGGTGTGTGGTGCCGTCGTCTGCTGCCGCGGTGGCCGTCCTCGGTAGGGTCGGTGCGTTGGAGTCGCCCTCCCCTGGCCGGCCGTCGTGCCGTTTCCCACGCGCCTGGACGCCCGTGGGCGGTGCCGGGACGGGCTTCGGTCCGGCTCGAGCCCCGCTCCAAGTGGGACGGGCGCGGGCGGCTACAGCCGCGACGAGATCGGCCCTGGGGGTGGGGCCCCGGGCGCGCCTCTCGGCGCCCGCACGACCGATCTCTGGGGTGACGCGTCGCCGTGGGGGTCGTTGTCTCCCTCAGCCATTCCGCGCGTGGGCGCCGCGGCGGTGCTCATTAGTTTTCTTAAACAGAATAACTGTCAGCCAAGAATTTTGTACTTTACAAAACCAAGCTTCATCAATGAAGGAGAAATAAAACCTTTCCAAAACAAGCAAGCACAAAGGGAATTTGTCACCACTAGACCTGCCCTTATAGGAAATCCTAAAAAGTGCTCTATACGTCAAACAGAATAATCTGTATCCAACAGTGTTAAAAATAATAGTAAAAACTTTACAGCTCTTACAAAAACAGTAACACACAAGGGAGAAAACAAAAAGCAACTAGGTAGCAATCAACAAGGTAAGTGGTACAGTATCTCATATCGATATTAACATTGAATGTAAATAGTCTAAATGCCCCACTTATAAAAGATATAGATTGGCAGAATGGATTTTAAAAAAAACCCTTAAATACACGCTGTCTGCAAGAAATCCATTTAACTTGTAAGGATTTCTCATAGTGTCAAGGTAAAGGGATAGAAAAAATATTCCATGAAAATCAAAAGTGAGCAGGAGTACCCTTTTTTGCCACAGAAAAAAATTTTATTTTTATTTCAGCATATTATGGGGGTACAGATGTTTAGGTTGCGTATGTTGCCCTTGCCACCCCCCCCAGTCCGAGCTTCAAGTGTGTCCATCCCCGGATGGTGCGCATTGCACTCTTTCTGTATGTATACCTGTCCTCTCCTCTCCCCTCCCCGTCTGCCTGACATCCAATAGATGTTATTCTTATATGTGCACTTACATATGTTGATCAGCTAATACCAATTTTGATGGTGAGTACATGTGGTGATTGTTTTTCCATTGTTGGGATCCTTCACTTTAGTAGAATGTGTTCCAGCTCTATCCAGGTTAATAGGTGTTATATCACCATTGAGGAGTAGCTATTCTTATGTCAGATAAAACAGACTTTTAAATCAACAGGAAAAAAAAGACAAAGATGGTCATTACGTAATGATAAAGAGAACAGTTTAACAAAGAAGTGTAACAATCCTAAATATTAATGTATATGTACATAATAGAGGAGTTCCCAGATTCATAAAACAAATACTATTGGACTTAAGGAAATAAATAATGACATAATAATCAGTATTTCAACATTCCCCTGACAGTAATAGACCAGAAGAGGTCATCAAGGAGGCACAAAATCAACAAAGAAACTATAAACAGGATTCTAGAACAAATGGATCTAACAGACATTTACAGAACATTCTATCCTGGAACTGCAAAATGTCTATTCTCATCAGCACAGGGAATATTTTCTAAGATCATATGTTAGGCCACCAAACAAGTCTCACAAAATTTTAAAAAATTGAAATTGTGCCATGTATCTTCTCAGAACATAGTGGAACAAAGCTAGAAATCAGTTCCAAGAGAAACTCTCAAAACTACAAAAATGCATGGGAAATTAAACAGTCTCCTGTTGTGATTGATCCTTTGGTCAATGACAAATGAAGATGGAAATGAAAAGTTTTCAAACTGAATGACAAAAATGACACAAGCTACCAAAATCCCAAGAAAAAGCAGTGCTAAGAGCGAATTTGACAGCACTCCCTGCCCACATCAAAAAAACAAAGATTACAAAGTAACAGCCTAAGGTCACACCCCAAGGAACTGGAAAAAGAGCAAACCAAATCCAAAGCTAGCAGAAGTAAAGAAATAGCAAACATAATAAGAGCAGAATCCAAATGAAATTGAAACCTAAAAAACAATATGAAGTGAAGTTCTTTGAAAGAGAAACAATAGGCTATGAGCTGTGTTAACCACGAATATTAAAGAAAGGATTCAAATAAACATAATCAGAAGTAAAAAAAGACCAATTACAACTGATACCACAGAAATACAAAAATATCAGAAACTATGAGAACCTCTACACCCACAAGGTAGAAAATGTAGAGGAAATGGGTACATTTTTTGGGAACAACACAACTTTAAGCTTGAATCAGGAAGAAATAGAAATCCTCAATGTACCAACAAGTAGGGAGATTGAGACAGTAATAAAAATAAATTAAAAAAAGCCACATGCCAGACAGATTCACATTTGAATTGTACCAGACCTGGAAATAAGAAATGGCACCTATTCTACTGAAGTTGTTTTGTAACATCAAGATGGAAGGAGAATCCTCCCTAATCCATTCTGCAAAGCCACGACAGGACACAAAAAAGAAAGAAAACTAGACTAATATCTCTCAGCAACATAGATGTAAAAATTCTCAACAAAATTTTTAATATTAACAAATTGATCCAAATCACATCAAGGTAATTCACCATGATCAAGTGGGTTTCATCCCAGGAATGAAAAGGTAGTTCAACATATGCAAATCAATAAGTGTAGTTGCCCACATAAATAAAAACTATTATTGGTTGTCTCAATAGGTGCACGAAAAGCATTTGAGGAAATCCAACATGATTAAAAACCCTGATAAAAAACCTTCAACAAACTTAGGCATAGGAGAAACACCTCAAAATAATAAAAGCCTGTATATGGCAGACCCACAACCAATATAATACTGAATGGGTAAAGTTTGAAAGCATTCTAAGAACGGGAACAAGACAAGGATGTGTGCTGTTATCATTCTATTCAACAGAGTACTGGAAATCCTAGCCAAAGCAATGAGGAAAGAGAAAGAAAAAGGACATCCAAGTCAGAAAAGCAGAGGTCAATATATCCCTGTGTGCTGATGATATGATCTTATATCTAGAAAACCCAAAGACTCCTAGAATTGACAAATTCAGTTAAAGTCTTAGGTTACAGAATTAATGCACACAAGTAGCATTCCTATATACTAGTAAGTCAAGCTGAGAGTCAAATCAATAGTTCAATACCATTTACGACAGCTGCAAAGCAAATAAAATACCTAAGAAATATACTTAGCCAAGGAGGTGAAAGATCTCCACAAACAAAACTCTAAAACACTGATGAAAGAAACCCCAGATGATGCAAACAAATGAAAAAACAGTGCATGTGCATAGATTGGAATAATCAATATTGTTAAGATGACCATATGCCTCAAGTGATTTATAGATTCAATGTAATTCCCATCAAAATGCCAATGTCATTTTCTCAGAATTAGGAAAAAAACAATCCTAACCGTCACATGGAAAAAAAAAACGCCTGCTTAGTGAAAGTGATCCTAACCAAAAAGAACAAATCTGGAGGCAACATTACCTAACTTCAAATTATGCTGCACGGCTATAGTACCTAAACAACGTGGTAACTTGTATAAAAGTAGACTTATAGATTAGTGGATAGGGAACCCAACAGTAAAGCTATGTAACTACAATCAACTGATTTTTGACAATACAGACAAAACATACACGGGAAAATGACTATATGATAGATAAATGGTGCTGGGAAAATTGGAGAAGTGTAGCAGAAGAATGAAACTGCATTTATACCTCTCACCATATGCAAAAATTAACTTATGGATTAAACATTTAAATGTAAGTCCTTGAAAACATAGAAAAAACTCTTTTAGATACTCGGCAGAATTTGAGTGAGACAGTTAAACTCAAAGTTTCTGCACAGGAAGGGAAATTATCAACAGCATAAATATACAACCTACAGTATGGGAGAAAAGTATTTGGAAACTATGCATCTGACATAGGACTAATATCCACAATCAACAAGATGAAAACAAATAATGCTAAGAAACAGATTTTTTCAAAGGAAGATATACAAATGGCCAACAAACAGGAAAAAATGCTCAATGTTACTAATCATCATCAGGAAAATGGGAGTTTAAAATCACAGTGGGAGCACTGTTACTCCAATCAGAATGGCCATTATTAAAAAGTTGAAAATTTCAGATGATGGGGATGCGCTGAAAAGGGAACTCATATACTGTTCATGGAACATAAAGTAGCACGAACTATATGGAGAACAGTATGGAGATTCTTCGAAGAACTGAAAGTAGACCCAACTACGGGGTAACCCAACTGAAAAAAGCCATATTAATATAAAAAAGACACCTGCACCTGACATGCAGCACAATTCACGATTGGAAAGATGAGGAATCAACTGAGAGGATAAAGAAAATGTAGTATGTTTTTATATATCTATATATCTCCATACCCCACTCAGTCATAAAAAAAGGTGAAATATGTCTTTTGCTCAAACTTGGATGGAACTGTAGACCTTTATCGTAAGTGAAATATCTCAGGAATGGAAAAACAAATGCCATATGTTCTCACTTACAAGTAGGAGCAAAAAGATGATATATGTGATCACACAAGTGGAATAATGGATGTAAGAAACTAAGAAGGGGGGAGGATGAGGAGACAAGGATCATAAAGTACCTATCATGTATAATTATTTGAGCAATGAATTCTTTAGTATCCCTGATTTCAACCATGTAACAAAAAAATTTGTACCCCTGAATCTTTCAAAATAAAAATAAATAAAAAGTTAAAAACCTGGAGTGGATACAGTAGACTTCAAACTAATCCTTCCCTCAGATCACGCTCCCCTGAACTACAGAGGGATTGGGATTCTTGCTTTCATTCTGAGATGCCCTCACATGAAATACCTTTTGAAGAACGTGCTAAGCCTGGAACACAGAGTCCCTGATACCAGTTTGTCCTCATGCTGCTGGTGGCAAGACTTGAAACCAAGGAATATTTAACAGTGGAAAAAAGTCTAGTTCATCAAGAAGATGGTAATTCTAAATGTGTATACATCTAATGAAAGAGCTTCAAAATACATGAAGCAAAAATCAAAAGAACTAAAAGGGGAAACAGACATATCTACAATTGCAGTACAAATTTACTTCTCTCTCAGTAATTACTTGAACAAAGACAAAATCACTAAGAGTTATGGAAGATTTGAACAAACTATCAGCCAAACTTCCCTGATGTGCATCTCTAGAGCACTACCCCAAGCATGGCTGCATAAACAGTCAAGTGTACATGGAACATTCACCACGATAGACCATATTCTGGTTCATAAAAGAAATCTCAGTACATTTAAAAAACTTGAGTAATACAGGGCATGTTTTTTGACCCCAATGGAATTAAAGATCAATCACCAAATATATTTGGGAAAAAAAAGCTGAATATTGAAATTAAGGAAAATACTTCTAAATAATGCTGAAGTCCAGGAAGAAATCACAAGGAAAATGTAAAGATATCTTGAACTAGAGACTAACTAAAAAACGTTTTATAAGCTGTGTGGGATGCACCTAAAGCAATGATTAAAAAAGAAATTTATAGGTTTTATAGGGCAAAAGAAGTCAGACACAAGGTGTTTATTGTGTGATTCTAATCTATATAAAGTACAAAAACAGACAAAAGTGACCCATACTTAGAAGTTGGGATAGTGGTTCCCATTGTGGGGTTGTCCACAGAAGGATGCATATTAAATTAATCTGCTAGGGCAGCCATAACCAAATACCACAGCCTCGGTGGCTTAAATAATGGAAGTTTGTTTCCTCCCAGTTCTGGAGGCTGAATGTCTAAGATTGAGGTGAAGAAAGGTTGGTTACTCCTCACCTCCCTCCTTGGTTGTCAGACACCACATATCTTCTTACTCCATCCTCACATGGACACATCCATGATGTCTCTTTTTCTAAAGATACCAGTGCCTATTGCATGAGGGACCCCATCCTTATGAGCTCATTTAACATTAATTACCTCTTTAAAATAGAGGCCCTGCCTTCAAATGCAGTCACATTTGAGAGACACAGTTCAGTCATAATCGATGCACAAAGACAGCTTCTAGGATACAAGTAGTTTTCTGTTTCTTTATCTGAATGCTCGTTCCCTGTGTTACATCTGTATTTAGTTTCTAAAAATTGATCAGTTCACACACAGTAATGTATTTTCTGTATGTACATTAAAAGTTTATAAATATAGACAGGTATTCTTTGTAAGTATTTTTTAAAAAGTTAAAAATGAACAAGAATTCATCATGCAGAAAAAGAGCACTTGCCCCACATCTTGCTCTGTACAGAATCCTGAAAGGGTGGGCTCTAGACGTAGCCAGACCAAATTTGAGATCCAGCTGCACGCTGCAGTGGTCAACAATTTACTTTTTACAATGTCAGTTTCCTCAAAAGTGGAGCAACTTGCCTGTTAGGGTTGTCATGAGAAATAAAGTACTCAATAAACAGCACCATGGTAACTCATTGCTCCCTCACTTCAAACCTTCTCCATGGAGTTCCAGTTAAGGGTAAGGAAGGGAGAAAAATCTTGAGTAAATCTCAAAGATGATGTGGGCTGTTTTGTAGAGCCTTAAAATCCTACTGTATAGAGGGAAGTTTGAAAAGCTGGAAATTCACACTCCTTTAAAAGAGAGCAACAAATTATTTGGCACCATCCCACAGTTGTTACAGGAAAAAAAGAATGAACCAATACTTAAAGGACCAAAGTTGAAGGATTTTCAGGTATAAAGTTTCCAAGTTAGGTTCTCCTTTTTGTTGTTCCTCCAAAGTGAAATTCCCTTCTTCCTCTCTCTAAATAAGACTATCTCAGAATTCTTTATGGTTCACTTAAATGACACTATGATCCTATTGTCTCTGGTTGTTCTAACCCATGTTAACCTTCTCCTTCTTTGTTTATGGTACTTTTGTTGTTAATCGTGTTGTAATTGCATTGCTTTTTTTAAGTGTCTTTTCAATGAAATTACCAGCCCTTAGAGAGTAGAGACTTCCCTTCCCACTATTTTCTGCCTAGATTGTAGGGTGAGGGAAGAGACCATCCAGTCTCCTGCCTTTTTTTTTTTTTGCCCCAATTTTAGCTTAGTACAGTGCTTGGAGTGTGGTGCACATTAATTGCTGTTGAAAGAAGGCACAGTTATAGGTGTTAGTATAGGATGCCCCAGGGCTGAAGCAGTCCCTGAAGTGTTTCAAAGAAGGTTTAAATAGCAGGCAAAAAAAGACTTTGCTGGAAAAGTTGATGACACACTGTTATGGGATTATGTTAAGAGCTTTCCACTTCCTACATGTTGGCTTTCCTTAGGATTTTGTACTTTTCTTCTTACTTTTACATTCCCCACTTAAAGCATCTCACTCACGTCAATGCATTTACTATTTATCTGTCTATTTACATTTCCATCAATCATCTAGCTGTGCTAATGGTTCCCAAATCTGCACCTCCAGCTCTGAAAACTCATGTGCCCAGAAGCCATTTACTCTTATGACCTCCTCTGTTTCCTGGGCTCCTACTTCCCCATGCTGTTGTATGTCAAGCCCTGTGGTAAAACTTGGCCCATCCTTGGCAAAGTAACTCTTCACACAGAACTGAGGGCCACAGTAGACTTTACTGAGGACTGGGGGAGGGACAGAGAAGAGAGGAGTTTAACACATAGAAATGGCAACAGCTTCATAGAGAAGTTCAGCACCAAGAAGGCTTCCGCAGTCCTGAGATGTCCTCTGGCCACCCACATTGGGGAGTTTGCCTGGTGCTGTGTCCATCCAGAGCTAGCCTCATCTGGTCCTTAGCTATAATTCCCTCTACTGCCTTCCTCCCTGCGTTCACTACTACCTCCCCCCTCACCCAAAGCAACAAGCAAGTCGTGGATTTTATCTTATGCCAGATAGTTTTAACAAATGTCTTTGGAGGTTGGCAGCTGACACCAAATCCTCAGAGTGCCACCTTCTTGTGAAGTATTTGTCAAGGTAGTTTTATTTTAAAAGGGCACATCCTTCTCTTACTATCCTTTTGTGTCATTTTAAATATATACAAAACATTTTATCTAAATGAACGTCTGATTGTGCCACTCCTGTTTTAATACCTTCAATGGTTCCCCATCATCCTCAGAATAAAACCCAAATTCTTTACCTTAGCTTTCAAGGTCATGGTTACTGAGGCCAGTGCACCTGTATGGCTTTATTCGCTTTCTTCTCTCTTCATATCTTTGCTACAGCAATAAACTGAGCATCTCGGTTCTTCAAACCTGCCATGATCTTTTTGTATCTGGGCCAAGGCACATGTGATTTCTAAGCCAAGAAGGATCTATCTCAGCCACTACCTCCCCCCCACCCTACTCCCAGCTTTTTTGCCTGACTAAATTCTAGATATCTTTAGCTATCAACCTAGATATTTTACCCTAAAATGCCTTGTCTGGCCCCCAAAGGCTGGTAGTACTTTTCATTAAGTACTCTGCATTATACATGCCGGCATCCCACTTGAGAGGAAGTTTTTTGAATTCAGGGACCATATCTACTACCTTCCTGTTTCTGAAGGTTAGCATAGACAGCACTCAGATAACAACCAGATGGCTTAATATTAAGGTCAGCAAATTTTTTGTATAAATGTCTAGATAAGGTTTTTGTCTC
>NW_012148941.1:2836982-2843818 GCF_000956105.1 Propithecus coquereli
TGTTAAGTACTGTGTTTCTTATTAAGACTGGACTTTACTTCAAACAAACCTAGTCAGGACTCACTTGTGATGACTAACATTTGTGCACTGCTTTCGCACTTAGAAAGCTCTTTTCTTTTAACTGCAGTGAATTGAATTCTCACACAAACACACTGATGTTGGTATGCACGTCCTCATTTTACACATGAATGAGCTGAAGTTCACAGCTCTTTCTAACACCCAGCATTGCCAAGATAGTTACGAGGCTCATATGAACTGCATGGAAATGATTTAACAAGAAGTTATCATCTTTATGTATTGTCCACAATACGAACTTTATAGTTTCAAAGAATATTAGGTTTTTTGCTTGTTTTGAGATGGAAGTTGAGTTCTCATAGGAGAATTTCTACATTTAGACATTATGCTAGCTTTTCTCCGTTGAGAAATATCCTCCTGAAGCAAGCCTTTCAATGCCAATCCAGCTTTGACAACCTGAATGGCACATTAGAAGCTCTAGAAAGCAACATATCTTTAAAAATAAAGTTCAAGCTAGAAGCCTGGAGGTAGGGAAGTGGGTTTTTTTTAACATATAGATAATTGCATAAATGATCTGGTGTGCTAATGAGAAGTGTCACAATGAAAAGAAAGTGAAGAAATCCGGATCTGACCGATCCCCATGTTTGTAGTTTCCTCAATGTGCTGGAGCCTCTATTTAAAAGTTTACATCTTTTAGTGGAAAAATTAATTTCTCTTTCACAAGTTCCACTCACATTTTGTTGCTAATAAAACCAAGGATGTAAATACTATTAAGTACAAAACAGCCTGCTGCATAATTGTTTCAAAGCAATTACAGATTATATCGAGCCATTCGTGGAGCAGAAACAGTTTTTGCCAAGACACCAGCTCCCTGTACCTTGAAATTTTATTAGTTTAAGAATTTCATGCACCATATGTTAGAATATGAGACTAGCTGCAATTGAACAAACAACTTTCTGATATATAAGTGAATGATAACCTGATTTTAAATGTGTTTATCTAATGAGATAGTAACTGTAATTTACAACACATATAAAAACCCCCACTGTTACTCCTGGTGCACCTTTTGCCTAAAAAGGGTGATGCACGGAGATATGCTAATGATGATCGTCTTGGTTTTTACCAAGTCAGTAATAAAATTTGCATTTGATATTGTGCACAGTAAACTGGGTTATTAGCCTTGAAAATGAGTCTCATAAAATTTAAATATAGGCTTAAATCATATTAACTGTCCTGTAGGTTTTCTGAGAGGCTTTAAAGCATTGTGTTGCCTCCATAGTGTAGGGAATGCAGATGTTTGTGTGCCTTCAAGGGGGGCCCCCAATAGGATACAAACGAGAACTTGAGAGATGCACTAGAAAAGCATCCACTGTTGTGCTTCCAGCTTTGAGGACCCAGCTCGGATCAAGTATCTGTAGATCAAGAAGGCTGGAAAGGTCGGTCTTTCAAAAGAAGCCTGCTATGGGATTTCTGGCTAAAAAGGTAGCCAGGCCGGCCAATACATCCCTGCACAAGTACTGCTTGGATCATCAACAACAGGACTTTGAACCTTCCATGATTGACGATGCAGGAACGTTGACAGCTGTAAAATGCCACTTATCCTCAAGACAGACACTGAAGGTACAGATTAAAGGCTGAAAGACCTCGTGGACACAATTTCTCCAGTAACTTCCAATTGCAGTGCCCTCCTTCATGGTCACACTAAATCAAAACTAGACACTGTTAGGAGAGAGAAATGCATCTGAGGATGCAGATACTTCATTGCCGACTGCCTGACTGAGTTAGAAGCCCTGCCCTGGCACTGGGCATCTGTTGCTAAGTAGCCTTGCAGGGCCTCCCCAGCAATTCACCCCTGAGCCGTCACTGTCTGACTCCTGCCCAGCCAAGACATGAGGACTCCCTTACATGTGTAACCAACCAGGCCGATGCTGACTCCTAGGGGGCACAGGGCCCTCCACTTCTAACTCCAATACTCCCATTAGAAGACTGACAAAATTAATGTTTTTAAAAATTTCTACCCAGCCAGATTTGCCACGCCTTACGTACATCTCTGTTTTCCTTGATCATTTCCAAGATCTAAGCTCCTCCTGAATATATCCCCTTCCTTTCTCCTGAATCAACTTCCTTCTCCACTCTTCTTTCTCCCAGATTTCCATTCTGTCCTGTGGAACTCTTGCTCCACAAGTAACAGATGCGTGTATGTTCTCAAGTTCTTCACTGACCACTCATTCTGCTCCCTGGCCTCAAAAGAACCCTGGCTCACCCAGGGAATAAGGCTGCCCCTCAGCCTCTCAAGGGAAAGCAGCTAATTTCTTCCCAGTTCACATGCTGCAAAGATAATGGGAGGTTGTTCATCCTTCTGACTTAGCGCTGCCCATTCAGACCATGAATCTGCCACCTTGGTGTGAAAAATCCCTGCTCCAAGGAGTTGTCTGTCCATGCCACTCTCTCACCCATCCTTTTTGCTAACATCTACTCTTCCTCCCCCTTTTCATTGAAGATTTTAGCACCTCGTTCAAAACTTTCCTCCCCATTGTTCTGTTTTTAAGAAGTTTCATCTAAAAATCCCAACATCTCAGTATTTTCTCCTCCTAAGCTCTCATGACTGACAACCTCCATTCACGAACTGTGAATTTACACTCCCATGGATGCCACATAGACCTTGTGATCTCCCTGAACTTCCCAGTTTCTGAATTAATAATTGAGAAAGTTCATCTCTGATCACACCCTCCTGACCTGTGTCCTGATCTATCGCCTCACTGGAACCTCTACTCCTCTGCCCCATCTGATTTCTCCCAGCTAGCGGCCCTTCCTGGCTTAACTGCTTGCTTAAAATTCTGTAGCACTCTAACCCTACCACTTTGACCACAATGCCTTTTGTCAGGGCCATTAATAAACTGCACATTGCTATCTCTAAAGGAAACATTCCCATTTATTCCCAACTCACCCACTTAGCAGCATTTCATTTGTCTCCAGGGAACCCTCCCCCTTCATGATATCCTGCTCTTAGGGTGTCTGTCCTGCCTCCTTGTGTTGTACCTCCTAAGGAGCTGCTCAGTCTTAGGTGCTTTGGGTATCCCCTTTTCTCTTCCTTTCCTTAAATGTTGCTCTCCCTCGGGATTTACTCCAAAGCCCTCTCATTTTTTCTGACTCAATAGGCCACCCCTGGATGTTCTCATTAACTCCCATAGCTTTAGGCAAGGTCTATATGCTGATAACTCCCAAACCAATATCTTCTCAGTCATACACACACACACACACACACACACGTTCCAATCTGGACAAGTTAATTCTCTGTGCCTCAGTTTTCTCATCTATAAAATTGGAATATTTATAGTACCTAACTTTAAGTTTGTTGTGAGTAATAAATGAGTTAATTCAAGTAAGCACTTAGAATACTGCTTAGTATTTGTTAAGACTCACTACATTTTTCCTATGATTATAATTATTATTATCATTATTACAGGGCATCTCTTTTTAGGTGACTTACAAGGGCCTGAAACTCAGTAGACTAAAAAACAGAACTTGCTAGCTTTTCCCTTAAGCTATCTCTCAGAAGAAGCTGAGTGTCCTAGCTCAATGAAAGACCCAATGTCATTTATTCAAACCAGAAATAATTCATTTCTCCTCCTTTAGTCTGCACATTCAATCAACCACCAAGTCTTAGAAACTGTGCTTCTTTTCAAACCTATTCCCTACACCAACTGTGAGTTCCCCAAATGGAGCCTTTATTGTGCCCAGGTCCCTGCAGCAGTCCCACAGCCAATGTCTTTGCCCACACAGTGCATTACCTGGATGACCTTCTACAGTCCAAATAGAAAATATCAGTTTTCCCATATCAGCTCTTTTAATGGTCCCTCCATTGCCCTCAGGATAGAATCTAAATTCTTTAGCCTCATAGCACCTCCAGGCCATGTTTAATGTTCATGTCTTATTCTCCCATATCCACACTAAGCCCAGACTCTGTGCTCAAAGTCAGCAAACTATGGTCCATGGGCCCAATCCAGCCCACTGCTTGTTTTTGAGTGGCTTACAAGCCAAGAATGGTTTTTACATTTTAAAATGTAAAATATGAAAAGAAACAAAAAGGCAAGACAATTAGCTTTTCATCAAGAAGAGCTGCTTGCAGAGTTTAGGGTAGTACCTACACATGGGCCCACAAACCCCAAATGTTCACTATCTGGTCCTTAACAGAACAAGTTTGCCAACCTCTTGCTCTGTATCCATTCACGGAACTTCTCTCAGCTCCTCAGGGAACCGAGCTTCAGGACCTTTGCACATGCTCCTCACTATGCCTTATCCCCGGCCCTAACATTTGTCCATCTTTCAAATATTAGCTTACATGTCACCATTGTCAGCCAGACTTACTGATTCTGTAAATTCTGATTGAATATCCATTCTAAATGCTCCAAGCAAGCTTTCGACTTTTCCTTTCCCACCATCTGTTACACATGAGGGGATTCTTCATTCTGAAGCTCCTAGAGTAGTGCAAGGCACCAACAGGCATTCAGCAAGCATTTGTTCATTGAATTAATTTAAAAATTCAGTTTATACCTATCTCTGTCATAAGAAAGAACACATTGTGCTATAGTTACCTATTTGTCTTCTGCATCATAGAATGTGAGTCTCTTCATTGTGTGCTTTATCTCTGCATCCCTCGACTCTAATACTCTAATAACAAGAGACATTTATTTCTACGTCCCTTGCATTTAGTTGTGGCACAGGCTAAAATGCTGAAAAGCTATTGAAAACAACTAGTACATGTCTTTAATAACAATAAAACCATGCTCAGCTAATCCTGCATGCTGTGGAAATCCAAATGGTGAAAAGGGCTTATAATAATTGTGCTTGTGGAAGTGGGTTAGAATTTCCAAGCCATGTCTTCCAGGAGAGGTAACACCTCTTAGCCACTCTTTCTGCAATTCCAGAGCCTACCAGCAGGTGTCAGTAAAGACATTTTAGGTCATCTATAGGTTCAGGCCTGAATAACTGAGAGGTAAGATTAAAATTATATCCAGAAGAGATTGAGACTTTCAAACAGAGAAGACATTCTGAAACTATGCGTATATCTCTCTGGTTTTTAGAGCCTTTGTACCCTGATTTTTCCTGATTCTTTCACATAACTTTCAGGTCTTTCCTCCTAAATGTCAGAACAGAAAAGACGGGCAGGGAATGGTGGCTCATGCTTGTAATCCTAGCACTCTGGGAGGCAGGGGCAGGAGGAGTGCCTGAGCCAAAGTGAGACCCCACCTCTCCAAAAAATAGAAAAATTAGCCAGGTGTGGTGGTGTGTGCCTGTAATCCCAGCTACTCAGGAGGCTGAGGCAGGAGGATCACTTGAGCCCAGGAATTTGAGGTTGCAGTGAGCTGTGATGACGCCACTGCACTCTAGCCAGAGTGACAAAACAAGACCCGATCTCAAAAAAAGAAGAAGAAAAGAAAAGATAAAACAGAATAGATTGCTACAGTTTTTCTCCCTGTTCTGCATAAATCTACATGAAATCTTGTGACAGCTTCCTCCATTCAGGATATAGTTTCTGTAGGATCAGGATGGAGTAGAAAGGAGAAAAGAGAATTCAAGAAATCTCTTAGGAGACTATAGCAAGAGTACTATGAGAGACTCTCACAATTCATAAGTACTGCATAGTGTCTCCATTATCTGAACCCTCTGAATTTGCAGAATAGGTTCACTCGATTAAAGTTATAGGCTCTGACTACTGGCAGTTAATTTTTTTTAACTTTCTGATTTTAGTTATATGAAACTCTAAAAAAGTACAACTATAGTAACAGAAAGTAGATGAATGGTTGCCAAAGGTTGAGGGTAGGGAGAGGGGATTGACTGCGAAGAATCCTGAGGAAATTTTTGGGTGCTGGAAATGTTCTATACTGTATATTGATGGACTCAGATATTTGTCAAAGTTCACTACACTACACACTTAAATTGGGTGAATTTTATGATAATTATACCTCGAAAAGACAGATTATTTTTAAATACATCTGTAAATGGTGTTTCCACCATTAGTAAAATTATGTTCTCTTGCCATTGCCTACCATGGCCAGAATTTCATTTTAAGTTTTGATACCATGTAAAGTGAGTAGTGGAAGGCAACTTTTTTTTTTAAGGTTAGCAATAGCATTGTGTCTTGTTAAAAACAGCACTGGGAGATTTAAGTAGACTGTATCTTTCACATTTAGCAGCAAAAAGATGGGCTCAGTAGCTAAAACTTTCCTAGTAGTTTTTTTATGGGCCCCTGTTCTGCATAAGCCGACAATCAGCTGTGTTGAAGAACAGGCTAAAGCCAATTCGGATCAGACATCAGCTTCACACACCTACCCAAAATAGTACTAAGTAGCCCCTGCTTGTGTGCGCTGTGTGTGCTCATGCGCCATGACTCTCCGCATGTGTGCGCGCGCGCATGTGTGTAGAGCAGGCGGAGGAGGAAACAGAGCTATTTATTTTTTAATTAACAAAATACAAGGAACCTTCATCTTCCTTTAAAAAAATAAAAGAATATACGGATGAAAAACATCAAACGGATGAAAAACATCAAAACGTGTTCATAATTTGTTTCTAATACATTTTAAACAATGACTATATATTTCTTAAATAATTAGGGAAGATTTACTTTTATAAGGTAGAAAGAGGAGAGTGCTTTCAAAAACTTGTAACTTGGGGCCCAGAGTTTTTCCATCAATAATCCCTACCAACAAAAAATTTAAAAACTAGTGAGGGACAGTCAAATAAAGGCTGCAACTGGTCTTACAACAGTCTTCTGCATCAGAGGATTGTACACACTAGCTGCCACCACACAGAAGCGTTTC
>NW_012148941.1:2848558-2849302 GCF_000956105.1 Propithecus coquereli
AAGACAACATATACTCAAAAATTGTCATTTCTCAATTCTATTACTATTATCCACGCTCTTGTGGTGATTTATATCTGTTGTGCTTCTGGAATGGAAATCCCACATCTGGGCCTGTTTTTGGCTTCTCTTCCCCACGCTGCATGCTCTGAGTTGGCAGCTCAAAATTAGCTACAGTGGGAGTATTTAAGCTATAGAAGTAGACAAATATTATAAGTTGGGACTGGATGTATTGTTTTGTTCATGGAGTAAACCTTAAAACCAATGGAGAAAATGTGAATAGTGCAGATTAAACACAAAAGTGTGTCATGTCTATCACTGTTACGTTGTGAGTAACAGAAAAAATTGGAGAAAACATTCTTTCAGTATTCAGAAACTCTCATGAAATTCAGCAGAGGTAGCTCATGGCACTGATGGAAGAAGTGAGCTTCTAACATGTGTCTACAACATTTCATTCCCATCTGACTTGTCATCACAAACAAAAGTATCAGCCAACAGTCGTGTTGAATATACCCTTGGTTCTGGTTGTTAAAAATTTACCAGCACACCACAGTTTCCACTTCACATTTTTAATTTTTACTATATGTATGCATAATCTCTTCCCCAAAGTGAGGACAAATGTAAGAAAGAATAACTGGTGGTATTGCTACCTTGGCAGGAGCAGGTGAAGGTACGCAAATTCTGAGTGTAGCATGTGGCAGAATCCAGGCTGTTCTCCACGTGTTGTTCCTGAGTGTTCTTTCCTAC
>NW_012148942.1:0-297 GCF_000956105.1 Propithecus coquereli
CACAATTCACCATCACAAAGGTGTGGAAACAACCCAAGTGCCCATCAATACATGAGTGGAGTAATAAAACGTGGTATATGTATACCATGGAATACTATTCAATTAAAAAAACAGTAGTGATCTAGCACCTTTTATATTATCCTGGATACAGATTGAGCCCATTCTTTGAAGTTAGGTATCACAAGAATGGAAAAACAAGTACCACATGTACTTGCCATGAAATTGGTACTAATTGATCAACACTAAGGTGCTCACATGGTAGTAATATTCACTGAGTGCTGGTCAGGTGGGCGGGGG
>NW_012148942.1:347-695 GCF_000956105.1 Propithecus coquereli
CAGCATACTGGTATAATAGATCATTGTAAAACATCATAATTCCTACAAACTTTGGTGCTTCTGTTGCCTTTTCTAGTCTGTTACTGTCAGAAATAAAGGAATCAGGTAATGCATTTTGTGAGTTGAGGAACATTTTGGTTGTTGTACGGTACTACCAAAATAATGTAGTGGTAATGGTTCGGAGTGCTGCGTCCCATCTTTGTATTGTAGCCATTCGGTACGATTTTGGGCTCAAGGTAAATGGTAGGAAAATTGTGTGCAATTAGAGATTTTATTCAATAAGTCAGAATAGCCACAGGTTTTATTGAGAAGAGCCATGAAAATTGAGCTTCTCTGAATAATGAATTT
>NW_012148942.1:5378-7396 GCF_000956105.1 Propithecus coquereli
GCCTGGGATAGAAGCACCTAACTCAACAGGTTTCCTGTTGTTCCATATCCTACAATTTATTCGGAACACTTTTGATTCAAGTCATTCTTATTTAGGATCTATAGATGTGTGTTTGGGAGATCTTTACTTATAAAATTTATTGATCACTAAACTACAATATTTTCATGTTAGAGACACGGTACCAAAAGAAAAGGACAACCTTTCTTGTAATTTAACTTCTTTGTCTGTAATATGACACACTTGGCTTAAGTTAAGGTCAAATTTTAAAATTTATGAAAACATACTTCTCTTGGTGGCTATAGTAAGCATTATCCCAGAATCCACAAACAGTGGCTTTGCTCAAATGAATTTGGACGATTATTGGAAATTATGGAGGCTTACTTACTGGGGAAGGAAGTTTTTAAAAAATTATTAAAATGAGAAATGAAAAGACTTCATTTATCAATACTTTGTTGGCTGCTTAACTTGCATTTATATTTGAAATAATAATTACTCATGTTATGTTATTAGATACACAAATCCATCTTCCATTTACTGTTCATTTGTATTAGTTTTTCATCTCCTCTAACGTGGCTATATTGTATTATTCACATTTGTTCTATACGGTGCATGAATTCACTCACAGTCTCTCTCTCTTTAGTTCCTTTCTACTGTTTCAACACAGGATTGTTTCAGCTATTCCTTCTATATAAGTACTTTTCACATGCAAATTATTCACTTCTTTTCTGTCTCTGTGCTTCAGTGTTCACAGTCTTTGAAGACAGATGTGACTCTGCTGTACAAACTTGGATCATTAGCTTTTAAAAATGTTTTCTCTTTCCTTCCAAAATAATATACACTTTGTTTTAAAAGGGTGTAAATAATGGCATTGGATATGAATTGTGACACGTGAAATTCCATTATTTAACCAGTGAGGCTGTAATGTTCAACTCAGGTTTAAGGTAAAAGGGAAGTGTTTGCATTATTTTTTGATGTTAGGGGTGTTTGTTGGTCAGATATTTCTTAAAATTACAAAATTACATTTATCTCTTAAGAAAGACAAATTGTTTTATGTTTTAATAGTATTTTAAAGTGGTTTTGAATTCTTTAGCCTCATCGTGTGATCCCACGTTTATCCTGGGTTGTGCTCCCTGCAATGTGATCTGCTCCATCATTTTCCAGAGTCGTTTTGATTACAAAGATCAGAATTTTCTTACTTTGATGGAGAGGTTCAATAAAAACTTCAAAATTCTAACCTCCCCATGGATGCAGGTGAGTCTAGGATTTCTTCTTCCTGATAAACCACTTATGCTCTTTTCTCTGACAAACCCAAAATTCTAGATGGACCAAGCTGTCAGGTGCATGTTTGAATAATGCTGTCCTTCCCAGAGATTTATGAAGTGACCATCTGGGATAGACTGTTGAGCCCTTTGTGTTACACACAGGAAGTGAATGCCCAAATGTAGGGCTGGATTTCAAGCCTATTAGTTCCATGACCATTGGCTTTTCTACTCACACGCAAAGCCCCATTTCTATAAGGTACTTGGGTGACATCCCAAGATATGCCTGTATTATTCGATGCACATCCAGGCCCTTTTGAAGACTTCCATTACCCACGTGACTGGTCCTCAACACTTAGAGATCTCTTCATAGTATTACTTGGCAAAAGTATCCTAATTTAAGAAGAGAATATCTCCTGCAAGAACTGAAACTATTTGGGACCATAAAAGCTGTCAGGAAACACTGCCTAATGCAGGGGTGTTTGATGCCTCAGATGGGAGCCTAGCTGATAAGGTAACTGGGTTAAGAATGACAAAATGGATGGTTTTATGGTGTATGAACCAGAAGCAAGCATCACAATGTTACGCTGTCCTGAATTGGCACGATATACACTCTGCCTAAAGAATAATTGTTTGGTCTTACAGACGTTATTCAACTACCCTGATGTACTGTAGCTTTCAAGATACTTTTGAGAACCACCCCCCTTCTAAAATTCTGATTCTGTTTCTGAGGCTGCTTTAAAGAAAGAAAAACAGCAA
>NW_012148942.1:19266-19919 GCF_000956105.1 Propithecus coquereli
ATTATTTCAGAATGGTTATGGAAGAAATGGAAATATTATTTAGAAATGTTAACATTAAGTTAGAAGAAGCTGCTAGAATGTTCAAAGTGGCCACATGTGAGAAGTGGGAAGATAAGGAGAGTACCGTTCTAAATTCCACATGGATGCACACACACAGACACACAGAAAAAACACATACACATACAAGTGTCATATTGAGTGGAAAAAGCCAGACTCCAAAGACGATATATGCTATGCTCCCATTTTGTGACATGCTAGGAAAACCAAACTGTAGTGACAGGATACAGATCACGGGTTGCCTGAAGCCAGGAAGTTGAGAGGGGCCAAACGAAATTTTTTGGGGTGATGAAAATATTCCATATCTTGACTGTGGTAGCAGTTACAAGAAAGTCTTGAGTTTGTTAAAACTCATCAAGCTATTCAACCGAAACGGGCAAATTTTGTATGTAAGTTAGCTTCAATAAATCTCATTTAAAAACTGAAAAAAAAACCCAAACACTTACGCATATATAGATCCATTCCAATGTATTTTTAAACCCCATATATTATTTTATCATTAAGGTAATATTTGTTTTATGTTTTTCATTTTGCAAGGATTGCAATTTCTTGACTTAATTATGTTGTGTTTATTTTTTTTTTATTTCAGCAAATTA
>NW_012148943.1:0-325 GCF_000956105.1 Propithecus coquereli
GTTTGTAGGCTTAATGGGAAGACAGCAAAGCTGAGGTAGAAATAAGACCTTATAAACAACTGATTATATATCACAGGAGTGGATCCAAGTTAGCTGGGTGAAATAAATTAAAGCTTTTTGCATGCACTTAGCCACCTTGGTCTACTTCAAGGCAGCACTAGAAATTTAGAGTCTAGAAGCACTAGAAGATTAGGAAGTAATAAATACACAGATATAACTTTTTTGTCAATTTGTTTGATTTGCTTATCATGTTTTCTAAAGTCATTCTGATAGAAGAATATTTTGAACATATTTAGAAAAAGCATCAAGAGATAGTTTCTGAAGT
>NW_012148943.1:5571-6230 GCF_000956105.1 Propithecus coquereli
AGGAAGGAAGGATAGAAGGTATTTAATTTGATGGAAGTGAGATTAGCAAGGAGCAATTTTATTAGAATTACACAGAGAAGAGATTGGCTAGGACTTAGGCCAGAAAGTAATTAATTGGAGAATTGAAATGCCTTTTTTTTTTTTTTTTTTAAGGCAATGAAGGCAAGCCTTTAAATCTCTTTGAATAAATACCTTTGGGTTTATTTATCAGATCTATTAATATGATAAGGCTTCATCTTGAACTTGTTCCTCCTGATCTGATAAAGTCTTTTTCATTTAGTTTGCCGATATCTTGTTATTTATAATTCATTAAACTACTGCTTTGTAAATATTAATTAACTTTTTTGAAAGCCCTAGAAAAGAGAAATAATTCTCTCTTATAATAAAATTCATTGGCTGCTATTTTTATTCTTATTCATGCTATCGTCTTTCATTTTTGAAAAAAAAAAACCTAAATAAATAAGTATAGTGCTAGCATGTCTCAGAATAAAGTGGGAAGAATAAAAGGTAACTAAATGACTGGTTTTTGCTTGCTTATTGTATGAAATGAAAATTTCTCACATTTATCCTCATAATTCTAGAAGACTAAATGTTAATTTAGTATGTCCAACAGAAACTTTTTATAAAATATCTTTCCTTTTTAGTATTATGGTTTAGAA
>NW_012148943.1:6280-7326 GCF_000956105.1 Propithecus coquereli
GGATAATTTCATTGTTCCATAGAAATTAATTCTTTCAGAGAATCTTTTCTTTCTAATGGAATGTCCATTTACATCTCAACAGACATTGATATTCTAAAAAATCATTTTGAAAAATCTGTTCTACAGCATTAAAGTAAAACTCTTTAGCATACAAGTCCCTTTTATTGCTGACACATTTTTTCTCTTTGCGAATGGTCTTTTCTTTACCCAGTTCCCATAGTTAAATTCTATCAGTTCTTTAAACCTTGCTCAAATTCTACTCTCCCTAGAAAGTATTCTTTGATTTTACTTCATGAAAACTATCACATGTGATCTTCTATGATGCTGATTCATACCTTTCTTATGGCACTTAGCATTTACTATATTCTACCCTACATATGGTCTCCGTTTCTTATTTCTAATTCAAGGATATCTGTGGGAAAGCTCCGTGCCAAATTCATGTTTATGCCTAACATAGTGTCTTAAACACAATGGGAAATCAAAGTCTATATCAACAGTCAGTTTACTGTTAATAAAATCACATCTATTTTGATTGCATGTTTCATTTATTTTCATAATTCAGTTATTATCTCTTTTAAATAAGATGTTTTTGTTATGGCACTATTCACAATAGCCAAGATATGGAATCAAACTAGATGTCTAACAACACATGAATGGATAAAGAGAATGTAGCCTATATATACCCTAGAATATTATTTAGTCATAAAAAATGAAACTCTGTCATTCATGACAACATGGATGGGACTGGAGGACATTATATTAACTGAAATAAGCCAGGAACAGAAAGTTAAACACTGCATATTCTCCTTCTCATGTGGAAGTTATAAAAGTCGATTTCATAGAACTAGAAAGTAGAATAGAGGATACTAGAAGCTGGGAAAGGTAGGGGGAAGGAAGGAATAGAGAGATTTTTCAGGGATATAAACTTACAGCTAGATAGGAGGAATAAGTTGTAGTGTTCTACTGTAGGATGACTATAGTTAACAATAACATATTGTTTCAAATAGCTAGAAGATATCAAATGTTCCCAGTGCAAAGAAATGATA
>NW_012148943.1:12359-12742 GCF_000956105.1 Propithecus coquereli
AAATCAATGCATGGTTTAGGCAAAGGCCAGATTGTTTTATGTTGAAATATCATCTTGCTATGTAAATTGTACATTCTTATAATTTTACTACTTTCTCATTGACTGCTACACATCTCTACCTGACACTTTAAGACTTGTTTGCTGCCTCATACCTTAAGACTTGTTTGAGATTCAGCCAAATGGACACTAAATAATTCATTGCCACACTTCCTGCATCTTGGAGGGAATAAAAAACCATAACGAAAGACTAACAAACAAAAATTTCCAGGAAAATGAGAAGTGCAAAATTTCACTCTAGAGGGTAGATATAAGATAAGAGTAGGGATGAGACAGGAAATTTTATTCAAAGCTACATAGAGCAAGGAGAGAAGAATGAAATTTTT
>NW_012148943.1:13029-13334 GCF_000956105.1 Propithecus coquereli
TAATCTCATAGGACAAAATTCGGAAAAAAGATATGAAGAATCAATGCAAAAATAATTGTACAAATGGCAATTATAGTTATTAAAGTTGTACAAATTCACTAGTAAATAGAAAATTAGAATTTCTTAATGAAATATCATTATTCACCCATCAGACTAGCAAATATTAAAATTATTGATTAGTTTTAGAGAAGATGTTGAAATTTTAGTCTCATACAAAATTACACCAGTGTGCAGTGTTGCAATTTTTGAGGCCATATTACAATACCTATCTAAATTTAATAGGGTATATCATTTGAGACAGCACT
>NW_012148944.1:0-335 GCF_000956105.1 Propithecus coquereli
GTACAGGATTTCTACTTTCATTGAATTATTTAAGTAGATTTGAGGAATTATTCACAATGTAATGATGAACAAAATTAGAAAATTTAGGATTATATAATATCTTATAGAACACAGAAGATGTTTAATTCTCCCATAATTTCACAATTATATTATAAATAATTTGTATAATTATGATAAAAAATAACTGGACAGAATCCAAGGACTTCTACACAAGGAACAGGGAAGTGAGCACACATCACTTGCATTTATTAGTAGAGATTTATTGTTTGAAGAAGTTACAACGTTTATCTCCTCTGATCAAACCTTTTCTTGAGCTTCTCAAGTTTAATGTAGCA
>NW_012148944.1:385-717 GCF_000956105.1 Propithecus coquereli
GAACATATACCAAATTTTGATAATCCACTCATGGATTGACGGGCACTTGGGTTGTTTCCACATTCTTGCAATAGTGAATTGTGCTGCCATAAACGCTCAGGGATGCCTTGTGAAAGCAGCGTATTTTGGAACTCATGCTGATGGTGTCTCTGTAGTTATTAATACTGTAATGTCTTGTGCTCTTTTGGGTAGATGCCTAATAGTGCTATTGCTGGATTGAATGGTATTTCTATTTAAACATTCCACGATAAGGACATCTGCACCCGAATGTTTATGGCAGCACAATTCACTATTGCAAGAATGTGGAAACAACCCAAGTGCCCGTCAATCCA
>NW_012148944.1:767-1306 GCF_000956105.1 Propithecus coquereli
ATTTCTATATAGAAAAATCAAAACTATTGGGTAGATTGAAGTAATTACATTTTTCTCTGCTCTGCTAACCCTCATTTTAGTCTGAAGAACACTCAAAATGATCCTGAATATTATATTAGCCTTGGGAGAAAACTAATTGAGATGTTTGGAAACCTCTGCTCAGTTTACAAAACACTGGATCACATGGTCATATGTTTTTCCTTGCTCACATCTCTTAATTTTACCTGTTCCTAATAGAGGTTGCTTAGGGCCTATTTAAGGCAAAAATAATACAGATACTTTCTTTCTATGAAGCAATTAGCTTAAAATAATTTCCTCATGTTTCCTTCTAAAAAATGTTGTGTCGCTAGCTAATATATTTTCAGATACCATAGCAATTTCATCCTGGAGGGGTAGTCTTACTCAGCATGGAAGTGTTCAAAGTGCTATTTAACTACTCCAGACACATAAGCTATATTTTATCCTCAAAAAGTTAAAATAAAAAAAAAAAGGCAAGGAGAAGCAAAAGGAAAAAAAAGAAAGAAGGAAAAGAGAAAAAA
>NW_012148944.1:1356-2671 GCF_000956105.1 Propithecus coquereli
TATGTATCCAAAATCTATCTTTTTTGACTGCCTCCGCTGCTTCCATATCTGAGTTCATATCAAAATTGTCTTTGACTGGGGGCCATTATAGAGACCTTCTATCTGGTCTCTCTGCTTTCTCCCTTTCTCCTTGTTGTCTATTATCTACATAGTAGCCAAAGTGATTATTTAAAAATCTAAGTCAGACCAAGTTCCTCCAATGTCTTCCCATCTTATATGGAATAAAATCTAAAGTCCTTACCATGCAAAGCCATATTGTATTACTTATTGATTGCTACATAACAAATTACCCTCAAAACTTATTGCCTTTAAACAACAATAACCATTTCTTATCTCACATGGTTTCTGTGCATCAGGAGTTTTGGCAAGACTGAGCTACGTGGGTCTGACTCAGGGTCTCTCATGAGTTGCATTCATGATGTCAGTTGCAGTCACCTGAAGCTCCCTCACTACTGGCAAGTTTGTGACGGGCAGTTGTCCTGGCTTATTCACATGGCTGGCAAGTTAAAGTAGGCTATTCCTGGCCATGTGGACCTCTTCTTATGAATTCTTGATTGTCCTCACAATATAACAGTTAACTTTCCCCAAAGCAAATGATTCAACAGTGAAGCAAAGTAGCTGCCTCAGCGTACTTTATTGGAAGTCACACACCATTTTTTCCACAATATCCTATTGGTTCCTTAAGTCATCCTCCTCAGTGTGGGTAGGGACAGCACAGGGCGTGGTTATCAGAGGCACGTATTAGCGCAGGCCATCCTAGAGGATGCTTATCTGATCCCATCTCTTATCATTCTCCTCACTCTACTTCCCACAGGACCTCTTTGCTCTTTCTCGAACATGTTATGTGCATTCTCACCTCAGGTCTTGCACCCCACCGTTCCCACTGCCAGGATCACTCCACAGACAGCCTCATGGCTCTCTCCCTCACTTTATGCAGGTTTTCGCTCACATGTAACCATATCACAGGGCCCTCTCCTGACCACTCCTCTATTTAAAAAGTAGCCCACACACTGTTCATGCTTTCTACTTCCTAACATGCTTTATTTTTCTTCATTAAACTTTTCACAACCCAACCTATCACATATTCATTTACTTATTGTCCATCTCTCCCTCTATGAATAAGGACATGGGTCATGGCCATACCCCCAGTGCCTAGAATACTTCCTGTATATAATAAGTGCTCACTAGGTATTTCTGAATGAATAAATGATAAATGAATTCTATATAACATCTAAACTAATTCCTAATGATATATAGCCAGAAAAATTATTCTTTAAGTTCATCCTCAACTCAGGCATGGTGAGTATTGCCTAGT
>NW_012148944.1:3765-4467 GCF_000956105.1 Propithecus coquereli
CATAATCCCCAATGTGATGGTATCTGGAAGTGGAGCCTTTGGGAGGTGATTAGGTCATGAGGGCAGAACCTCATGAATGGGTTTGGTGCCCTTGTAAATGTGACCCCAGAGAGCTTCTTTGTTCCTTCCACCATGTGAGGACACAGCAAGATCACGGCCATCTATGAACAAGGAAGAGCAGGCCCTTGCAGATACTGAATCTGCGGGCACCGATCTTGGACTTCCCAGCCTCCAAAACTGTAAAACATAAACGTCTATTGTTTACAAGCTACTCAATTTATGGCATTTTGTTGTAGCGGGCCAAAAGGACTCAGACACATAGTCTTTGGCAATGCATGCAGAATAATTGGGAAATAGCATTTGTATCTGCAGATCTCTAGTATAAGCAAGAGTTCAGGAAAATTAAATAGAAATTATCTTTTAATAATTTGTAGGTTCTTATTTTATAAGGCCCTCATAAACTTAAAAACAAAAATACTCTTTAAAATAGAAGAGGGGCACAAATCTTTGTAATGATTATAGTACTAAATTTAAAAATAATCTTGAGGCTGTACTAACTTATTAGTAGCAATAATAGCTATCTTCATTATCTACGATGAATATTTACGGAATGTTCACTGAATGTAGGGAATTTTGCCCCTTAGAAAACCCTTTATCATCGAGTGATTTTCCAAGATGAGCTAGGCAGTGTATCCAAATCCC
>NW_012148945.1:0-356 GCF_000956105.1 Propithecus coquereli
ATTATTTTTGCAGTTTTTTAATAAATCTAAAGTTACTCCAAAACAAAAAGTCTATTTTAAAAAATCATAGCAGTAGAATCTGATATTTACGAGCACGAGGGTGAGAGTCAGACGGATCTCAGTTTGGCTCTTGGACCTATATTGCAGGCTGGCTCAGCCCTCACCAGCTCTGTGGCCTTGAGCAAGTCACTGGACTTAGGAAGCCTCAAGTTTTTCATCTGTTAAATGGGAATCATAGTACCTCCCACCTCATAAGATTGTTGTGAAGATTCACCAAGTTAAAACACATAAAGTACTTAAAACTGTGCCCAATACCTAAGACGGGCCCATTGGGTGATGCCTATTTTCACCCTCAG
>NW_012148945.1:2946-3573 GCF_000956105.1 Propithecus coquereli
ACTTGCACTACTCGAGGAAAATTATCCCACAATTCTTTATAAAATCTCCCTTTTCTTTCTAATTCCTCTACCCACTCCCCACCTCCAAAATGAAGTCTCTCTTTACTCAACCCCCATGTCATGTTTTGCCTGTCCTCTCCTCCCTCTTCCCCTCTGGTCCTTTGTTGTGTAGCTCTGCAGAGCCTCTTGGACCTGTCCCTGTGCAGAACACTGTGAGGAAGCCGGGACGTGCCTCCAGCTCATCAACACCAAGACTCAGGCTCAGGAAAATAATCGTCCAACATGTCATCCCATTGAAATGCCTCTGCAATGTTTTCGAGCCAGTTTCTCTGACAGATTACAGGGAATCTAGTTTGGGTCTCTTTGTCTATAACTGAGTCCTGACATAACACCTGTCACTTCCGCTTGCAAATCATTGGCAGGAACCAGTCAATAGCCCCGCTCAACCACAAGGGGGCCGGGAGGAATCCTGCTAGGTACCCCCAAGATGAGACAACAGGATGTGCTTGACAAATACAGCTAATGCCTATCATGGCATCAGTTTCCCCACAATATGTGACATTTGTAAAAACATGGTGTTTACAAGTGGAATTAAAAAAAAAAAAAGAGGTAGAATTTATTTCAGCC
>NW_012148945.1:5488-5833 GCF_000956105.1 Propithecus coquereli
CAAATTGAACAGAGCACTGAGGTCAGGGATCTTTTCCAGGTTTTAAAATTCCCCCAGGCACCGTGCAGGTGGTGAGCCCCAGCTAATTACCATCCGTCTCCAACGCCCAATTTCCTTTTGCTGCCGCAACTCCACGCCAGGGGTCCAGGCTTTAGGCTCATCAGCTACAGCAGACACCGGGACCTGTGCATAAGTAATTCTGACCACTGAGTCGTGTGGGTGAATTCATAAAATGAATTTGTGTGAACTTCAGGAGAAAACATGAGCGCACAAATTGATAATTTATAAGTGGGAGTTTGGCAGATGTTTTCAGAGCTGTCTACGGCAGAAAAACACCGGGGGATG
>NW_012148945.1:8908-9269 GCF_000956105.1 Propithecus coquereli
CTTTTTTTATAGTCCCTCCCAATTCGGACTTCTAAACTTAAGATCTAGAAGAGCAATGGAGGGTAAGGGGGTTTGATGCTGAAGTCAAACTGCCTCAGTTGAAACATTTGTTTCCACTCGTTAGCTATAATTTTCCTTTCTATATGTATTTCTTTACCTGAAAGTTGGGGAAATAATAATACCTAACCATATCAGTCAGGAACTAGCTAGAAAAACAAACCATACCAGGTATTCTAATTGTGGGGATTTATTATGGGGAATTTATCATGGAGAATTAGTCATACTCAGGGTCCACTAGGGTTTATTGGTGATAATACAATTGTCAAGGTCCTGGCACATAGTTAGTGCTCTAAAAAATATA
>NW_012148945.1:10136-14711 GCF_000956105.1 Propithecus coquereli
TTCGAAAATGTATTTGAACATAGAATCAATTTTGCAAAGTACAACTGTTAATATACCATAACTATTCCTTTTTTTCATTATTTTTTAAGAGATGGTTCTCATTCTTGCCTAGGCTGGAGTGCAGTGGTGTGATCATAGCTTGCGGCAGCCTCAAACTCCTAGGCTCAAGACATCTTCCTGCCTAAGCCTCCTCAGTCATTGGGTTGACAAGCGTGAGCCACTACGTCTGGTTTCATAGCATTCTTGAAAGCACAGTTTGAGATACATTGCTCTAGATCAGTTGAGCCTTGACTATGACACCCAGCTATTTTCCTACTTGAAGAAAGATGAAAAAATAAAAAAGAATTGGAAGGTAATATCTTTACAAAAAAAATCTTATATATCTTTATATTGTTATATTATTAGGCCTTAGTTACAACCTTGAGAGAATCATAGAATCTTGTCTCTGAGAAGGAATCTTAAGGACTGTGCAGTCCGGGGAGTGATTACTGATTATGTTCATATTCACGAGCCCCTTTGAGAATCTGATGAAAATAGCTCACTCTCATCCCAGAAAAATACACCTACGTGTAAAAGTTGCAACGAGTTCACAAACCTCTTGATGAACACTCATGGACCACAATTTTTAAATGCCCTACTTTCTAATCTGCCATGACCATTATACATATTGAAGATACTTAGGTTCCAAAAATCATACAGTTTTTGAGGTCAAAGCCAAGATAAGAATTTAGGAATTCTGACAACTTCCTTGCCTGTTTTCGAATTCTAGCTAGCCAAAAATTATTTTTATGTCATCATTTTTAGACTTTTTCAAATCTCTTTGATCCTCCAAAACTGCTAATAGAGTTGATTGGCCTTAGCTCAGGCAACCACAAAAGATAATGGGGTTGACTAGTGTTTTCCTAATGCCCCAGAGAGTGGCTCTCAGATTAATTTCCTGCTAGTGTTGTACTGTAATTGTGCCACCATGGCCATAAATCAATTTTTCTACATTAATTTCTAGCTAGTGAAGTAAATTAACAACCATATTCTGGACCTCCTATGACATGCAAAGTACAAATAAATAAGGATTCAAAAGCCTGACTTTGGTCATAAATTCCAGAAGAGAAATGGCATGAGATGTTCTTAGTATGCTTCTTTTTAAACAAGTTCGATGACTATTGCTGAAAAGATATTCATAATAAGTAGAAAATATTGCTTGTGATAATTACCAACAAAGCTTTATTTATGTATCTGTGTGTATGTAGACAGATATATAGGTAGATAAATAGATAGATAAATAGATAAAAAAGTGACAATGTGTAGCCATTAAATATTTTGATGTTTATAAAATGTCAGAACCATGGACAGCACTCATGAATGCTAATGAATGAAAATTACACACATTTACTCAAAATTGAGACCATAAAATGAATTTATTAAGCAGAACATAGGATGGCATTTTCCCATCATGGACTGATATTTCAGTATTGCTTTAAAATCTCAGTTTAGGGGAAAAGTCCTGAGAAAATGCAACACCCTCCAAATATAACTCGGTGCAATGTACATTCTGCCTGTACATTGTTAACATTTATTAATTGTTAACCAAGTGCCAGGTACCCAACTAACTACTGTATACATAGTTTTTCTATTTAATCGTCACGGCACTCAAAGGAGATGGGTATTTATCACTCTCTTTTAACAGATAAGATTCAATAACGGCTCATAGTCATATGGCTAGGAAGTGCTGGAGCTTGGATTTGAACCCTTGACTGTTTGGTTCTAGATTCGAAGCTCCTAACCATCATACCTGGTATATGAATCCCTCCTCACAGACATCTACAAGCCTCCACTGCCTGTTGGTAGCCACTGGCCGTTCTGTAACTATTGTTGCTAAGGCCAAATGCGAGCTCCTGTTTCACATTTTTATTTTCCCTACATTTGTTAATATAATCGGGCAGTTTTGTTGAAAAATATTCTTTTTAAAAACCAGCTAATGTTTCCACTTCATTCAAACCCTTCATCCAATATTCATCACCCTGGGTTTTCTTCATCCATCCATTCATTTACCATGTGTGCATATATTATAAAGGACGCTAAGCAAAGAAAAGTTGGGTAAAAGACCAATTAGTACAACACAGCTTAAAAATGCCAGTGTGCGGGTTACAGGATCACAGGAAAGGTTTATCCAAATCGCGCTGATTTATAGGATGGAATTTTGAAGGAAGTGCTGCTGCCTGAGCTGCATTTTGAAGGATGGTAGGAATTCGCTGATAAAGAAGGGCTTGGGGGTGGGAGTTGAGAGCAGGCATCGTGGACAGAGGGCACAATCTGCACGAAGCCTAAACTAGCCGGGTGAATTATGCAAATTATAAATAGTTCAGAGCAAACTGAACTATTTGGCACTGGAGCCTGGGTACCCTGGATGTGTCTGCTTATATGCATGAACCAGCCAAAGCCCTAGGATGGTGCCCAGAAGTTCACTTGGGGCCCCAGCTTCTCTCTTTCTGTCTGTCTCTCTATTATGAGATGAGTGTGTGATGTATGTGTATGTTTATTTTGTGAGTATGTTTTGAGAATATGTGTGTGTTGTGAATATGTGTGTGTTGTCAGTATATGCGCACGTGTTGTATGTGTGTGTGCAGCACCTGCTGAAAAACTCCTCTCGTGCCCTTGTTTCTTGCAGAGAGCTCTGCCTCATCCTCTGAACCTCTTCTGGCTTCTTCCTCTTTGTTGAGGAAGACGCTGGGAAACCTCCTTCACGGTTCTGCACACTCTTTGCCATCACTGTACTCTACCCTTCCTCCTTGAGAGAAGCAAATGGGGTGAACAGACTATGACTATTACCAAAATGAAGTATGCTAGCCACTGTGGACCCTTTCACGGGTAGTGCATCCGCAGCAATGAAAAAAGATGTCTCTAAATGTCCTTGTTCAAGATTCCTTTGATCAGAAATTCTTTGCTTGTTTAATTTTAAATTTCTACCAAAGGATAGAGAGAAACTGGCTCCTGAATAACCCCAATGAAATGAAAGATTTGGGATTAGAAGTCATTATGTGCCTCAAAAGTGTCACAAGCAGGCAGGACACTCCACCCAAACCCGACCTCTTGGCTCTAACAGTCTTGACCAATCCACCGAGCTGTGTATTTTGTGTTCATTCCCATGGACAAGGGGCTGCCCTAGCCCTGTGAGCAGAACTCGACAGACCACCAAAGAATCTCACCCTGAGTGGAGCACTGTCACATCTATATGTAATTTGCATAGGGAAGAATCTGCATATGGCACTCTGTGATATTATGTCTCCTTGTAGTCTACAATTTCTCTCTGCAGGTCCATCAAGATACAGTTGGATGCAAAGAGAAGAGGCATCCTCAAGTTCAGCAAATCCTAAGACTACCCCATGAACTCTGTCCCTCTTCCTACGTACATACATACATAGCCTTTTGAAATTGAAGACTTCCATGGGGACAGAGAAGCCCAGGACACAGCTACCTTCTTGAATGATTAAAAACACACCTATGGGGGGGGGCAAAAAATAAAAAATCCCATTTAGTCATGTATGCCTATGAAGATTCTTCTGGGTCTGAGTTCACACTTTTCATGAAAATCTCAGAGGGTTTGGTGTCCTCTACAAGGTTAAGAACCCCTGGTTAAAAGATATCTTTAGGGATGGAAAAAAAAATTACTTCTTCAGAAAAAAGCAGCTATGCATATGTCATCTCCCCTCAGATAAGTTTGATGCTAATTGCTCATTCAGGTATGAATGCCTTCCATCTGACACCACTGCTGCTTCCTGATGTAGCTGCAAGTTTAGTGATTTTACTACCTATGCAAAGAGGTGCTTGCTGCCTCCAGCAAAAGACGTGAGCTATTTATTGCCTCACTTTGCAGATGCTGCTGGAGATCACATTTAACAATACAAATATCACAGAATTGTCTTTGGGTGTCACAAGCTGCCAAAGTGTAGCTCAAACCAGACCCTGATAACATACTTTACAAAACTCTCTGCTAGTGATTTCATACCCATTCTGGGCTTAATTAGACCGGGCTGAAATAGAAGCTGGCTTTTAGCAGTTGCACCCTTTTGTTAATATCTAAACAGGAATGTTTATCTCCTGGCTTGTGACTTATTTACAAGTATGTATAATCGCAGCATTTTATTACTGAAAACAAACTTCAGCATCTACTCCAGTCTGTAAAAATGCAGTAAGTAGCTCTATTCGAGATGAAGATGTACCCCAAAATAAATGGAATATAGTCTTCCCTAAGCATTAATCTTTCATTATGGGAGGGAACACACACACTTACATGCACACACCACTTCTAATCCTTGCTTTGTGCTGAGTTAGCTCTAGGAATATCTAAAACTTTCCCGGTTTGCATTTGGAGATGTCCACCAAGTGGGAGGGTTATTGTAATGTCCAGTCTGTTTTGCATTGCTGTAGTAGAATACCTGAGGCTGGGTAATTCATAAAGGAAAGAGGTTTACTTGGCTCTCAGTTCTACAGAGTGTATAAGAAGCATGGTGCTGGCATCTGCTTCTGGTGAGGACCTCAGGAAGCTTCCACTCATGGTGGAAGGCAAAGGAGGAGCAG
>NW_012148946.1:0-655 GCF_000956105.1 Propithecus coquereli
ACCTTTACTAAATATAGGATGTCAATTATGCATCAAATTTACTTCAACATTACATATGGTTATATCCAACACAGAGAATGGTTATTCTAAAACAATTGTCTTCATTGAACTTCTAAACATGGACAAATATGCACCCTTAATATTTTAAAATTAAAAAATATTTTTTTAAATTCTCACAACAACCATTGGAAACAGTGTTATATTAAGTTTATTGATAGAGAAATGAAATCTCAGAGAACTTGAGAATATTATCTAACCTCTTGAATGGAAAATGCAGAATTCAGCTCAGGCATATCTGACTCCAGGTCTATAGTTTTTGAGCTACTCGTGCTGCTCATCGTTTTTCACTCTCTTATAATTGCAAAAGAATCTTGACTGTAGTAGTCATTCAAGTCCACTTAGTTCAGTTATCTATATTTAATAATCCCCAAAGTCTTCCCTTTTTCAGCATTTTATGAGATAACAAAACTTTAATTGAGAATGCAAAGAATGAATAATCCTGCATATAACTAAGGCACATAGGGATATGTGTACAGATATTACTATATATTTGAATGCATTAAACAAATGGATAGTATATATCATACACATAATGTTTATGATAATCATTCAATAGATAACACTGATCACCTGAATAAACTTTCATGCCCTTTTA
>NW_012148946.1:3030-5016 GCF_000956105.1 Propithecus coquereli
CGTAAGCTAGTATAATAATAATAAGCTTTCTTTGATTATAATTAACTCTATTTAATAACATATCTACTCTTCATAGATTTATGTCTAAATGATAAAACATTTTACCCTCATATCTGGAAGTTTCTAATTGCAGATTAATATAGGAATATGTTCCAAGACCCCCAGTGGATGCCTGAAACTGCAGATAGTTTCAAACCAGATTGCCATCAATCAGAACACGTTTGTTTCTGTTCATGTCTTCCATCCACAAATTTAATGACTTTTCATCTTATCATTTATCATGCTCTGTGGCTGTAACTTTCACAGTTTGAGGTGTGACAGCAAAACTAGCATGAATTTCTTTTTCCTTCTTCACAATGTTGTCAGCTGTCGGGACCAGATGTCAGGTCCCCATGGTCCCTGGTTCTTGGTTCCCAGTACCAATGAATGGTTACTGGTACCGTGCTGACGGAGCAAATGAGCAGACCAAGCAGATGCAAGAAGGCAAAGTGCCCCCGTTTATTAAAGCACAGTACATTCCAGAGAAGGAATGGGGCAACCCCTGTGAGTGGAGGAGACCCTGAGTTTAACAAGATTTTCCCTTTTATGCTGATTCCCTAATTTTAGCTAAGTGAAGGGTGGAATATTGATAGTTTTTCTTGGAAAAAAGTGGAGAATTCCTGGAATGGTGAATCCTCCCCTTTTCTATCCTTGTCAGGCAATTTCTGGGGATTGCCATGGTGTCTGTAAACTGTCAAGGCACCGATAGGTGTGATTTTCACTATGTTAATGAGGGTAGGTCACTTGAGGATACTGTCACCTTACTTGTACACATGCTCCAGAGACCCTCTTTTGTGGCCTTGGTCATATCTCCATTTTGTGGCCTCTCTACCTCTTTCTGGTTGGTCAGTCCTTGGAGACCCCTTATCATAGACCAAATATCTCATCAGTCCTTGGGGACCCCTTGACACATCATCTGTTCCTTCTTGGAAGCCCCCCTCCTGGTCAATTTGTTCCTCCTAGTAGACAAAGCATCTCCTAACATCATCTACTTCTCAATAGAAACTCCTAGACAGAGCATCTGTTCCCCTTCCTCCTTGTCCCACCTAACAATATCACAGAGAGAGCTTCATTCTTACTGCAGATCTTAGCATACAATTGTTTTCTTTCCTTATTCGGTGGAAAACTTTCGCCTTTTCACTTAAAGGGAGTACCTTACAGCTTCCCTTTGGCATATCCAAACTGCCAACATCACTACTCTTGCTCTTTGGGGCCACCACTAAGTAAAATAAGGATTAATGGAACACAAGCAATGCCGTGCTGTTACTGCGACAGCGGATCTGGTCACCGGGACAGCCGCTAAGTGACTGACTCGTGGGGAGCCTGCGCAGCACGATGCTCCGGACAAAGGGAGGACTCACGTCCCGGGCAAGACAGAGCAGGGTGGTAAGAGATTTCATCACCCCACTCAGAACAATGTGCAATTTAAAACTCATGAGTTATTTCTGGAATTTTCCATTTAATATTTTCAGACGGCAGTTGAATGCAGGTAACTAAAACTGCAGAAAGCAAAGCCCTGAATAAGAGGGACTGTAGTAGTTATTGCCCAAGGAAGAAGTAAAAAAAAAAAAAAACAAAAACAAAAAACCAAAGCCTGACTTAAGATTTTTAGCAAAAATGTTTTTTATGTAGGCAATGGTTTTGCAGTTGCAATATATGCAATTCTACGTTCCCCATCTCCAGGTATATTTTAGCAATAATTATAACATAAAGTCTAAATAAAGTCTAAATCCATCAATAAAATTAAGATATGATTCCACATGCTCTTTTATTTTATGAATCTGACATAATAGAATTTAGGCTTCATACAGATATGTTTGGAACCCTATGGACCTAAACAATTTAATTTCTAATTAATACTAACTAGATGCTGTTGCAGTAGAATGTAGCAAGTAGACTACTTCATTTTTGTTAATTTTTAATTTTTTAGAATTTTTTTATTGATAT
>NW_012148946.1:6957-7784 GCF_000956105.1 Propithecus coquereli
TGGAATAATGATTAGCTTACAGTAGAGACCAAAGGGAAATCGGTAGACTGTAGATAAAGCTGAAAATTTGTGTTGCGTTCATAAAGAGAAAGCTCTTGAATACCAAAACAAGGTATTTGAATCTTACTCTTTGGACCTTAGGACCATTGCAAATTTTAGGAGGGGTGAAATAGCCAGATCTTAATTTTTGGAAGGTAACCAAGAAACTGTGAAGGATAAAGGGACGGGAAGAGGACTAAGCTCGTGGCAGATGAACAGTAGGAAACGTGGGGAAACGAAGTGAGAAGTGGCAAGGGCTGAACTGGGACGGTGAGAGCGGAAATGGTGAGAAAACGAAGGCAAGAGACACTGTGGAAGCGGAAGGGATGAGACTGGAAACCGGTTAGATGAGGAAGGCAAAAGAAGATAAGATGATTTGGAATTCTGAGATTTCAGACATGTGGCACTGAGAGTATGATGATGTCTTAAAATTAAACGTGAAACACATGAGGGAGACTAGATTTGGGAAGATGAGGAGTTTGTCTGGATACGAAACATTTGATCTGCTTCTGAAAAGATTCATAGTACAGAGTTCCAGCTGAAAACTGGACATGTGGATCTGGGGTTAAGGAGAACACACCCAGAATTAATACATTAGTCAAGTTCTCCAGGGAAACAGAACCAGCAGGAGATACTTACGTATTCATTCCCTCCTGTCCTTACTTACACCTGCAAACCCTAGCTAACTATAATGTTTTCTAAGAAACTCTCCCCAATTCTCTAAGTCAGAATGGTTGTCTTTCTCCTCTTTTCTTCATTTATACTTCATTTGCATCTCTGCCATGGTA
>NW_012148946.1:12522-13095 GCF_000956105.1 Propithecus coquereli
AAGAAGAGAAAGACAAAGGGGTAGAAAGCTTATTTAAAGAAATAATAGCAAAAAACTTTCCAAATTTGGTGAAAGATATAAATATTCAGGTACAGGAAGGTCAAAAGACTCCAATCAGATACAATCCAAACAAGACTACACTAAGACATGTTATAATCAAACTGTCAAAAATAAGGACAAAGAGAGGATCCTGAAAATCACCAAGAGAAAAGAAATAAATAATGTATAAAAAATAATCAGTAAGGCTAGCAGTGGATTTCTCAGCTGAGACCTTACAGGCCAGGAGAGAATGAGACGATCTATTCAAAGTGAAGGGAAAAAAAAAAAAAAAAATCTGTCAACCTGGAATACTGTGCCCAGCAAAACTGTCCTTCAGACATAAAAACTTTCCCAAACAGACAAAAGCTTAGGGAGTTCATTACCACCAGACCTGTCTTAGAAGAAATGATAGAGTTCTTCAAGCTGAAAGAAAAGAATGCTAATTAGTAACATAAAAATATATGAAACTATAAAACTCATCAAATTCAGAATATTCTAATACTGTATTGGTGGTGTGTAAGTCACTTACATCTT
>NW_012148946.1:16085-17475 GCF_000956105.1 Propithecus coquereli
CAATAAAGTGTCTAGATAGTGCGCAGTTGCAGGTCTCAGGCTCAGACAGGCCGGGGTGTAAAGCCAGCTCTGAATGATCAAATGCATAGGCTTTGCATTTGCAAAGGGCCAACTGTGGTACCATCTCAGAGAGAATATTCCTGACCACCTTATCCAAAATAGCACCTTGTGTCCCTCTCTACCCCTTTAAGCAGCTTACTTGTCATCATAACACTTAGCATCATCTGACATTTCATTACATATTTATTTCCTTATCGCCTGTCTCACCCCACAGGAAGGGGGGGACTTTTGTTCACCGCTGTACCCTGACGCCTGTAACAGTGGCTAACATGTTATAGATACCCCAAAACGTGTGTTAAGCAAATGAATGCTACTGTTGAATGACTCGTAATCAGTGTACAGGGAGAGACAGGATACTCACTGTGCCTTAGAGTGCCGGGCAAGAGGGCGCCAGTGAGCAGGACTGACAGCTCCCTCTTCACCGAGCTTGCAGTCTCCATGCAAAGATCCTCTCACTTTCATCCATGCTAAGACACCTGAAAGTAAAATGGAGATTTCTCTCCACTCTTTAACATTAGGTTGTTTTCATTTATTTGCGCAAAGACAAATGTTTTTTCCAAAATTTTTAATTTTTTCAGTATGTGTGGTCATCAAAAGAGACTGAAGTGAAAATATATTCTACTACAATCATTTGTTAAAGTACGACTGGTTCAGTGGAAACAGAAAACACAACTAGATTTGAAACACCATTTACTCCCAGGTGACAATTATGTTGTTAGATTTACTCAGTTAAGTTCATGTATCATTTCCATTTTTATTCTACATCTTGCCATAAAACCCACAGGGTCTAAGATGCATAACACAGGTTATGTTGTATGTGGTTAAGTTTGCAAACTGGAGGAGGCCAAGTCTGCATGATTCTTAACTGATTAATTTGGTCTCTATAAGCAAATAAACACCAAGTGTACTGTCTACGGGGGAATCCTAAGGGGTAAAGCAACTGCTTCCACGCGTGTGCGCTGCAGCTACCAGGATGCTTCACAATGTCAGTCACAGTGGGAGAGATGATGCACTCAATAACGCTTCTCTCAAAGGTCATGGGAAACTTTTTTATCATAAATGGTACCCTAAATCAATGTTTGCAACGTGTTCTTCATAAATCGGCTTTGAGAGCGCCCTGTTGCTTAAATAATAGACAATGTGAGTTGTACACTTACCAAGACAATCATTCTTCTTTTTATCATTAGTTAAGTTTCAACATCATAATTATTCTGGCACTAGTTCAATAGAAGCTCTTTTTCCTTTAGGTGAGGTGTGATACTTAAATGTTACTGAATTGTAGCAATCATAAAATTAAGAGAAATATTGTATACTGGCAACCCATAATATT
>NW_012148947.1:0-303 GCF_000956105.1 Propithecus coquereli
TGATATATATACACCATGGAATGGAAGTGGGGAGGTTGGGAGAGGGCTCATCAAAAATTACCTATTGGGTACAATGTACACTATTCGGGTGATGGATACACTAAAAGCCCTTGCTCCACCACTATATACTTCATCCATGTAACAAAAAACGCCTATACTCCCTAGAAAGGCTTATGTAACATTATCAGCAAAAAACTTACTGTAATGTCATGTCTATGCTAAGATTGTAACTATATGAAAATTAGATAACCTATTGACAGTAATTTGAAAGGAAACATTAATACAGCTGATTTTTACAATGGC
>NW_012148947.1:5830-6708 GCF_000956105.1 Propithecus coquereli
AGCTGGGACTACAAGGAGTGCATCACCACAACTGGCTAATTTTTCTATTTTTTATAGAAAAATTGCTCAGGCTGGTCTCAAACTCTTGGCCTTAAGCAATCCTCCCACTTCAGCCTCTCAAAGTGCTAGGATTACAGGTGTAAGCTACCATGCCCAGCCTAACCAGCTCTTTTGATTTGACAATATGTTTTGAAAATATAGCCATATGGTTTAATATTAGATATTATGGTTTTCAATGACTGTGCAGAATTTCATGATTGAATCAACTATAATTTATGTAGTTACTATGTTTATATATACACTTAAATTGTTCTTATCTTTCATGATTATGAAAAACATGGTAAGTATTCTCACAACTGCACCTTTGTGCATCTGATTTTGTCTTTGGGATAAAATATGATACTTTAAAGGCATTTGGTATATGTGGGAGGGAATATATTATCTATGCTCTTGGATCCTTCAGGGACAGCCAATGCCCTTCTGCCAGTTGAAGAATTTGGATGAGGGTTTGAGAACCATGGCTCTATGGGACCATAATAGGATAATTTTAGAATTTTTTTTACCTGTATTTGAACAATAAACCCTTTTTTGGTGTAAGAATTCACAGATTTTCAGAAAATAAATCATGTTGTTGAAGTTTAGAGAAGTAGCTTCCAAATCTTTTTATACTGAATTCTGATGTACTTTAGAAAGTGAGAAAGCCCTAATCAAGTAGGCTGAGGTGGTGGTCATGTTAATAAGGTAGGTAGGATCAATGAAAAGATACCCAGGGTCTTATTCAGGCTTTATTGGCATGGAATCAAAGAGGTGTGCATTCATTCATCATTTAAACAACAATTTTTAATTGAACATTTACTATGTGACAGGCACTATTCTAG
>NW_012148947.1:8261-8689 GCF_000956105.1 Propithecus coquereli
ATCTTAGAGAAAAAGCTTTAAATTTTTTTAGCTGTTGAGAATAACATTAGCTGTGGTTTTGTCATATATGGCCTTTATTGTGTTGAGGTACATATATTCTATACCTAATTTGTTGAGAGTTTTTTGTCTTAAAAGGATATTGAAGGGTAATGTTGGCCTAATTCAGTTTGGAGGCAGAATTGTTTTTTCCCCAGGGGATCTCAGTCTTTTATCTCTTAAAGCCTTCAACTGATTGCATGAGGCCCACCCACATTATGGAAGGTAATCTGTTTTACTTACAGTCTGCTGATTTAAATGTTAAGATCTTCTAAAAAATATCTTCACATCTATACTGTGTTTGACCAAACATCTGGGCACTGCAGCCTAGCCAAATTATCACATAAAATAAACCATCACACTATGTAAATGCCCATTCAAACCTTGTTCCT
>NW_012148947.1:9004-10682 GCF_000956105.1 Propithecus coquereli
TTTGTTAAATGATTAAAACACTTATTTTCTTTAGTAGGTTAAACATTCCCTCTGAGATTTTGTTTAAACTTGAAATTTGCCTAGCAAAAGAATTTTAAAGAAACTAATGCTGAGTGAGGCCATAAGACCAAGATGGAAAGAACTTGAGACTTTAGCATTTTTGAAGATTAGTGAACAAAGGGATTGGGGACCTCATGATTCAGTATGTAAAATTGCACTTAATCCACATTTTGAGTATTGTACTCTAACCTCATTTGTGCCCTGGGAACCCAAATCCAGCATATTTGAATCAGCCTCTCCAGAGGTAAATTACTAGGTTTCTGCAGGAGTGGTAGAAGAATAAAACCTTTCTGGTGGGGTTTGAGGGTGACATTTTTTTTTTTTTTGTAAGGACATTGAAACAATGTTGCTTTCTAAACTATATATACCTCTTCTTTCAGAGTTATGTGGCTTTTACAATTTTTGAGCGTTTCTGGGCTTTTGTAGCAGATGCTTTCTTGTAGGGCTTGTCCAGAGGTAGCTTGAATTTTAGATTCATTTGGGTTACAAGAGAGTTACCACATGTCCATTTGCTTTCCATCTTCCACAGTTTTGTATCCTTTCCTGTTATCTTTGCCTCTATGGGTATTTGATTTAAAATGCACTTTATTGTCATTTTAGTAGTGATTAACTAGAAGTGGTAACCAGATTTTATTTATTTATTTATTTTGAGATAGGGTCTCACTCTGTCACCTGGGCTAGAGTGTAGCTCACTGCAACCTCAAACTCCTGGGCTCAAACAATCCTGCCTCAGCCTTCTGAGTAGCTGAGACTACAAGGAGTGCATCACCACAACTGGCTAATTTTTCTATTTTTTATAGAAAAATTGCTCAGGCTGGTCTCAAACTCTTGGCCTTAAACAATCCTCCCACTTCAGCCTCTCAAAGTGCTAGGATTACAGGTGTAAGCTACCGTGCCCAGCCTAACCAGCTCTTTTGATTTGACAATATATTTTGAAAATATAGTCATATGGTTTAATATTAGATACTATGGTTTTCAATGACTGTGCAGAATTTCATGATTGGATCAACTATAATTTATGTAGTTACTATGTTTATATATACACTTAAATTGTTCTTATCTTTCATGATTATGAAAAACATGATAAGTATTCTCACAACTGCACCTTTGTGCATCTGATTTTGTCCTTGGGATAAAATATGATACTTTAAAGGCATTTGGTATATGTGGGAGGGAATATATTATCTATGCTCTTGGATCCTTCAGGGACAGCCAATGCTCTTCTGCCAGTTGAAGAATTTGGATGAGGGTTTGAGAACCATGGCTCTATGGGACCATAATAGAATAATTTTAGAATTTTTTTTACCTGTATTTGAACAATAAACCCTTTTTTGGTGTAAGAATTCACAGATTTTCAGAAAATAAATCATGCTGAAGTTTAGAGAAGTAGCTTCCAAATCTTTTTATACTGAATTCTGATGTACTTTAGAAAGTGAGAAAGCCCTAATCAAGCAGGCTGAGGTGGTGGTCATGTTAATAAGGTAGGTAGGATCAATGAAAAGATACCCAGGGTCTTATTCAGACTTTATTGGCATGGAATCAAAGAGGTGTGCATTCATTCATCATTTAAACAACAATTTTTAATTGAACATTTACTATGTGACAGGCACTATTCTAG
>NW_012148947.1:16001-17186 GCF_000956105.1 Propithecus coquereli
CATATAGCCATATAATCTTTGACAAAGCAGACAAAAACATACACTGGGGAAAAGAATCCTTATTCAATAAATGGTGCTGGGAAAATTGGATAGCCACTGAAGAAGACTGAAACAGTATCTGCACCTCTCACAAAAATCAACTCACTATGGATAAGAGACTTAGATTTAAGGCATGAAACTATAAGAATTCCAGAAGAAAATGTTGGAAAAAAACTTAAAGACATTGGCCGAGGGAAAGAATTTATGAAGAAGTCCCCAAAGGCAATCACTGCAACAACAAAAAATAAATAAATGGGACCTGATTAAATTAAAAAGCTTCTGCACAGCCAAGGAAACTATCATGAGAGCAAACAGACAACCTATAGAATGGGAGAAAATATTTGCATGCTACACATCCGATAAAGGGCTGATAACTAGAATCTATACAGAACTCAGGAAAATCAGCAAGAAATAATCAAACAACTCCATTAAAAAATGGGCAAAGGACATGAATAGAAACTTTTCAAAAGAAGATAGACGAATGGCCAACGAACGTATGAAAAAATGCTCAACATCTCTAATCATTAGGGAAATGCAAATTAAAACCACAATGAGATATCACTTAACTCCAGTGAGAATGGCCTTTATCAAAAAGTCCCAAAACAATAAATGTTGGTGAGGATGCAGAGAGATAGGCACACTCATACACTGCTGGTGAGACTGCAAACTAGTACAACCTCTGTGGAAAGTAATGTGGAAATACCTCAAAGAGCTACAAGTAGAACTACCATTTGATCCAGAAATCCCATTACTGGGCATCTACCCAAAGGAAAAAAAGACATTCTGTAAAAAAACACATCTGTACTCGAATGTTTATAGCAGCACAATTCACAACTGCAAAGATGTGGAAACAACCCAAGTGCCCATCAATACTCAAGTGGATTAATAAAATGTGGTATATGTATACCATGGAGTTCTACTCAGCCACAAAAAACAATGGTGAACTAATACCTCTTGTATTATTCTGGATGGAGCTGGAGCCCATACTACTAAGTGAAGTATTGTAAGAATGGAAAGACAAGCACCACACATGTACTCACCATCAAATTGGTATTAACTGATCAACACTTAAGTGCAAATATGGAAGTAATGTTCACCGGGTGTTGGGAAGGTGCGGGGGGAGGAGGGGAGGGGTATATTCACACC
>NW_012148948.1:0-359 GCF_000956105.1 Propithecus coquereli
AGACGGTGATATTGATGATCCTGACCCTGTGTAGGCCTAGGCTACTGTGTGTGTTTGTGTCTTGGTTCTTAACAAACATGTTTAAAAAGTAAAAATAGAAAAAGCTTATAGAATAAGGATATAAAGAAACTATATTTTGTGCCTCTGTTATGTTACTTTGCAATTTAGCATAATCAAAGCCCATTCAGAATATTTGTAATAAATTCAAGCTCTCTCCCTACAACCACTCTTCTTTTGCCCCAGGACTGCATATAAGTGTGGAAAGAGGACTGTATTATTGTCATCCTCAACAATATTATCATTGTCATAATAGCTAACACGACACACTTCTTTTAAAAGTGCCTTACATATATTAGGTC
>NW_012148948.1:2939-3361 GCF_000956105.1 Propithecus coquereli
TGTGATGTGCAGCTCAAGTTACATAAGAAATTTAACATTAAGCTTACTCACTAAATAGAGAGCTGAGGTTAACCCCTGAGGGAAGCAGTATTTATTCTAACAAGTTGCATGCCATTTGAAGAAGATTTTATCTTACAAGGAAAAATTTACATGCTAAAAATATCTAGATAAACATTCTTCAAAGGCAGATTTTCTTAAACACAATTTCTTTGGAACCTGCAGGATGATATAAATTTTTTCACTTACACATCTTGACTTTGAATAAATATTTCTAAGCCTACCTAAATAACTGTGGCACTAGTGAAATCAGATTACCGTCCTGTAACAAGATAACGAAAATGCAATAATAACCCCAATTTAATGGCTGACTTTTAAAATGTTAGCATTTTTCCTTAAGTGGAATTGACCTTGTCGCAAAGTAC
>NW_012148948.1:5715-6014 GCF_000956105.1 Propithecus coquereli
TCTGCCAACTGGGTCATCTTCCTTTAAGTAGCTTCCCTGGAAATCTTGTATAATACTCATTGGCCAGGATTTCACTCCACATCTACCACTAGCTGTATATAGTTTGCTTGGGAGGCTAAGAAAGGTCATCTTCAAGATGAATGCATAACATACCAGTTAAAATCCAAATGATAATCGTTAAAAGAGGGGATAGTAGATAGTTGGCGGCAGTTATTAGCCACAATTGTTTAGAAAATAGTATTGAGCATCTCTCAGGTGCCAAGCAGTATACTAAGTCCTGAGGTTCATTAATTAAAAAA
>NW_012148948.1:9016-9655 GCF_000956105.1 Propithecus coquereli
CTACAACATAGCTCCCTCCAACTGTATTACAGCATAGGTAATATATTAAATAGTAATTTAGACACTCTAACCATCGAGCCACATATTCTAAATATCTGGTAAACATGTTTTGAAGAAATATTTGGTAATGGAGGATGTAGAATCAGAACTTTGAGATGTCAGTCAATAACTTTATGAATTTATGTTCTCCTTTCTTAACATAATTTATATCTTTATCAGCATTTGGAGAAAAAGATAAGTTTGCTGCTCACTGCTCAAACTATTTGTTTGGTCCTTACGCAATATTTGATATTTATATCAAGTTAAAATATTAGAGAGGTAACCTACTGGCAGCTACTTCTCCTCTAAGTCGATAGGTGCTTTCTCACTCACTGGCCCCACCCAATGCTTAGAGTTGATGCCTAAGAGAATGAGGAAAAGGGGAGAAATCAGCAACAGACCACAAAAATGAGAACAGTAGCAAGTGGGCCTGATTGTTGCCATCACTTTTGTCCCATAATTTCAGATAAGAAATTGCCTTTTCAGAAAAGTTTTCCATCTGTGCTTAGGAAGAGCAATGACACATTTATCAAGATGCCTCCGTATTGTTAAACGTATCTGGCCTAGCCTGCAAACCCTATTTAACTGAGGCAAAAAGCA
>NW_012148948.1:9715-12106 GCF_000956105.1 Propithecus coquereli
CAATAATTGAGAGTAGAATTCAGATCTCCCTACCCCTTCTCCAGTGCTATTTACAAATCAGTTTCTAGTGTCTAGACTATCATTCTTCAAGTTATGTAATAAACTGTGTTTGAGAGGAGGTGAAATATAAATATAAAGTTACTATGGAAGGGCAGATTCTCTGCTGAGACCTGTTACAAGCACTATGTTCAGTGTTGCTGGCTTTATCCTCAAGGAGTTGGAGAACAAAAAGGAATATGTACATTTGCATTTCATTTAGATTAAAAATTGGCCAGGTACAGTAGTGGCCTGTAATCCTAGCACTCTGAGAGGCTGAGGTGGAAGGATTGCTTGAGCTCAGGAGTTCGAGACCAGCCTGGGCAAGAGTGAGACCCCCGTCTCTACTAAAAATAGAAAAATCAGCTGGGCTTGGTGGCACAAGCCTGTAGTCCCTGCTACTTGGGAGGCTGAGGCAGGAGGATCCCTTGAGCCCAGGAGTTTGAGGTTGCTGTGAGCAAGGCTGACGCCACGGCACTCTAGCCTGGGCAACAGAGAGAGACTCTGTCTCAAAAAAACAAACAAAAAAGTAATAATAACTTTCTCAGGAACGTTTTAGTAATGGAAACACTAAATTTTTTTTTACCTTTTTGTCTGCCTTTTATCTACTTGATTTCCTTTATATTTAGGGGAAATTAAAATTGAATGGTCCTTCTGTTTTCTTTATTCCTGGTGACTACATTGCATTTGACTTTAAAAAAATTTAATCATTATGGGAACATAATAGTTGTATACCTGTATAGGGTACGTGCGATGTTTTGATACAGACATACGATGTGAATTAATCAAATCAGGGTACTTGGAGTATCCATCGCTTCAGGCATTTAACATTTCTTTCTGTTAGGAACATTCCTATTCCATCTTTTAGTTATTTTAAAGTATACCTTACCTTATTGTTGACGTTTCCAAATGTAAAGTTTCTTATGTATACTTGAAAAAAGTACTATTTGGAAGTATAATTTTCATTACTCATTGGATTGTCTTTTTTAAAATTTTTACCACTCCTTCTTTAAGTTGTCTTCTTCTCATTCTTTTATCTCTCCCCTTGGTTTCTTCCTTCCTTCTCTCTACTCCGTACACTGTGGTTTTCTTACACCTTTTCATTTTTGCTCTTGAAATCTATCTCATTTCTCCTTTTGCAAACTTTGTTACAATCTTCTTGACTGGTGCATTGACTTCAGTTTTTTTAAGTAGGGCTGCGACTAGTAAGTTGCAAATACAGTCTTCACCTGCCTCTATATTCCCTATTCTATTAATTCCTCCTACAGTAGTATTTTTTGTCCCTTAAGGTAACCTTAGACTTGAAAATGAATTAAGAAAATGGTGGAAAATTGCTAAATGAATGATTAGAGATGTTCTATACAATGTAGGGTCATAGATTCATAAAACATTGTACATGGGAGGGACATTTGAAACCACGTGACCTAGATCTCTCATGCTTTGATAAAAGAAGATCCAGACAGGCAAAATGATTTATCCAAGGCTACCCACAACAGTGCAGACACTAAGCATCCAGATACCGCAACTCCAACTTTAATACCATTTCCCACACTGCAGGCATTCTAAGAGTATTATTCATTAAAATAATGACAATTTATAGAATGGTAGCATTCATGCCAAGGAAAACTTAGGGCTTATAGCAAGTAGGAAGTATTTGCTCACAAAAAAGCAAGACATATAATGATTGAATTATGTATGCACCTCTTTATGTAACTCGAGGTAGAGGAATTTTATAGACACAATTTTGAATGTCGGGATTCAAGTGGCTCTGACCAGTTTACCCTGTGAAGTGCCGGGTCAGGGCAGGAGGCATGTGGACTCACAGTGCGTTACTAGCCTTGCTTGCCACAGAGAGCTGGTTGCAGCTGTTCCAAGCACGGTCCTCCTTCGTGGCCACTGACATCCGCCGTGGTCCAGCTGCAATGCTAATGGCAGGTGAACGCAGGGGATGTTTTCTGAAGGCTGAGGGGGATGTAACGTTGGACTCAGCAAGGAAGTCCTTTCTGTTTTCATACATGCTCTTGATCAACTCATCAAAACAGAAAAGTTCATGTAGAACACATTTCTGATCTTTGTGAAAACATAGGCATTTACCTCTGGCCAGTTGGGTTGAACTCTAACCTTAGAAACTACAGTATGAATGCAGTCAGGAAAAAAAAAATGGAGAGAAAACTTGCCTTTCTCAGTCATGGATGACAAAGGATTCCGGGCAGTTTATTCAGTTCTGTCAAAATGATCACTGAACTACGAGCTTGCTCAGGCCTTCTATGGAGACCTGAGGCTTCGGTCATCCATTCATTCTCACCCTCTCATCTGTGCCTTTGGGAAGTGGAGCTCATCTGTTTGGTGTTTGGG
>NW_012148949.1:0-433 GCF_000956105.1 Propithecus coquereli
CTTAGTGTGCTGAGTAGTTTGAACTGAAGGATGCAGAAAGGAACTCAGAAGCAAGGTCTCTCTGACCTTCTCCCATCCCCCTCTCTCCTGCCTCTTTCTCTCTACCCAACCAATTCATAGAAACCAAAATTTCTCTTTCCCATGGTGGGTCATAGAAACTAAAACTCCTCTCCCAAAAAGATGTAAAACCTAGAAGGGTTACTGTCTCCTTCCTCCCTTTTCCCCTGAAGACCCTCACTCCAAAGGAGTCCTGCGCCATACCCAGGAGGAAGGAATGCTGCGCAGAGAGCCCAAGATGAATCTGAACAGACCAGGCCTTGCTGGGTTTCCCTCATCAGTCTGTCACCATTAGATCATACCCTTTGTCCAATCACAGATGTCCAGTCTTCACTGAACTTCAGCATAAAAGTAGATAGTTTTCCCTGAGTCTTTG
>NW_012148949.1:2338-4521 GCF_000956105.1 Propithecus coquereli
CCTATATTATTCCCTCAAGTGGATTTTCCATGCTTTTTGCTTTTTTTTCTTCTTCTTCAGAGATACCTATAATTCTTATGGTCATTCATCTTACACAGGCCCATAATTCTCAAAGACTTTGTTTATTACTCTTATTTCTATTTTCTTCGTTTTTGATTAACTGAGTTAACTCAAGAGCCTTATCTTCAGGCTCTGAACTTCTTTCTGGTATGTGGTTAGTCTGTTTTTAAAATTTTCCACTGTATTTTGTACTTCCCTAATTAATTCTTTCATTTCCAGAAGTTTTCTTTTTTTTTTTTTTTTAACTATTTCTTTAGTGAATTTTTTGTTCATGTACTGAATTTTTTTATGTTTCTTTGTTTGTTTTCGACTTTCTCATCAATCCTATTGAGCTTACTTGCAAAACATATTTTGAATTCATATCCAACATTTCATAAATTTCCTTTTAGTTGGAGTTCATTGCTGGAGAGCTAGCGTGATCCTTTTGGGGTGTCAAAACAGCCTGCTTTTTCATGTTTTAAGAGTTCTTATGCTAGTTCCTTCTCATCCAGAATTTCTTCCCTTAGTGCAAAATATATAGCCTGTGGTGCACCTGTTCTCTTCTGGTAACTCTGCACTCAGTGAAGAGAGGAAAAGGCACACTGCCTTTCAGTTCATACCAGTAGGTACTCACTGTGGTGTTGCTGGCAATTTGGGTCAATTGGAACTCAGCCCCCTGGGAGAGTGTCAAGGTGCAGTGATGGTGGACTAGGTAATCTCCAGTTCCCAGGCCCCAGGATGGTGTGTTTGAGTCCTGTTCCAGAAGATTGAGCAGGCAGGAGAGAGGTAGTTGTACTGTGAGCCTGTGACACTGCTGCTCTCCTGCATCTCCTCACTCCCCTGTGGTTATCATAGTCCAAGCAGATGCTGGGGATGTTCATGTGGAGGAGTGGGCTGGTCCCCAGACCACTGCTGAAAGCTCAGATTGGGGGCAGGGTGGGTTCCTCTCCACAGAGGTGGGTATTTATGGGGGTTTGCTCCATGCTGGTCCTTTGGCAGAGCAGTAACCTAGTGGTTAGGTGGGGCTACCTAGGCTGCAATAGTGCGTGCCAGGGGCCATGGGTGTTCACTCCACCCAGGTCCCGTGGCAGTGGTGGAAGCTCTAGGGAGTGGCTCTAGGTGGCAGCAGAGGGTACCTGTGGCCATGGGTGTTTGTTCCACCCAGGTCCCCTGGTGGCAGAGGCAGTGAGTGGCACCCACTCCTGGAGCACAAGAGAGTACCTGGTCTCCCCACTCCGACCCTGGCCCATCAATGATGAGGAGGTGGGCAGATGCAGCACTGTGTGGCTGGGCCCTCAGAATGGTGCCCATTGCTGTCCTTTCTGGAGCAATGCCATTGCAGTCTCTAGGCATCTCCCTGTATCAGTCCAGAGGCCTGTGGGGGTGGAAGGGCCCTCTTATAGCTCATATTGCAATGTTTATAATCTGAGGGGGGATGTGGAGCCCCAGGGTTCTCTCACCTGCCCCTTCCCTATATACAGGCACCTCCCGTGGGTACCTCTGATCCTGCTGAGGTGCCAGGGGAGTACCCTAACCCTAACCTTCAATCCTGCTGAGGTATTCAGGGGAGTACCTTAACCCCAACCCTAACCCTAACCCTACTTTCCTCTCCTCCATGTTGTATGTCTTCCATCACTTCCCTGCTGATTCCCAATGCTTTCTCTTATATAATCTATCAAAGGTGAATATCTTTATCTACTCAACACTTTCAATTCTCTCCATGAGAGCAGTTTGTGCCAGCAGCTTCTAGTCCACCATCTTGGCTTTTCTCCACCCGCCCTAAGAACATTTATTGATGTATCAGTAGCTCATGTAATGTTAAATGTACGTCAACCATTGCTGTAGGCTTGTAAGTATTAACTCACTTAGTTCTCATTTTAATCCTATTAAGTAGGTATTACTTCTATTCTCATTTTCATTTTCCAGGTGAGGCAATGAAGGAATGGAGTTTAAGTAATTTGCTCAAAGTAACACAGCTGGTCAGGATTCAAATCCAGGTGGCAATCTGGCTCCAGGGGCCATGAACTTAATCACTATGCCATGCTGTCTGAGAAAAAGCTTAGTAGAGAAGAAACTTGTATGTACCTAATTTAACAGCCTCAAGTATATAAAGTAAAATTTGATAAAACTATAGGGAAAAGTAG
>NW_012148949.1:5898-6245 GCF_000956105.1 Propithecus coquereli
AGAGAGAGCAGAATTATAAGAGGAGCACAGAAGTCATCAGTACAGTGTAGGCATTGATTTTGTTATGCTTTGTAACTTTAGAGATGTAGTACTATTTTATTTTGTATGTATAAAATATCATATATTTTTTCAAAAAGAATGATAATCATCTTCTAAAACAAAATAAACCTCTACCTATATAAGACTGAACACTTCATAATTCCAATTTTTACTGAAAATTAGCCATTACATTTCATCTGATTTATGAGTCCTTGGGAAGGTGGTTTCATCCTTGCACACCTCAGATTCTCTATAAAAACTGAATAGTGCATTTTAATTTTATCTTTTATATAAAATATTTATTAATT
>NW_012148949.1:6831-7149 GCF_000956105.1 Propithecus coquereli
ATATATATAAAGTAAAAGATAAAGTCTACCTAAATCACTTCTCACCTCCTAATCCCACTCCCCCGAAGTAACCAATTTTAAGAGTTCGATATCTGCCTTTTTTAGAAATTTTCTAGGATAATAAAAACTTACATGTGTTTACACATATGCAAACATGTACATTTTAAAACGAGAATGTACTATAATTATTGCCTGGAAATTTTTCTTTCCACCTTTGTCATCCAATACAACATAGCCATCTTTACACAATATAAGATATAGTTCTGCATTGATGATTGTTTTATTTTCTATATAGAAAATCAGTGGTTGGGTAAATAA
>NW_012148949.1:10966-11478 GCF_000956105.1 Propithecus coquereli
AATATTTTCAAGTGGAGGAAGGGCCCATGAAGACAAAAGTGCCTCGGACCCACTAAGGTCGTACTAGTCTTACAGGCTGATTGCTAAAGGCTGAAAACTACACAGGTGTGCCATGAGGGGTAATCAACTTAACCCTTCCAAACTACCTAGAACACAGCTTGGCACACATTCAGCTCTCAAACTTTAGTCCTTAGATGCCAGCTGCTTTCATTTTACTCTGGCTCTTACTAATGATATGCCAACGTTGATTTAAAATTTATGCTCACTTTTATTATCTTATTTTTAATGCACTTGTTGTTTAATCAATGCTTTTCAAAGTGTATCAGGGAACAAAAAAATATATCAATATATAGTAATTATTGGAAAAATCTAAAACCCAAGTAGGGGAGTCTACCTGCCATCATTTCCCCAGCTGGTTGGACTGATTCATTTTTAGCAACAACAACAAAAAAAATAAAAAACCCATGTGTTGGCCATTTATTATATGATAGTTGTGAGAAATGATTTATAAT
>NW_012148950.1:0-532 GCF_000956105.1 Propithecus coquereli
TTTCCACTGGGATGGAAACTAAGAGCCATGCAGGGGGTTGTTGATTAGGAAAAATTCCATCTTGGGGATTTTATTTCCAGCTCACTTCTATTTCTTCTGCATCTTCAACTTCTCCCTTCTATATTTAACTCATACCTTAAATATTAAATTCTGAAAGAGGTGGTTCCTGACTCCTGAATATAAGAAATGATCTACTAACTCATTATAACATAATTCTGATTTAATTCTCTACTTGACATTCTCTTTTATCTAATATTTTTTTGTTTGTTTACTTGTTTACTGTCTGTTTCTCCTGTTTCCTAGAATAGCATCTCCATATAAAGAGGGACCTTATTGCTTATGTACAACGTAGGATCCCAGTACACATAACTGTGCCTGACACATAGGAGGCTCCCCATAAATATTTATCAAATCTATATCCAAAACATAGGGGCCAAAAGATTATATAGCCTAAGAAAGAAAAGGACAGGAAGAGCAGTCTGCTCACTTTCCAATTTTCCCAAAGATAACTTCTTGTAATTCAATTCCTTAA
>NW_012148950.1:2856-4007 GCF_000956105.1 Propithecus coquereli
CACAAAACCCTTCAGTCATTCCTGTGACCTCTAGGAGGGCAAAGAGGTATAGATGGTAGCAGAGATAACATACTGTTTTATTATCCAGTCAGACTCACACAAACTTGGGTGGATTTTACAGTCTACCTGGCCAAGGGATTTGAATGAGGGCTGACATTCGGGCCTCACACTCTTACCAAGCTATGCTTTGTGGACTTGTATAAATTAAGAGAGTGAGTGCCTTTGTTAAATTTATATAAGGTAGATAAATGCCTGTTTTCTAATTTCCTCAAATGCATTGCATGTGTTAAAGGAGCCTTGTACACATGGTCCAGATGGTGTTTCAGTCCCTGCAGAGCCTACGCATGTGGTCAGCAATGAACTGCTTCTTTCTGGTCTCATTTTCTTTTCTCCACTCCCCTTAACTTTTCCTTGGACCTTTGATTCAGGCTTCATCCTGGAAAGGCATAAGTACATCTTTAATCGCCATAGGATGAAGTGAAAGTCTTGCATATTTTTCTGAATAACTATATACAAGACAAGTACGGCATTTTCTGGCTTACCTACATCTCTTAATTTAATTCCGACATGTTTATAAGCTAAACACACACACATATTTATATATTGCTTTCAAACTAGGAAACGCTGCCTTCCAAAATACCTTTGAAAGTTGCCTTAGCCAGAATTAATGTTAATTTCTCTCAAATTTAAATTCCTGTTGAAATCTTTTTGGTGGCATGAAACACAGAACACACGGACTGTTTTCCGTCTGTGCTGTTTAGGGTTTTATTCTCCATAGCTATGTTTCAGGTAAGGTACATAGTCTTAGTTTATCACAATTACAGCTTCTGGGATGAACACATCCTGACACTTTGCTACAGCTATCAGGGAAGATAGTCTCTTTTGCAGATCAAGAACTGTAAAAAGAATGTGGCTGAAAATTAAGACAAGTAGAAGAAGCAGAGCTAGAGATGGAGAGAAAACTCTGTTAGCACTGTTTGAACTCACACGTCCAGGTATGTCTCATAAGCTTTCCTTTGGACTATCTGTGAAATGAGCACACAAACTTCATTTTGGGTTTAAATTGTTTTGAAGCAGATTCGAGTGACTCAAAATTAAAGCACTTCTGACTAAATGTAGTAAAGAAAACATTAAAAATGCACATAGGCAGA
>NW_012148950.1:4057-4783 GCF_000956105.1 Propithecus coquereli
TAAATGTAGTAAAGAAAACATTAAAAATGCACATAGGCAGAGGGATAAAAATTAAAGCTTTCAACTTTTCAAATAGCTGTGGAATTGACTGGAGTGAAGAGATGATATTCCTCTCTCAATGGGCCATTTGACTTCATTTTCCTGTCCTTGACTCTGCTATCATGGCTTTGCATTTTGTTTCTTTAGTTGGTTCCTCTCTCCCAGGACACAGTTGTTGCAATCAGGGACCCTCTGTTTATAACAGTGATTGAGTTAGCTCAGGCAGGAATGTGCCTTATCAACAGATTCTCTCCACAGAAAGCATAATGATGATTAATGAGCTCATTTTTCTCATAATTCAAAAGTGACTTAGAGTGGCCCGTGTGGTTGTAGGCAGACAAACACTGAGGTGATTTGTGTGTGCTCACCCAACACCTTTGACTCAGCCAGTCCCTAAGGACTGAGATTTACATGTCCTTCAAATTAGGGAGGCATTGGATAATCAACAATACATAGCAGATTTTAACATGGGAGGAAACTGTTCCCCCAAACAACATCCCCCAATCAAGTTCCTTATGAGAGGAAGTAGAATAAAAATTCTGTAACTCCTTTAACCACTATCTTATATTGTTGTTAATCTAATATTTGCAAAATATCTGCTATGCACCAGGTGCCAGATGGTGGTAGATATGTATGTCTCATTCTAAATCATCTAGAAGCAAAAGAATTTTGATCTAAACTACCCAG
>NW_012148950.1:6290-6651 GCF_000956105.1 Propithecus coquereli
TCAGCAATAATAAGAAATTGCTCATAATAGTTTTAGCATGAAGAACTTTTTAGGATCCTCAGGGTTGTTTCCCTCTTGAGTGAATAACTTTTTAAGGTTCCATTTTTCTCATCTTTCCATGCAGTGTATGAAATGTCCCATACCTACAGAATTAGAAAGGGAGGGAGGTATGGAAGGAGGAAGGAAGGAAGGAAGGAAGGAAGATTTGAATCAAACCATTAATCATAGTATTTAATTTGGAACATAATAATCATCACCATTATCATCATTTTTGCATACTCTTATTTACCTTTCCAAAATACATTTTTTCCTCACATGATAATGAACATGTGATTAAAAATACAAATTACAGATGAAATTC
>NW_012148950.1:8811-9430 GCF_000956105.1 Propithecus coquereli
CATTTTATAGATGAATAAATTGGAAGTTAGAGTTTAAATTAGAGGTAGGTGACAGATCCATGATTCACACAGATCTTGTGTTATTGTATTCTAATACAGGGTGACAAACTGCTAGGTTGATTAACTGTAACATTTGAAAGTGTTGCCTTACTTCTAGAGTTATTGCCAGAATCAGCTCAGCATCTGCTTATAAGCAAAATGCCCTTAGAAAGAGGGGGAACCTAAAATCTGGATATGAGCATGTGCCAGAGTGTTCTTAGTGTTCTTCCTATTCTTCTTGATCATTCTCTCAAACTCACTTCTAACTTTTGGCTATCCTGGGTTGCAGATAACTGGCCATAAAATTGATTTTCACTTGTATTGATTGTTCTCTTTGATTTGGCTTCTTTTAATTGATTACATAGATCTAATTCATAAATGCCTTGCATGATTCTTAAAAGAAATTTTTTTCAAGAAAAAATAATGTTCACCAAACAATAACTAGGTTATACTATACATGTTTCTTTTTCTCCTACTTGCTTACTTGCCTCTAACAGATTTCAGGAATATTCTATTTGTAGATTTTCACATAAAATTACTTTCACTCTCAGTTATCCATCCTTTTTTTACTTCACATTTA
>NW_012148951.1:0-746 GCF_000956105.1 Propithecus coquereli
TAATATTATGCTTCAGTTGGTTTCTTTTCACCTGCCAGTAGTTATTCCTGGGAAAAAACTCTAAATCCTTCACGTAGTCTTGGTTTATGATTGTTTTTCTTTTTTCTATTTGATGATAAATATTAGAGGAGAGCGAACAGATAAAGAAAAATTAGTAAATGCAGTAACAAGAAAGCCAGTTAGTATTCCCGTGCTGTTATTTATTTTATTTATAATGTCTTAAGAAGTATTTCAGTGTTTTAACATGAGGATGTGTTTGTTGCAGGTTATTGACCCGGTGGCTCCACGATACATTGCATTACTGAAGAAAGAAGTGGTCCCAGTGAATGTCCCTGAAGCTCAGGAGGAGATGAAAGAAGTCGCCAAACACCCAAAGGTTACCCTGAAGTTTCATCAATGTTGTTCTCTTTATTAAAAGAAGGAACAGGATAATAAAAGGGGACATGTGCTTTTGTGGTAATAGCGGCATTTGGAGATCTTTTCTATTCAACTTTATTTGTCAGGATTTGTTACCAGTTGAAGTAAATCTTTTTGGATTTCTTGCTGAAGAAGTTAATCCTAGTAATAATCCATAGCATATCACACACAACTGTTATACTCAGTTGGTGCTTATTTTATATTCTGTAGAGATAGCATATTAGTGTGCAGTATGAACTTCTCTCTTCCTGGAGTCATTCTGAAAGATGAGGTGTAGTATAATTCACATTCTTCATATGGAAGCTGAGGTGCATTCTCTATTAAGTAGG
>NW_012148951.1:796-1355 GCF_000956105.1 Propithecus coquereli
GTCACAGCTTTAAGGTATTCATTTCAGAGCTATTATCTCCATCAACCTTTATTTTAAAATTTATGTTAGTGCTTCAGTAGTTTGATAAGTTTTCCTCAGCTCTCACCTCAACCTTCTTGCATCTGTCCCCAGCTAATAAAATATGCAGAGACTTTTTTCCCTGCCCCCAGATAAGGAGTCTTCCTTCCAATGAAAAATTTTTTGGTGGATCCCAACACATAACAAAAGCGTAGCTGTTCTGGTTGAAATGTTGATGGGGGTGTGGAGCCCCACTGGCTTCAGCCCCATGTCTGTCCTTTCCCTTCCACTTGCTGCTACCAGGACACCTTGTTGTAATCCGAAGGGCTCCTTGGAGTAATTTGACCACAACTGATCTAGAGACTCTTAGAATTGTATAATTTTAGAGCTGAAAAGGACTTCATCTTTTAATCCAAGGTTTTCCAAACTTGCCTAATCTTGACCATCCTGTGGAATGCTTATTAAAAATAGATTTCTGGAATTTACTTTAGACCATTAGAATTATAATCCTTTAGGATTAAGTTGCCTGAGAATCTGTGCT
>NW_012148951.1:12925-14568 GCF_000956105.1 Propithecus coquereli
ATAAATAATGCGAGCAGGTAGATACATTGAGAGGGAAAAAAATAACCAATGTTTGTGTTTTTTTTAAGAAAACCATTAAGTAGTAGGATTATTAGGAGAACTTTCAATTTGTAAATTTTTGTCCTGTTCCTTTTGGTTTTCTTTTTGTCTCTGCCTTGTTTTTTTTTTTTAATTATTACTGTGTTTCTTTAACTCTGCAGTCAGACCTCTCTCTAGAGCATTTAGACTGAAAAAAATAACCAATGTTTGTATTTTTTTTAAGAAAACCATTAAGTAGTAGGATTATTAGAAGGAGAACTTTCAATTTGTAAATTTTTGTCCTGTTCCTTTTGGTTTTCTTTTTGTCTCTGCCTTGTTTTTTTTTTTTAATTATTACTGTGTTTCTTTAACTCTGCAGTCAGACCTCTCTCTAGAGCATTTAGACTTGTGAATCTGACTGCCTTTAAGACATCTTCAAATAGATGTGTTTCAAGCACCTCAAACTCAATGTGTTCAAAATTCTAGGATCTTAGGTATCATGTCTGATTTGTTCTTCTCCTTCATCCCTTTGTCCAGTCAGTAAATCTCACTGTTTGTACTATCTGTCTAGTCTATCTCTGTGGATCCATTCCTCTGCCTCGTTTCAGGCCCTTAGCATGTCTTCCTTGATTGCCAAAATACGTTTCTAAGGTATATCCAGTTTGGTCCTTTTCCAGTCCAGTTTTCACATGACCACCAGTCTGAAAATTTCAAAGTAACAATTTTATCACACTTCTCCCTCTCCTTAAAAATTCTTGTTAGTTTCAGGTAAAAATCTAACCTTTTTAGTGTGACATTTAAAATTTTTCACATTATGGCCTCTCTACCCACTTGGGCCATAACTGTTGCATTTTCCCTTCTGTTCAACTTATGGGACTCCCTAGAGCTTTCTAAAGGTGTCAAGTGCCTTTGACTCTCTGTGCCTTTGCCTAGAAAGGCTCTGCTTCTTTTTATTCATCTGAGTAACTTTTCAAATGTTACTTCCTCCAGAGCTTTCATACATTCCTCTAGTCTGAGGAGATACTCAACCTATGTGTCCCCATAGCATCCAGCACTTTCCTCTTTAGAATATTTATCACACACTATTGAAACTATCTGTCTATTTATTTATTTTATTTCTGCTACTAGACTTTAAGCTTATTAGGGACAGATACTTTTTCTTATTCATCTTAGTATCACATGGTGGGGGCATCCTTTGCATAAAATATAACATAATCTTTATCCTAAAATTTACTTTAAAATTGATTGGTTGATGATGAATTTAACTTTCTAGTTACTATAGTGTTACACACTTCTTAATTTGATCTTCACATTATATAAATGGAACATAGTATGCTTAAGATTAATTTATGTAAATTCTGAAATCTTAATTGCCTAGTCATTACATATGATTGCAAGTAATTGCTAAATGTTTTTAATTAAAGTATTTCAGATTTTATAATGCTTAATGCAAGTGACTTTAAATTTATAAATATGTTCATGTTCTTTTTCAAATGTTTGTAGATCTGTTCTCTAGTGGATTGATTAGTATCTGGATAACAGACATTGTATTTTATTCATCTATTGACTAATGCATGTCTGGCCTATTAGAAGTTCAAATAAATGTTTGATTTGAAATTTTTCCA
>NW_012148951.1:14618-15336 GCF_000956105.1 Propithecus coquereli
TACTTTTTCTTATTCATCTTAGTATCACATTGCCCTTAGTCATACAAGATCATACATATAAACAGTGTAGCACAGTGCCTGGTACTTAGTAAATCGTCATTAAATAGTTAGTAATGGTGGTGATACCACCAACTAGAGTAATGGAGTAGATTCTCAATTTATTCTCAGGAAATTGTTGAACTTTTCAAGAAATGGTGCTGGAACAACTGAATAGCCACATAAAAAGAGAGAAGATGGACCCCTGCCTCATATAATATAGAAAATTAACTTAAAATTTATCAAAGACCTAAATGTAAGAGCTAGAACTATAAAAATCTTAAGAAGAAAATGTAAGTATAAATCTTTGTAACCTTGGCAGTGCTTCCTTGGATATAATACCTAAAGGATAAGCTACCAAAGAAAAAATAGATAAATTAGACTTCATCAAAATTTTAAAAACTTGTGTTTCAACAAACACAAGAAAGTAGAAGAACTACAGAATGGGATAAAATATTTACACATATATCCAATAAAGGATTTGTATCCAGAAGACAAACCAATTAAAAGTGAACAAAGAATTTGAATAGATATTTCTCCAAAGCAGATATACAGATGGTCAATAAGCACATTAAAAATGTTCAGCATCGGCCGGGCGCGGTGGCTCACGCCTGTAATCCTAGCTCTCTGGGAGGCCGAGGCAGGCGGATTGTTTGAGCTCAGGAGTTCGAAACCAGCCTGA
>NW_012148952.1:0-530 GCF_000956105.1 Propithecus coquereli
ACACAATATATATAAAATCAGTCTTATATACTCCTAAGGAATAATCATTGGGATTTATATTGTGACTTTATTACCTTACACCATGACTTGATGATAGAAAACGTTAACACATTTTTAATGAATAATTAAATGCATGAATACATATTCTATCTAAAAAGGAATGATGTAATTGTAATTATATTTTTATTTCCCAGAGTGATCCTCAAGTTGTTTTGGCCATTCTTTATGTAGCACATTTAAGAATAGTTTCATGAAAGCATTGGCTGATGAATGTCTGCTGACCTGGAATTAATGTGTATTATTGAATTAATTCTATAATGCATGCCATGCTACTATACCTAATCTGCCAAAGGCATTGATTCTTCCATGCTAAGGGTTCAAGAGGTTTTATACAATAATCAATATTGATTTTGTAGGTGCAATTACAGGAAATTTCTTAATTGTGAAAGACTATTTTTCAGTGTGGCTCACAAAGCTCCTAGTTTCATCTAATATATTAGCTGTAATAGCCCCTGTTTAGTACCAGTTAT
>NW_012148952.1:11585-13115 GCF_000956105.1 Propithecus coquereli
TCTTTCTTCTCATTTCTTCTCCTGTAATGTATATATTATGCCATTTAAAATTGTCTCACTGTTTCTTCAATGTTCTATTCATGATTTTTATTATTATTATTCTTTTTAATGCTTGCATTTTAGCTTGGGAAGTTTCTATTGACATGTCTTTGAGCTCACTATTCTTTCCTTAGTTGCATTCAGTCTAACAGATGAGCCCATCAAAGGCAATCAATTTGTGTTACAATGTTTTTTATTTCTACCATTTATTTTTGATTCTTACAATTTCCAACTCTATGCTACATTACTCATCTGTTCTTGAATGTTGTCTACTTTTTTCTTTAGAGACTTTACTTGTAATTATGATTACTGTGAATTTCTGATCTAATAACATTAAAATCTCTACCATATTGTAGCCTGGTACTAATGCATGCATTGTTTCTTTAAGTTGTGTTTTTCTTTGCCTTTTAGCATGCCATGCAAATTTTTGTCAAAACTAGACATAATATATAAGGTTTAGGAACCGAGATAAATTGATTTTTAGTGTGAGGTTTTATGTTAATCTGGAAAGGAGCTGGATTATGTTTAGTGTTTGCCATAGCTTTAGGTATCTGAGGTTTTGATTTCCTCTAGTGTCCTTGTTTTTGACTCTTCTGCTGTCCTGGGGTTTCCCTAAAAACTATTTTTTTAAACAGAATCTGAGCCTACCAGCTCTTTCAGGTGTAATGTACTACATTATGACTATATTGTTGTTATACTGGAGCCCAGTCGATGCAGTGGTAAGGTTGGGGGGCAGGGAAAGTATTCTATCATCCCATGATTAGAACTTGGCCTTGTGGGCTTCTTTCCCAGGGTTGTGACCTTCACAAGTGTGAAGACAGGAAGGCTAGATGGGAAGGAGTTGGGTAATTTTCCTTCCCCTACATTGGGAAAAGCACTAGTAAAGTCTTTTGCTGAGAAGGTCTTTGTAAAGGAGAATTTCGAGTTTATTTTTTAAAGGTTTACTTTTCCCCCTCCCCTGGCAGAAACAGGAGGTTTTTGTTTGTTTGTTTGTTTTTCTTGTTATTTTCACTGTGATAATGTGGTGGAGTTCCTAGAAATAAAACCCACAAAAAATGTAAGGCCCCCAAGACTACAGATTGAAAGAGTTTACCACTCTTACTCTAGTCTATAGTCCAATTCCAGCAATTCATCAAAGTTACTGTTTAAGTACTTCTTTCCATTTGTGGCTTTGATGGCTTGTACTCGCAGAAAGCAAACCTCAGCCGTGGTTATCCATATTTGCCTGTCTCTCCAGATTTCAGGATGATGCTCTGCCTTGTAACATAGGTTTTCTGATTGGTGCAAGAAATGTTGTTGATTTTTAGTCTGTTCAGCTTTTTCCTTATTGTAATAAAAATGATGGCTTTCAAGATCTTTACATCTTGGAGCTGAAACTGGAAGTTTGATCCTTTATCACACTATACTCTCCTATAATCACAAAATTTATCATATACCAGAATCTCCTGGAGAACTTGTTAAAACTCAGATTGCTGGGCACCATTTCCAAAG
>NW_012148952.1:18293-18631 GCF_000956105.1 Propithecus coquereli
GTGAATTGTGCTGCCATAAACAATTGAGTGCAGATGTCTTTATTATAGAATGTCTTTTTTTCCTTTGGGTAGATGCCCAGTAATGGGATTGCTTAACTTAGTAATATGCATTTAAGTTTCCTCCATGTCTTTTCATGGCTTTATAGCTCATTTCTTTTTAGCTATGAATAATTGTCTGGATATACTACAGTCTCATTGTCTGGATATACTATAGTTTATTTATCCATTTACCTATTGAGGGACATTTTGGTTGCTTCTAAGTTTTGGCAATTATGAATAAAACTGCCGTAAATATTCATGTGCAAGTTTCATGTGGATATAAGTTTTCAGCTCCTGTG
>NW_012148952.1:18681-19592 GCF_000956105.1 Propithecus coquereli
ATTGTTGAGTTTTAAGAGTTTTTGTTTTTAATATATTTTAGATAACAGACCTTTATCAGATATGTCTTTTGCAAATATTTATATTGCCTTGTTTCCACCTTATGTAACATGCTCTAAGGCCATTATCTTAAAAATATGTAGATTGTTCTAGTGCGAAACCTTTTTCATGTCTCATTTTTCCACTTCTGATTTGATGGATTTGATTGCTGATACCTTAAAATCAGAAAGGAAGCATTTTGAAATAATTGCAAGATACAGTTAGTAATTGAGAATAGTCAGTTTAAATATGGGCAATGGTTAACATACTCTTGGAATTAAGGTGCTCCTTAAAAACGGTGGCCCCGTTTAGGGTCATGATTAAATATAGAGCTGATTAGGCAATCAAACTCCACTCTAGTTTCAGAGCAAAATGTGAGCCATTCTGCCACTCATTCTTTCTTTTATTACACCTCATTATTGTCTCTTTAGATTCTTTCTTTCTGTTCCAAATGATTTCCTGCCTTATGGCCACCTAAGGAACATAGTGGAAGGGTAAAAAATTAATTAAAGTTCTAATGGCACAATTAGTAGTAAGTGTGAACTGTTAAAGCATTTCCTCAGATGTTTTATAGCTTGTGGGACATCATCTTCACCTCAGTCATCGAACACTGACCACCTGTTATCTATTACCATACCATTGCATAAGCCGACTGACAGAAAGCAATCTGGTCTCCAGTGATTGGACTACTGAAGCAATCGACAGGCAGTTTCCACTAAGGTAAACTGTGAAAGCTAAATGAGATGGTAAATAGAAACTCAGGCAGGTGTTTAATGGAGAAATACTATTAAAACAACCCAGAAGTTGTAAAATGAATGCATTATTTATGCATATTTTATGGTATTCACTTTGTCTCAATGTCCGAAGACAGTAA
>NW_012148952.1:21647-24211 GCF_000956105.1 Propithecus coquereli
AACTTTTCATTTTATTGATCCTTTGTATTGTTTTTTAGTCTCTATTTCATTTAGTTCTGTTCTGATCTTTATTATTTCTTTTCAAATTTTCAAATTTTTTGAATTGGCTTTTGCAGGGAAAGATTTCTCTCCTGAAGACGTACCTATGGTGTTGGTTGGGTAGGGTATTTTAGCTTTGATACTGGATCTGTTCAGTAGTGTAGTTTCCCTATGATTTCTTCAGCTCCAAATAGTCTTAGTGGTGTCTGTGAATTCCTCAGCGACTTAGGCTGCAGGTTTTAGTGGAAGCTGTGGTGAGGTTTTGCCAGGGATAGGGATGCCAAGGGCCAGTCCTTGTGCCCCAGTGTTGACAGCAGCAGGTTGAGCCTGCATATTCTCAGGCCCCTGGGCATAGTACATGGGCACCAGTGTTAGTGGGTGCAGAAGGGCTGATTCTTGGGCTTCCAGGCTTCTTGCTTAGGTGCTGGTAGTGGCAGCAGTAAGCCAGCTGGGTGGATAAGTCCTTGGGCCCCTGAGCAGCATGTGTGATGTGGGCAATAGGAGTAGTGGTGGCAGGACAACATTTGGGCTTCCAGAAGGCATGCACTGGTATTAGAAGTAGCTGTGATGCAGTCCCCAAGTCTCCAGGTGGCATATACAGGTGGGTGCTAGTTTTGGTGGTGGCAGCCACCACTGAGAACAGTTGCTTATCCCAGGCTTCCGGGAAAAGTTTACAAACACCAGTCATGATGAATGGGTGGGTTGATCACAGGCCTCCAGATGGTATACTTGAGCTCTAGCAGCAGATATTCTGGGGCTACTGTTAAGCCCCCCTGGTTGTGTGTATGTGCATCTGGGGTAAGTGACAGGGTAGGGAAATCCCCAGGCCTAGGGCGGCATGCTCGTGCTTCAGTGGCAGCAGTAGCAGTTCTAGTGGGCTTAGAAAGCCTGTCCTCAGGGCAGGAGCAAATGTACAGTGACCTTGTTGCCAGGGGCAGGCAGGCAGCTCTCAGGCTCTAAGGAATGCATGCTTTGGCTCCTTTTGTCCTGAGGTTAACTTATGTGGTGCACTGTACCACCTTTTCCCCATGGTGCAGACATACTGTGAGCTAGAGAGCTGGGGACCCTGTTACTCCACTGGATCCAACCAGTGTTGTGCTACTGTGACCTTCTTTGTGGATGTAAAGGATGTCAGTGGGACTCCAGGGATGTGGAGATACAGGGGCTATAGGGCCCCAGAATAGGATGTAGCCTGGTGGGCACTGGGCTCTCAAAGTGTTGTCATGCTGTAGGTGCTTGGGTCTTGGGGGTGGGCATGATACCCAGATTGAGATCCCTCCAGGGCAATGCCACTGCATAGACTCCATGTAGCTCAGGGTCAATGGGGTCGAGGAACTTAACATGAGCTCAGTAGAGTCAGGGAAGTGAAAAATTACAGAGTTGGTCCATGTAAATCACATTGATTAGGTAAGCTGTGTCTACTAGTTGACAATTATTTAATACCAAAGGTAGGATTCTATCCTCCCACAGAGACTTGGAGACACAGGTCCTGTCTTTCCTGGTGATTATGTTACAAAAGAATGGCTTTCAGGTCCTTGAGAAAGACATTCCTGAGTTGTAGAAGATAACATACACATCCAAGGGGACAGAGGAATGACTCATAATTGTAAGCCCTTTTTAATAAATGCTACAAACAAGGGTGGTCAGGGACTTAGAATGAAGTTTTGGCTAAAAAAACCAGTAAATTATTTTGGCAGCCTTAAGTTTTCTTGAGTAGGCACTTTAAGGGGTCTAGGGTCATCATAGTGATGTGGTCTTGAGCCGTTAGAAATTATGTTAGTGTTTGTTTAAGTTTTTTACTATGGGAAGAGAAGGGTAGATAAAATCATTTATGCTGAGAGTCTGTAGTTTTTGTAGGACAAGGCTGAGGCCTATTCAAGAAGGTAGCTCAGAGGAGCTTGGATAGAGTCTGGTCAAGGAGAGAAATTTTGTCAGGGGTCATCATGGTAGTGCTTATAGTTGGAGTGTTGAATCATCTTACAGTCACTAAGAGCCTTGGGAAACACTCATAAGGAGGACTAAGAGAAAGGAGTAGTACATATATACGTGTATATATAGAGAGAGAAAGAGAGAGAGAAATAAGAACATACATGATCATGAAAACTAAGCAAGAAGAGGATTACTGGAAGGTATAGAAAGAATGAGATAATGAGCACAGTGGCAAATAAATCACTAAGATATAGCTGAAATGTGTCAAGAAGAGCAAAATGCCAAGCTAAAGTTGTACTACATGAGTTTAGTCTATGATTCTCCAATAATCTTCCCCTCAATAATCTTTCACTCCCTAAAGAGAAGTGCAAAATGTAAATTAAAGAATGATCCAGCATCAGGGGAATTATATTTTATGTAGAAAGGCATAAGAGTTGAGAATAGTAGTAAGCATTAATACTTCATTAAAGTTGTTGACCTTGTTCATTTTTTGGTAGTCCAGCTATTGTAGTTTGAGCATGGTAATTAATTGTATAGTTAAAGACAGATCAACTGCTCAAACACTGAGGTGCAACAAAGATTAAATTCAGACGCAA
>NW_012148952.1:27866-28975 GCF_000956105.1 Propithecus coquereli
GCCATAGATTCCCCACCCCTGAAATAATTTCACCTTCAAATTAATATTGAAAAGATATTCCCTCAAAAATATATATGCTTTATATCTTTGCTTAGGTTTTCTGTAGCTCCAAGTGATTATTTCAGCTTTTCTGAAAAGGATGAGCTACTATATATGAAATACTTTTGAAAGGAAAGCTTGTACTGAGGTTCCTAAGTTTAAGACCAATCAGCTAATACAATGGCTTCAAAAAGCCAAGAACTGGCAGAGTAGCAAAGGATGCCTGGAATAACATGCCCTCCACTCCAGGCTACTCTTCAGAAGTCCTTCAACAAAAGGGAGCAGAGATGCTAAAACAAACAGTTTTGCTGGATCAGGATGGCATAGAAAAGATGACACTGATTCAACTCAAGGTCTAAAATCCAGAACTAAAGGATTATGATAAAAAAAAAATTAACCAGAAGGCAGAATCAGACAAGAGACAATGATTGTTGAACATGAGAGAAGACTGAAGGAGCAAGTGTGACCCCCAAATCAGAAGCCAAGTCACATAGAAAAAAAATGGCTACTGGTCCTTTTAGACCAAATGTCTGAAAAGCAAAGGACAGAATTGAAAGAAGGAAGAAAAGAAGACATGCATAAATTAATGGAAGAATGAAATACTGTGATTCTGGTGCAGAAGTCAACGTTGTAACTGCTCTTGACTGCATTCAATTTAGAGGACCCTTATCCATTCTGGAATGGGAATCTTAATAGCTTAAGATAGTAATAGCAACAGAAGCTACATGTATGTGTTCTGTCCAATTAATCATTTGCACCTCATTTATTATTTAACTAAAGATGCACAGTTGACAAATACCCAGCAAGTACATTTCTCAAAATGACTAGTTTATTACCAGAGAATATCTACTACACTGGACATTATGCTGCATTTCCAAGCCAAGCTATAGTCATGTTATTTCTAAATTCCCCAAAGCCCTCATTTCTATGCCTCTTTCAAGACTGCGTTTTTGAAGATTTTCTTCATATTTTCTTCTTCTGCATAAAAATGCATACATTTTATGCCCCATTAAAAATAGAATACAATAACACATAATAAAGTATCAATCATTAATAACTTAGGAAGCTAT
>NW_012148952.1:29025-30772 GCF_000956105.1 Propithecus coquereli
ATCCCTTATATTTCTTTGAATTTTCAATACTCATCCTTTTTCTTCGCAAAATTTGGCCATAGAGAAGCAAGCCTTTTTTCTATGATCCCAACTATCTGGGATAATCTTTTTCTATTTTCCTGCTTCATTAACTTCTAGCTCTTAAAAAAAAAAAAAAAGTCACTTGTAGCCCTGTCTTTATTTCCCTGTTCCTCTATTCTGTCTCTTTAACAGTATGTTATTAAAATTTACTATTTCCTAACATTTTAATTTTTCAGTAGTCTTACTACTTCTCCACCTAAAAGATCATCAGACATTTATATTATCACGCTCCAAATTACACACACTCAAAGACACAGTAAGTGGTACAAATGACTGAGCTTATTCCAAAAAATGAGGAACAAATAAACTGCAGCCAAATTCTTATAATAAAAAGAGAATTACATTTACAAATGTGGATTGTAGTCTCTTAGAGTTCAAAAATTAACTCGTATAATTTCTATTATCTCTAATAGTCTACATGTGGAAAAATGGGGATGATAATTTATCCAACAGAGCATCAACATTGTTAAGCACAACTGGCTGTAGCTTTGTGTAGAGCAGTACAGTAACAGTAACACCAATGCTGACGCACACTGGGCCCTTTGTGCTAGGCACTGTTCTAAATACTTTACACATGTTAACTCATATAATTATCTCCAATGTCTTATGAATTTGGAACTGTTACTATTCCCATATTATAGACAAGAAAATAAGAATAAAGAAAAGCTAACTGATTTTGTCCATGATTCCATAGCTAGCAAAGTGACAGTGCAGAGATTCAAAGCCATTATCTGAATCCAGAATTTGTGTGCTTATTACTCCATATGCCTCTCTAATATACTAGGTCTTGGGCACATAAGAATTAAAGCATAAATACAAAGACCCTACTTTCAATGAATTTAGAATACATATCGGTTTATTCCACAAATAATTTCAGTTGCTTGCACTGTGCCTGGAACTTTGGTCAATGTAGGGGGTACAACTGAGAGAAACACAGTCATGTTCCCTGTCCTTGTTCCAGTGGAGTGAGACAGACATAAACAACACAAACAGTAAAGGAAAATGTAGTAGATTATGAAGGCAATAAACAAAGGCAGAGGAAAAGAATTAGGTGAGAAGGACGGGCAATTCTGGAGTCAAGGACTGTCATGCCAGGGGAAGAGAAAGGCAGAGAATAATTACATATGCCAAGAATAAAGACTCTTCTTTTAGGGGCTTATGTCTGTAAAAGAATATCCCTTTTATTATGGCCAGAGCATAATAGATGAAGTGGGGAGAGTACCCTGACACGGGGTTAAAGACATTGGCAAGGGGTTAAAGAGCTAGGCAAGTATTAAATTAAATTTTATTAAATTTTGTTGTAAATTTGATGAGACATCATTGAAAGATTTTAAGCAGGGCAGAGATATGGTACATGATTTATGATCACCTAGATTTACCAGATGGAAGAGGGATTGACTCAACAAAAATGACATTTGGGAGGAGAATTAGGGACAGAAGTTCTGGCAAGAGATTATAACTGTTGACAGTGGAAATGGGAAACAAAATGGAAATACTCAATGTATGCTTTGGTGATAAAATTGCAAGCATTTACTGATGGATTATGTGTAAAAAGTAAGGAATAGAGAAGATACAAAGTTGATGGCTACATTTATAGTTTGAGTAACTGAATACTATTTACTTAGATAATTAAGGTTGGGGTTAAAATTTTTTTTCCTATTTATAT
>NW_012148952.1:30822-32983 GCF_000956105.1 Propithecus coquereli
TTTTTTAACTCTTCTTAAACTATGTTTGGTAAGGCAGTATACTGCTAATGTATCTAAACATGTGTCTTTATCTGAAATTTTATTTCTCTTTCTATCACTTGAAGTGCAAAGACAAACTTGATGTCAAGAAAGAAAAAAGAAAATCAAAAAGAAAAATCCCTAGCATCAAAGTCATTTCTTACCTCTTCTGCTATTAAAAATAATCAACCACTGAGAAGGAAATACAGAACTGACTAGGTCACATTGACACACTGATTTTTATTTTCATAAACTATCTATTTTAGTTTAATATACTCTCATTTGTCTATTTTTATTTTTACTTCCTGTGCTTTTGGGACCGTAGCCTTAAAAGTCTTTGCCTAGAACAGCGTTCTGGAGCATTTCCCCAGATTTTTTTCTAGTACTTTTGTAGTATCGGGTTTTAAGTTTAAGTCTTTAATCCATTTTCACTTGATTTTTGTACGTGGTAAAAGATACAGGTCTAGTTCCATTCTTCTGTATATGAATATCCAGTTTGCCCAGCACCAATTATTGAAAAGGATATTCTTTCCCCAATATATGTTCTTGGTCTCTTTGTTGAAAATCAATTGACTTTAAATACATGTATTTATTAATATCTCTGGGTTCTCTATTCTTTTCCATTGGTCCAGGCATCTGTTTTTATACCAGTACCATGTCGTTTTGGTTACTGTAGCCTTGCAATATATTTTCAAGTTAAGCAATCTGATACCTTCGGCTTTGTTCTTTTTGCTCAGGATTGCTTTTGTTATTTGGGCTATTTATTTGGTTCCATATGAATTTTAGGATTTTTTTCTATTTCTGTGAAAAATGTCATTGGTATTTTGATAAGATTGCATTGAATCTATAGATTCTTTTGGGTAGTATGGTCAATTTAACAATATTAATTCTCCAGATCCATTAGCATGGGATGTCTTTCCATTTGTTTGTGTCATCTACAATTTCTTTTATCAGTGTTTTGGAATTTTCCTTGTAGAGGTCTTTAACCTCCTTGGCTAAATCTATTCCTAGGTATTTTATTTTATTATATCTATTGTAAATAGGATTGCCATATTGACTTATTTTTCATCTAGTTTGTAATTGGTATAGAAACGTTATAGATAGACGTATGTTGATTTTCCATCCTGCAACTTTACTGAATTTGTTTATTATATTTAAGTGGTTGTGTGTGTGTTTGTGTCTGTGTGTGTGTGTAGTCTTTAGGTTTTTCTAAATAAGATCATGTCCTCTGCAAAGAGGGACAATTTGACTTCCTTTATTTAATTTTGACGCCTTTTATTTTTTTCTCTTGACTGATTTCCCTGGCTAGCAATTCTAGTACTATGTTGAAGAGGGGTGATGAAAGTGGGCATCCTTGTCTTGTTACAGTTCTTAGAGGAAAGGCTTTCAGCTTTTCTCTATGCAGCATGATGCTGGCAATGGTTTTGTCATATAGGCCTTTATTATTTTGAGGCATGTTCCTTCTATGCCTAGTTTGTTGAGAATTTTTATTATTAAGGGATATTGAATATTATCAAATGCTTTTTCTGTGTCTATTGAGATAATCATATGGTTTTTGTCCTTCACTTTGTTGATCTGATGTATCATGTTTATTGGTTTTCATATATTGATCCATTCTTGCATACATGGGATGAATCTCATTTGATAATGGTGTGTTATCTTTTTGATATACAGTTGTATTTGGTTTGCTAATATTTTGCTGAGGATTTTTATGTCTATGTTCATCAGGGATATTGGCCTGTCTTTTTCTCTTTTTTGTAGTGTCCTTGTCTGGTTGTGGTATCAGTATGATGCTGACCTCATAGAATGAGTGAGAAACAATTTCATCTTCTTCTATTTTTTGGATTAATTTGAGGAGAATTGATGTTAGTTTTTCTTTATAAGTTTGCTAGAATTTATCAGTGAAGCATCCAGTCCTGGGCGTTTCTTTCTTGGGAGGCTTTCTATTAATGATTCAATCTTTTTACTCACTATTGCTTTGTTCAGGTTTTCTCTTTCTTCCTAATTCAATCTTGGTAGGTTGTATGTGTCCAGAAGTTTTTCTGTTTTCTCTAAGTTTTCCAATTTGTTAGTATATAGTTGTTCGTGATAGTCTCTGACAAACTTCTGTATTTCTGTGGTATCAGTTGTAATGTCCCTTTTT
>NW_012148952.1:33033-34245 GCF_000956105.1 Propithecus coquereli
CATCTTTGCCATTTCTGTGATTAATTTACTTCTAGCAAAAAAAAAAAAAGAGGAATGTATATATATATGTGTGTGTGTGTGTGTGTGTGTGTATATTTATACACACATAACATCAGATTCTTAATTATTATCAATAAATGCTTGTCAAACAACAAAAACAATCCATGCAGCAGTTGTAAAAATATTTATTGGGTGGGCATGTGGCTCCCTCCTGTAATCCCAGCACTTTGGGAGACTGAGATGGGAGGATTGTTTGAGCCCAGGAGTTTGAGATCAACCTGAGCAATGTAGTGAGACCCTATGTATAAATTTTTTTTAAAAAATTCAATTTACTGATATTTGAGGTGGGAAGTGATATATGGAAAGTACAGAAATCAAAAGTCACATATCTGAAACTAGTTTTTATTCCCATTTCTATCAGATCAGCTACTTAGATGTCTTTAGATAACCCTATTACAAACAGAAAATAATTATTTCCCCACCCACGTCGTATCTTCTTAGATTTTCATTTGGGATAAAATCTTTAAGCTTCACTGGACCCCCGATTCTAACTCAGAAGAATGTGACTGCTATTATTTCAGTCCTATCTGAGGGGGACTAGGTGTTAGATCCTTTCCACTCCCCTGTTTTTCTCTAGCACTTTGACCTCAAGCTCATCAACATGAAATTAAACTTTTACAAATTTGTTTTGAAATGCTTTGGGCAGTGACACGGTTTCCTGTTGTTGTATTCCTTAAGTTCTTCTGCCTTGAATATGAGCAGGATTTTTGTTACTACTTCTTAGTTTTTCTCTTTTGTTTTTCTAGTTTATTATGGCATGACACAAACCATTTTTTTTCTTTCTCTTCTACAATGCATATCTTTGTTTCTAACTTATTTTTCTCAACTTTATGCCTAATGAAGAGGTAAAGAACTATTGAATTTTTCAACTGTATTTATTTTCTGTCACATAATTTTTTCTAAACTTACTCAAAAGCCTTAAAGTTTTATATATATGTTGCATTTTATTTGTATGAGAAAAAATCCAGTAAAAAAAGTAACTTTTTTTATATCTTGTGCCATCTCTTTTCTTTGGGATATTTGATAGTTGTGACTCTTCCCAATTATTTCGTTATTTTACCTCTAGATATTTAGTCCTAGATATTCCTGTTGAACCCTCATTTCCATGGGTCCCTCTTTTTTTAATTTTTATTTTCCCCTGTCTTAATTTTT
>NW_012148952.1:39640-40650 GCF_000956105.1 Propithecus coquereli
TTTTGGATCCTTTGCATTTTCAAGATTTTCTGGGTCCTTTGCATTTCCATATGCATTTTTAAGATCAGTTTATTAATTTTTGTGAAAAAGGCAGCTGAGGTTGTTATACAGATTACATTAGATCCATAGATCTGTTTGGATAACATTACCATCTTCACAATATTAGACAGTGTAGAAACAGGAAAGGGCTATTGTCCTTTTTCAGTGGTGGTGAGGTGAAGAAGGCATGTTCTTTATGACATGAAGTCCTTTGAGTAGCTGTGAGAGTAGTGGTTGGTTTCTCTGCCAGGCTACAGGATCAATTTCCCTATCATTCTTGTAGAAACTAGAATCCAGGAAACAGGGTACAGCTGTGGTTCTGAGTTATTTGCCTGACTTGTATTTTTTGATGAGCTGACCTCCACTCCTTATTTCTACAAAACTACATCAGGACCTCACTCATGCTTTGCCAAATCCAATTCCCTGCTCAAATGTGAATGTAAGGGAAAGAAACACTTTTTTTCTTTTTTGGTAAGTGTGTGAATTGAGCAGGTAGTATTTTTACAGGTCATGTATTACATTTCTAATATAATTATTTTGCTGGGGTGAAAAGTGTGGAACTACTGAAATAGAACCATTACAGTTGTTTTCTTAATTATATCTATTCTACATATTTGAGTTATAAGAATGTAGAACTCTGTATTGATTTGCTCTGATCAATATTTCAGATCTGGTTGAATAGATAAGTATTTTACTTTTATTTTCAAACTACATAATTGTCTTCCAGGACCAATAACTCAAATTTCTTATTCTGGCTGTTCAACTGATTCGGGAACTTCAACAATCAAACACATGAATACATGCACACAAAAACACACACCCATACCATACTCCCATACACTATTGTCAAATCATCATAAAATGGAGAAAGATGTCTTATGTTATTTCAATTAAAATAGTTTTTATAATTTTAAAAGTTAGCATATGTCTTTAATTAGTTTTTTAAATAGGAAATGTAATTTTTTTTTATT
>NW_012148952.1:43100-44195 GCF_000956105.1 Propithecus coquereli
CAGCAAACATATGGAATCAACCTAAATGCCCATCAACTGATGAGTGGAAAAAGAAAACGTGATATATATACACACACATACACACCATGGAGTACTACTCAGCCATATAAAGGAATTAAATAATTAATATCTTTTGCAACAACATGGAAGGAACTGGACACCATTACCCTAAGTGAAGTATCTCAGGAATGGAGAAACAATACCACATGTTCTCATTTATAAGTGGGAGCTAAACAGAAGATGTATATGGTCATAAGGAACAGTAATGGACATTGGAAACTAAGAAGGGGGAGGGTGTGAGGGGTGTGAGGGATAAAAACCTACCCATCAGGTATAATGTACACTATTTTGATGACAGGTACACTGAGATCCCTGAATTCAGCATGATACAATTTACTCATGTAAAAAAGAATACCTGTACCCACTAAATTTCTTGAAATAATAGATAAATGAATAAATAAATAAAGATTGTGCCTGGACAGTGAGATGTGTTGTGCAGTCTAATAACCCTGGCATTATTTCAACCATATAAATGAAGCATCTGCTATACCTCAGTGATGATACCAAGTGGTTTTTTCCTGAAATGGCAGGACAAAGTGACCCGGAGGAACATCTGTCAAAGTCACTGGAAAGGAAGACTCAGAATGAGGATGGATGAATGATTCTTATTTGCTTGAATTTTTTCAGAACTATGCCATTTCTCATTCTATTTGTGAATGATGAAAGGAATGTAATCCTGAAAATACTAATAGAGTTAACTGAATTTCTGAAATAATTTAGAAGTGTAACAAATACAGTGGAAAAATGATTTATTTATTAATAACTGAAATATCTTCATCAACATCCTACCCAGGCTTAACTGATTTTATTATGATTGTGTTTCATAATTATTCTTCCATCATCTCTGGCCTAGGTTTCCACACTAATCACCCCCATTAACTCCCTGTAAACTGTTTTGATGACTGTGAGAAGTTTATTCATGTTAAATTGCTGGTTGTACAATTTTCCCAGAGTCAAACAGGTTAAGACTAATGATTTATTTGTTTCCAGTTTGGTATAGATTGAAAATAAATAATAAGTTCTATCAACTCATCT
>NW_012148952.1:55305-58691 GCF_000956105.1 Propithecus coquereli
AAAGTTTATTACATTCTCACATGCATCTAGATTACCTTATCTTTATCTTCATATGTATTCTAATTAATTTGAGAGAAAGTTCATATTTTTACTAAAAATGAGCAATATATTTTTCAAAATTCTTGAATGTTTTTTGCCAAATTTAATCTAGGGAGTATTTATTGACTGTTTTAAAGATTTTGTGAAGACTTTTTAAGACTTTCAAGTGTTATATCAACATACTAATCACTATACTAGCTGACAGTCATTCAATGGTAATTGTGCTCTAGGTAATGTGCTAAACCCTTTTTATTTCATTTTTTATAGGCTTCCCATATGGTAAGTGTTATTGTGATGATCCCCATTTTACTGCTGAAGAAAATGAGGCACAAAGAAGTTGAGTAGTTGCTCATGAACACCCAGTCACATAAGTAGCAGAAACACGATTCCACCCTTGGTGGTCTTACTCAGAGCTATGCTTTCAACCATCATGCTTAACTTCCAAGTATTTTCATTTAGAAAAACGGACCCAACTAACGATACAAAGCATGGCCACTTCTGCACGCTTTGCAACTTCCAATAAATTTGTTCTCACATTGTTCCTCACATATCTTTAATATGTTACGCATGTATACTTTGTACAGAATTTTAATTCATTGCTGAATATGAGACTATACATAGTAAATTCTGATGTTCTACTGATTTATTAATAACTAATAAACCAAGTAGATTTATTCATTTACAAAGCAGGATCCATAACTTGTCAGCACATATCACATTTTTCTGATACACATTTTTAGAACCATAAGGAGACAGAGAAGAAAATGGTGAAGAGCATACAGCTCTAAGTGACACATTGTCCCCTTTAAAATTGCACTTTAATAAAGACAGAGTTTCTGCACATTCTGCTTGAAATGCTCTTTACATATTCTTCTCTGGTATACCAAGACAAGCTAATTATTTGAAGGTGGGTCATCAAGCTCTTTCAAAGAAGAAAGTCAGCATTTTACCCTGCCACCACTGCAAAGATATTTATCACAGCTTTGTGTCTAAAACTGTTTAACAGAGATGTCAAAGGTTTCGACAGATATCAGAGCACCTCTCCCATGGCCTGAGTTATACAAAGATTTTCTCTTTGCATTCAGTATTCCTTTCACCTTCATGTCTGGGTATACCCATCGTTTAGATGTGTGTCAAACACTGTGATTAGGAAAGGAAAAAGCAAAATGTTTACATATTCGGATTTGAGGTTAATATTTATTAGATTCATGTACTCTAATTTTCATTGACGTTTACAATATAAATACTATAATGGGAAGTTGGAAGTTAATTCTCTAAAACTATGCTTGTAAAGGAATGTTGAATTTAAGTCTTACTTTTGGTATTGACTAATTGCATGAACATTACCAAGTCTCATAAAGCCTTTATACTTTATAATTAATTTAGGTATAAAAACAAATGACAGCCAAAATCAACACAAATGTGATATTCTCCAATTTTGTGAAAATTAGTAGAAGTCATCGTGACTTCAAAAAGCTAAAAAAAATGTTCCCTGCCCTCATATCTAGTTGGGGAGATAAAGGATAAGTTCATTCAAGGATGGTTAACAACACCAGAATAAATTATTGACATTTCAAAGATAATTCTCAGTATTTTAATCCTTAATCTTTCCTACTCCTATTTTGTTCCCCTTGGGTAATCATACTAATATACTTGATATGTATCCATTCAATTTATATTTTATTTTCTAGATAGGTCTTCAAACCAACAGAATGAGCTTTATTTTTATATTTTGAAATCCATTGTACAAGGCACTGCAGAAATGTGTGACAGGTTAAAACTATAGGGTTAAAAAAAATGATATTTAGGAAATAGAAAGTATAGTTATGAAGATTTAAATAGTCTATGATAGATTTAAAATACTATAAAATATAACAAGAGATTCAAAACATTCTTCAACATACAAAGTAAGAAAATACTGAAGCAATGCATACAAAAGAGTGTCCAGAGAAGTAACAATTTCAGAAAACAACATTTACTTTCCATAATTATGTATTTTCTAACTTTGGGTAAGGCAGACAATATTAGAAAGCAATTGCAAGAGTAGAAACATTAAATATCCCCAAGATAGGGAACCGATTAGAAAGAAGCTAGACGTTACAATCTGCAATATTTGAGAAAATGTACCTTTAATGGAAAAGAAGCAACCTATATTAAAGTTAATTGATTTTAAAGTGTGGAGAGACTCTTGTAAATATAATCATTGTGTGCCCAAAACTCAGTATGACGCTATGGTTCTCCCAAAGTGTGTTTGAAGAGCATGCTCCTTTTGAATATCCATAGGAATTAGTCTGCGGTCGAAAACATTTTCAAAGCTATGTTTTACTTATTTATTTTTTTATTTTAATAGATTTAGGGTGCACAAGCGGTTTTTTGTCACATGGTGATTTATATAGTGGTGAAGTCAGGGCTTTTAGTGTACCTGTCACCCAAACAGTGTACATTGTACCCAAGAGGTGATTTTTGATCTCTTCACCCCACCTCCCTCACCTCCTCTGTCTCCGATGTCCGTTATACCACTCTCTGTAGTCTGTATACCCATCATTTAGCTCTGACTTATTAGCGAGTACAAGGAGTATTTGTTTTTCCATTTTTGGAATATTTCACTTAGGATAATGGCTTCTAGTTTCATCCAAGTTGCTGTGAAAGACATTACTTCATTCCTTTTTATGGTTTAGTAGTATTCCATGGTACATATATACCACATTTTCTTTATCCACTCATCAGTTTGTGGGCACTTGGGTTGATTCCATATTTTTGCAATTGTGAATTGTGCTGTGACAAACATATGAGTGCAGGTGTCTTTTTGATAGGACTTCTTTTCCTTTAGGTAGATATCCAAGTAGTGGGATTGCTGGATGGAATGGTAGGTCTACTTTTAGTTCTTTGAGGAATCTCCATACTTCTTTCCATACTGGTTGTACGAATTTACATTCCCACCAACAGTGTATGAGTATTCCCTTTTCACTGTATTCATGTCAACATCTATTGTTTTCAGCTATTAAAGGTGGTAAGGTGGTATCTCAGGTGGTTTCAATTTACATTTTTCTGATGATTAATGATGTTGAGCATTTTCAAAACTATATTTTAAACAAAATCTGATGATCATTGTATTATATCTTAAAGCATTTAATGTATGTGCTCATGAATGTTAAGAATGTGCAGAATGAAACACAATATTTAGCTTTTTTCTGATTAGAAAATCTTTTTTTTTTTTTTTGGCTGGGTGTGGTGGCTCACACCTGTAATCCTAGCATTCTGGGAGGCCGACGGGGGTGGATTGCTCAAGGTCAGGAGTTCAAGACCAGCCTGAACAAGAGATAGAGATCCCATCTCTACTAAAAAAT
>NW_012148952.1:58829-60234 GCF_000956105.1 Propithecus coquereli
TTTGAAGAAATACACAGGCTAATTGTTTTTCAGAAATAGGTTCTAGGTTTCATTTAAGAATCTAGGCAAAATATAGATACAAATATAATATGCATATCTCCTTTTATTACCAGACTTCATTAAGGGTCATAAAATATAAAAAATAATTTTGCTTTTTTTTAAATAGCTTAGTATCACCATGATTCTATGACTATTTTTGCTTTTGATGAAAATTTGTATTTATAATTGCAATTTTCATTTAAATTAGTTTAATGTTTTGGACCAACTGGAATGAACAGCATCCAAGTATCATGAGATCTACCCTGACTGGGAAAAATGCTCAAGTGGTGATCAGTACAGACATACTCACTCCAAATGGACTCACCATTGACCACCGTGCAGAAAAGTTATATTTCTCAGACGGCAGCCTAGGAAAAATTGAAAGGTGTGAATATGATGGATCTCAGAGATTTGTAAGTTAACTAAGAATTTCCTAATAATAGATTTATACAATGATATATTTGAAAAATATATGCCTTATACTTTGTAAAATATTCATATCAAGGAATTTTAAAATAAGTAATTGTTTGAACCAATCCAATTGAATAACTAATCTATTCAGTGCGAAGAAAACTGTGAATAATATTTTGAAAACTTTTTTTAGGTACATTAGGTACCATAGAGACAGCTCAAATCATAAACTTTATTCTGTAGAAACAATAACTGATTACCTCCTAGTTGTTATTGGAACTGGACTTGTTAGAGTGATCTGCATAGGCTTCATTGTTACTTATAATTCTTTAAAATGTGAAATAAATTTGATTAGTTCCTCCAGGATAAAAGAAAATTAGAAAAGAAGGAAATGATCCTCTGTGTTTGGGTCCTCAGAGCAACCTAAGAAGCTCTGTAGAGAGGAGTCAGGCCCATTCTAATCACTTAATTCTGTTTTTTTCCCTGAGTTCCAAACAAAATGTTAGTACAAGAGAGTCATTATGGCTACCCCTGGAGAACATTTAAAGCAGGTATTTAGGGCCTGAAGAATGGTAAAACTCTAGAATCCTCCCTTGTCCTATGAGGAGTAGTTGCCTTTGGTGCTTGGGAAAGCTCATGATTCAGGAGGGTTAGATCTGGGTGGGGGATAAAAACTTCCTTATCGGGTACAATGAACACTATTCTGCTGACAGGCACACTAAAAGACCTGACTTCAGCATTATACTGTTCACCCATGTAATAAAAATGCTTGTACCCTCTTAATATTTTGAAATAAAATAATAATAATTTTTTTTTTAAAGAAAAGACAATTAGGTAAATCGTTGTCCTTAATGTGGTGTTCTTATTTTCTACTGTGTCCTGTTACAGAAAATGCTTTTGTAACTCTTCATAATAACCCTTCATTATTCTTATCTACTCTCACGTGTGGTAATTA
>NW_012148952.1:60284-61661 GCF_000956105.1 Propithecus coquereli
ATTTTTACTAACTAATTTTGACAACTTGGAATCTCTCCAATTGAAATATAAAAGAAAACACCAGCAACAATAAAACATCTTTGTGTACAGCTGTATTTTCAGCATCAGGTACTTTAAAATAGTCTAAGTACTCTACATCTGTTTTCTGATATATTGTGAAGACTTTTAAAATAATACTTGTAAAGAGTTCATGACAAGAGGAAATGCTCAGGCTATGGTATTACGTGAATAAAAACAAAGTAGAAAAAGTTGTGCTGGGGGGATGCCATAAAGAAAGCAATTATATAGAAAACTGAAGATCAAAATACAAAAGATATATATCCATGAAGTTTCACACTTCTACTGTATGGTAAGGTTTTTTGTTAGCAATTAGTAATTCATTTTTGTTTTTAAGTGTAACAAATAAACAAATCAGTCCAATCTGGCCTTCATTTAGCAGAAATAAAAGAGCTCTTTTTAGATGTGATGAAAGAAAACTGAAGAATAAAACACAATGACAGATAATCACTGACCCTGACCACTTGTCAGAAGAAAGGACTACATAAATTACTCAGTGTGAAAATAGTTGTAAATCTGAACACTTTTATAGAGCTAGAAGTGAGATCAGATTTAATCCACTTAACTGAACACTTTCATCTTATCCATGGAAACTCTTAAGGTTGAGAGAAGTAATGACTTTTCATGTAGCTCAGTGACTATTAGTTCAGGTGGACACGGGCCTTCTCTGCTCACACCACTGCCCTGTCACTATCCAGCGTTATGTTGGCTCAAATACATTTATCCTCACAGGTCACCAGAAGAATCTCAGGACAATAATAAATGTCCTACAGTAAAAATAAAAGAATTGTTCAAAGGAATTTATAAGTCAATTTTGAAATAAACATAAGGAAAATAGACATAATCATGATATTATATATGTTTTAATTGATAAGTGATTTATCTTATAGTTATTTATTACATAAGCCAAAATTTACAATTTCATTTTGCATGTAGTATACTGTAAATTAGAAGTAAACACATCAAAAATATTTTAATTGAAAAATTATTTGCGATTAAAGTTTAAAGCATAAAAAAGGCATTTTTATCACTATATGTATCACTGAGACATTTAAATCACCATTTTTATGTTAGTTTATCAACAGAAATTTTAAAATACAACACTAAATTCTAAATGAAACTTAGAATACTATAGTTCAAAACTTGGTTCATTTACTAGTTATTTGTATAAACTTTAATTACTTAAGCTCTCTGGGCCTCTCTCTGTTTTTTCATCTGTGAAATGAGGAAGTGAAATGAAAGGAACATTAATACCTCTAAAATTCTCCTATCTAAAAGTCAACAATCTAGGAAAATATTACACATAAATTGTGTATTTAA
>NW_012148952.1:73331-79336 GCF_000956105.1 Propithecus coquereli
GTGATGTTTTGATACAGGCTTACAGTGTGAATTAATTAAATAAGGGTAATTGGGATATCCATCACCTCAGGCATTTGCCATTTCTTTGTGTTAGGAACATTCCAATTCCACTCTTATAGTTATTTTAAATTATACTGTAACTTATTGTTGATTATAGTCACTTTGTTTTGTCATCAAATATTGTTCATTCTATCTAGCTATCTAATTATATTTTTGCACCTATTAACCACCCCCACTTTATCCACCCCTGTCCCTGCTACCCTTCCTAACCTCTGGTAACCCCATTATACTCTTTGTCTCTATGAGATCAATAGCTTTTAATATTTAGCTCCCACATGAGTAAGAACATGTGAGATTTGTCTTTCTATGCTTGGCTTATTTCACGTGACATAATATTCTTCAGTTTCATCCATGCTGTTGCAAATGGCAGGATTTTATTTTTGTGTGTTTGGCTATATAATATTCCATTGTGTATATATCCCACAATTTCTTTGTCCATTTATCTGTTGATGGAAACTTAGGTCTATTCCTAATCTTGGCTATTGCAAATAATGCTGCAATAAACATGGGAATGAACATATCTTTTTGATATACTGATTTCCTGTCCTTTTAATATATAACCAGCAGTGGGATTGCCGGGTCACATGGTAGTTCTGTTTTCATTATTCGAGGAGCCACCATACTGTTCTCCACAGTGATTGCACTAATTTACATTCCCACCAACAATTTTCTTCACATCCTCACAAGCATGTTTTGTTGTGTGTCTTTTTCTTAAAAGCCATTTTAATTGGGGGGAAATGATATCTCATTGTAGTTTTGATTCATATTTCTTAGATGGCTAATGATGTTGAGCATTCTTTCATATGACTGTTGGCCATTTGTATGTTTTCTTTTAAAAAATGTCTATTCAGATCCTTTGCCCATTTTTAATTGGATTATTTGATTTTTTCCTATTGAGTTCTTAGAGTTTCTTATAGATTCTAATTATTATTCCATTGTCAGATGGGTAGTTTACAAATATTTTCTACCATTCTGTGGGTTATATCTTCCCTTGTTGATTGTTTCCTTTGTTGTGCAGAAGCTTTTTAGCTTGATGTGATCCCATTTATTCAATTTTGCTTTGGTTGTCTGTGTTTTGGGGGTATTACTGAAGAAGTCCTTGCCCAGACCAATGTCCTGAAAATTTTCTCCAATTTTTTTTTTTTAGTAGTTTCATAGTTTCAGGTCTTAGATTTAAGTCTTTATTTTGTTTTGATTTTTATATACGGTGAGAGATAAGGGTCTAGTTTCATTCTTCAGCATATGGATGTCTAGTTTTCCCAGCACCATTTATTGAAGAGACTGTTCTTTCCCCACTGTATGTTCTGGCCACTTCGTTGGAGAAAAGTTCACTACAGATGTATGGATTTATTTCTGGGTTCTCTATTCTGTTCCATTGGTCTATGTCTCTGTTTTTATGCCAGTGCCATGCTGTTTTGGTTACTACAGCTCTGTAGTATTAAATATAATTTGAAGTTAGGTAATGTGATTCCTCCAATCTTATTCTTTTTACTCTGGAGGTCTTTGGCTCTTCTGGATCTTTTGTGATTCCACATGAATTTTTGGATTATTTTTTTTCTATTTCTCTGAAGAATGTCATTGATGTTTTGATGGGGATTGTATTGCATCTGTTGATTGCTTTGGGTAGGATGGACATTTTAACAATATTGATTCTTCCAATCCATGAGTATGGAATATCTTCATATTATTTTGTGTCCTCTTCAATTTCTTTCATTAATGTTTTATAGTTTTCATTGTACAGATCTTTCACTTCTTTAGCTAAATTTATTTTATTTTATTTTATTTGTAGCTATTATAAAAGGTAATACTTTCTTCGTTTCTCTTTCACATTGTTTACTATTGGCATATAGAAATGTTACTGATTTTCATATTTTGATTTTTGTATCCTGCAACTTTACTAAATTTTTTTATCAGTTCTAATAGTTTTTTTTTGTGTGTGTGGAGTCTTTAGGTTTTTCTAGATATACGATCCTATCATCTGCAAACAAGGATAATTTGACATTTTCCTTTCCAATTTGGAAGCCCATTATTTCTCTCTCTTGTCTGATTGCTCTAGCTAGAACTTCCAGTATTATGTTGAATAACTGTGGTAAAAGTGGGCATCCTTATCTGTTCCAGATCTTAGAGGAAACATTTTCAGTTTTTCCCCATTCAGTATGATACTTACTGTGGTTCTGTCATATATGGCTTTTATCATGTTGTGGTAAGTTCCTTCTATACTCAGATTTTTGAGTTTTCATCATGAAGGGACATTGAATTTTATTGAAAGCTTATTCAGCATCAATTGAAATGATCATATGGTTTTTGTCCTTCATTCTGTTGATATGATGTATCACAATGATTGATCTGTGTATGTTGAACCATCCTTGCATCCCTGGGATGAATCCTCTTGATCATGAAGAATAATCTTTCATTGTGCTATTGAATTAAATTATGCTAATATTTTGTTGAGGATTTTTGCATCTATGTTCATCAGGATATTGGTCTACAGTTTTCTTTTTTTGTTGTCTTTGTCTGGGTTTGGTATCAAGGTAATACAGGCCTCGTAGAATGAGTTTGGGAGTATTTCCTCCTCTTCAATTTTTTTTAGAATACCTTAAGTAGGATTGATATTAATTATTCTTTGAATGCTTCATAATAATAGAATTCAGCAGTGAAGCCATCGGGATCTGGGCTTCTCTTTGATGGAAGACTTTATTACTACTTCTATCTTATTACTTGTTATTGGTTTATTCAGGTTTTGAATTTATTCCTGCTTCAATCTTGGTATGTTGCTATGTATCTAGGAAATCATCCATTTCTTCTAGGTTTTCCAATTTATTGGCATATGACTGCTCATAGTAATTTCTAATGATCCTTTGTATGTCTGCGGTATCAGTTGTTATATCTCCTTTTTCATCTATGATGTTATTTATTTTGGTCTTCTCTCTTTTTTCTTAGTCTGGCTAAAGGAGTGTCAATTTTATCTTTTCAAATAACCACCATTTTGTTTTGTTGATCTTTTGTATTTTTTTTTTGTTTGTTTCAATTTCATTTATTTCTGCTCTGATCCTTATCATTTCTTTTCTTCTGCTAACTCTGGGTTTGGTTTGCTCTTGTTTTTCTAGTTCTTTGAGGTGCCTCATTAGGGTGTTTATTTGAGCTTTTCTAGTTTTTTGATGTAGGTTCTTATTGCTATAAGCTTTCTTCCTGTTATTGCTTTTTTCTGTCACATGTTTTTTTTTTTTTTTTTGTCCCATAGGTTTTGATATGTTTTGTTTTCATTTTCATTTGTTCTGAGAAATTTTAAAATTTCCTTCTTAATCTCTTCATTCACCCACTCAGAATCATATTGTTTAATTTCTATGTGTTTGTATATTTTTCAATGTTCCTTTTGTTATTGATTTCCAGTTTATTTCATTGTAGTCAGAGAAAATACTTGATGTGATTTCAAATTTTGAATTTTATAAGACTTGTTTTTGTGGTATAACGTATGGTCTATTCTTGAGAATGATCCATGAGCTAAGGAGAAGAACAGGTATTTTGCAGTTGTTGAATGAAACGTTCTGTAAATATCTATTAAGTCCATTTGGTTTAAGGTCCAATTTAAGTTCTATACTTCTTTGTTGATGTTCTGTCTTGATGATCTGTCCAATGCTGAAAGTAGAATGTTAAGGTCTCCGATGATTACTGTATTGGGGTCTCTCTCTCTCTCTTTAGCTCTGTCAATATTTGAATTATATATCTAGGTGCTCCAGTGTTGGGTGCATGTATGTATTTAGAATTGTTATATCCTCTTGCTGAATTGATTCCTTTATCTTTATATAATGACCTTCTTTGTCTCTTTTACAGTTTTTGTCTTGAATTCTATTTTATCTGATAGAAGTATAGCTACTCCTGCTTGTTTTGGTTTCCATTTTCATGGCATATCTTTTTCCACCCCTTTATTTTAGTCTGTGTGTGTCTGTATAGGTGATGTGTCTTCATAGATGAAATACATCTCTTGAAGATGATATATGGTTGAAACTTACTTTTTTAAATCCATTTGGCCACTCTGTATCTTTTTATTAGAGAGTTTAGTCCATTCACATTCAGTGTTGTTATTCATAGGTAAGGGCATACTATTGCCATGTTATTGTTTGATCCCTGCTTGTTTCGTGTTCCTCTCTTTCTTGCTTACTTCCTGTTTTCCTTTATCAAAAGTGATTTTCTCTGGTAGTGTGTTTTAATTTTTTGTTTTTTATTTTTATGTATCTGTTGTAGGGTTTTTTATTTGAGTTTACCAGGAGGCTTGCAAAAAGCATTTTATAATCAATTATTTTAAGCATATGACAACTCTGCTTACAAACATACCAATAAAAAAGCAAGAGAAATCTAACAAAAATACTACCCTTTAACTCCATCCCCACTCACTACCCCCACTTTTTAACTTTTCACTGTTTACATCCATATATTTTATCTCTGTATGCTATCTTTCAAAATATTGTTATAGTTATTTTTATAGATTTGTCTTTTAGGCTTTCTACTCAAGATATAAGTGGTTTATGCACTGCAATTACAGCAATATTATGTATTTGTATACTTACTGTTATCGGTTAGTTGTATACCTTCAGATGATTTCTTATTGTTCATTAACATTATTTTCTTTCAGATTGAATAATTCCTTTTAGCATTTCTTATAAGACAGATCTGGTGCTGATGAAACCTCTCAGCATTTGTTTGTCTGGGAAAGTCTTTATTTCTCCTTCAAATCTGAAGGATATTTTTGCAGGATATAATATTCTAGGGTTAAGTTTTTTCCTTCAGCAATTTGAGTATGTCTTGCCATTCTCTCCTGGCCTGTAAGTTTTCCACTGAGAAGTCTACTGCCAGAATTATTGGAGCTCCTTTACATGTTATTTTTTCTTTTTTCTTGCTTCCTTTTGAGTTATATCTGCTTGGTGTTCTATGACCTTCTTGTACCCAGATATTGATATCTTTCTCCATGTTTAAAATGTTCTCTGTTATTTCTTTGAATAACGTTTCTACCCCAATCTCTTTCTCTACTTCCTCTTTAAGGTCGATAACTCTTAGATTTGCTCCTTTGAGGGTAGAGGCTATTTGTTGGCATGCTTCATTCTAATTTATTCTTTTTTTTATTCTGATTATGTATTTTCAAATAGCCTGTCTTCAAGCTCAACAATTCTTTCTTCTGCTTGGTCAATTCTACTGTTGAGAGACTGATACATTTCTCAGTTTATCAATTGAATTCTTAAGCTCCAGAATTTCTGCTTGACTTTTTTTTATTATTATTTCAATCTCTTTGTTAAATTTTTCTGATAGGCCTCTGAATTCCTTCTCTGTATTGTATTGAAGTTCATTGAGCCGCTTCAGGGCAGCTATTTTGAATTCTTTATCTGATAGATCACATATCTCCATCACTCCAGGATTGGTCACTTATACCTTATTTAGTTTCTTTGGTGAGGTCATGTTTTCCTGGGTGTTCCTGATGCTTGTGGATGTACATCAATGTCTGGGCATTGAAGTGTTAGGTATTTATTTTAATCTTTTCAATCTGGGCTTGTTCAAATCCATCTTTCTTGAGAAGCATTTCCAGGTATTCAAAGGAGTTGAATGTTGTCATCTAAGTCTTTGGTCACTGCACCCATATCAGCACTGAAGGTGCTCCAAGCCCAGTAATGCTGTGACTCTTGCAAACTCCTGGTGGTACCATCTTGATGGACTTGGGTAAGATAAGGGAGAATTCCCTGGATTGCCAGGCAAAAACTCTCACTCTCTTCTCTCACTCTCTGTGCTGGGCTGCTGAAGTTGGGGGAGGAGATGACATGGGCACTCCCTCATGGCCACCAGCACCAGGTCACACCTGAAGACAACCCAGTCTCACCCAAAGCCTGTGGTGGCTATTGTCTGGCTACCACTGATGTTTATTCAGAGCCCAAGGGCTCTTCAGTCAGGAGGTGGTAAAT